>NC_045440.1:61574745-61915556 GCF_002776525.5 Piliocolobus tephrosceles
AAACTTGAATCGAGTGAAATTACACAAAGGAGCGCCGCGGAGGAGGCGACCCGGGGACCCGGAGACCCTGAAACTCACCAGAGCCCCGTTCGCCCCCGGCCAACTCCGTGTCCGTGGATTCAGCCCCCTGGCCGCAGCTGCCGAGCCAACTCCGGAGCCCGCTCTGCGTTTTGTTTTCCCCTCGGCACTAGGCAGCGGAGGAGCCCGACCGACCCGGTAAGCGCGAGAGTTCGCCCTGCGCCCCCGGGAGGGGCGGCGGCGGCGGCGGCAGGAAATCGCTCCGGGCCGGGGCCGGGGCCGCGCGAGGAGTTGGGATCGGGGAGCTGGGCGTGTGCGGGGCGAGGGGCGAGGGCGGGAGGGGGCCGGGGCCAGCGCAGGAGCGCAGCGCCGCCCGCGCGGTGTCGCCGGCGTCGCCGCCCGCGGGGCCCGAACCCGCGCCCCGAGCGCCGCCCGGCGCCCCAACTTTTGCCTGCGTCCGCGGGGCCGGCGGCGGCGGGGGCGCGCGGTGTGGCCGAGGGTCACTTCCTCGCATGTAAATGGCTTTTTGTTGTGCTGCCGGCGTGGGGGGGGTACGGGGGACAGGAGGGAGCGTGTCTGCGCGCGGGGGAGCGCGAGCGCGTTTCCTCCCGCCGGCGCCGAGCACGAGTTGCCGGCTCCATTCGAGAGAAAAAGGAAGGAGGAAAAGTTGGGCTCCAACTCAAGTGCGAGCGGGCGATGGGCGCGCGGGCGCGGGGCGGCTGAGCAGCGGCGGCGGCGGCTCGGGGACGGCGGCGACCCCCGCCTCCCGCCCCCGCCCCCCGCTCCGGACCGACCACGCCGCGCTCGCCGGGAGCGGCGGCCGCACCGGCGCGAACAAAGTGCGTCCCTCCCGGCGCGGCGGCGCCAGCCCGCGCGGGGACCGCCACCGAGCGAGGTGGGTTGGCGGCGGGGAAAGTGCGCGGGGCGCCGCGTGGGGCGGGGGCAGCGCGAACACGCGGCGCGGGAGGCGTCCCGAGCCCAGCCGTGCCGGTCGCGGGCGCGGAGTTGCGAGCCCGGAGTTGGGGGCTCTTGGGGCTCCCCGGCGGCTCCTAAGTGCGCGAGGAGGAGAAGAAAGGGAGCGGGGCCGGAGCGAGCGCCGGGAGGCGCGGCAAGGAGGGGACCCCACCTTGCCGAGCTGGCCGGGCCGCCGGCGGCGGCAGCTGCATAATAGCGACTTTAACCTCCCAACGCAACTCGGCTCCCCCGCCCCCCAGCCCGCGGGGGGTCAGCGCCGGTGGGGGGGGGTCACCAGGTGGCCCCCGAGGTGACCCGGGTGCGCTCTGCCCTCGCAGAGAGCGGCGGCTTGGAGCGTGAACGGCCGAGGTGGCTGGAGGCCAAGCGGTCAGCGGGGAGAGGAAAGGAGGGCGGTGGGGAACGCGTTGTTTGTTTGGTTCGCACCGGGGATTGGGCTCGCTGGCGGCGCGGGGCTCGGGCGGGGGCGCGGGCACCGGCTGGGCTGCGGTGCTGGGCGGGCGCGGCGGCGCGGGGCTGGCGAGGTCGCGGGGGAGGGGGGGTGGCGGCGGATCCCGGGCGGGGGTGGGGGCGCTGGTCGGGAGGCTCTGGGGAAGGAGCCGCCGGCCCCGAGCAGCCATCATTACCGAGCCGCCTTTCTCCGGATGACTCTGCCTCGAGGAGCCCGGAGCCGTGGGAGCGCACCCCAAACTCCCGGCCGGCCGCCCGCTTTGTGAGCGCCCCGGTGGAGCGAGCGGCGCGGAGATTGCTCCTGCTATGGGTTGGACTCTTTTCCTGGAGGTCACTTTTAGAGACTGTTCACGCCTTGGTTTAAACTAGTTTTTTTCCCCCTCTTCTGAACAGACAATGGACAAAAGAAAAGTAGCAACCCACATGGAGAGAGTTTCCTTTTGAATTGCTAGAATTAGATACACTATCCAGCGCTCCACTTGCTAAGTATACTTTTTAGTTTCCCATTGTATATTATCTAGCAATCGATTTAAATAAGTTATCTTAAAAAGTGTCTCTTTTGGGGGCTTAATTTCTGAAATACATTACATGTCTTAATTTATTTTTAAAGGGTTTCTTGAGGCCCTAATTTTTTATTTTCTAAAAATTTTAATTTAAGCCGTCTTTGCAGTGGGCGATACCTTTCTAAAGGGTTGAGTGTTATTTCACCCCAGTTCTCTCTCGGTAAGGGAGGGAGTACTCAGTATACGTAGCAAAGAGGAAACAAAATACGTGTCTTCATTTCTTCACTGATCTTGTCTAACGATGACAAAAAATATCTTAGTGACTGTGACCTTAGCAGCATTGGTACCTGATTTATCCCAGTTATAATTACGTTTAGATTGCAGTAATGTCTAAGTACTAGGTAATTTCTATTTCAGAAATAACTTGAGCAGTGATTTTACGAAGTTGAATCCTTCTCCCAGCCCCCAGAGTACATCTGTCGCGCAGTGTTTTTGTCTTGCTGTTGCACAACAGAAGCCCTCCAGTCTTTACCCTAAAATGGCAGCTTTCATTTGACTGGGGCCCATTCATTGACAATGATAATAAAGAGGCTGAAAGCTAGATGCTTGGGGCATGGAGTAGGACTTGGTTTGCCTTTCTAGGTGATAAGTAGGAGACATTTTACGTCTTCCAGTTTGCTCAGGAAAAGTTTATTTTCCCTGAAAAATCTGTCTTGTGAAAAAAGTTATAAAGTAAAATAATTCGGAAATGGGTAAGGGCTTGAGCAGCAAATTTCGGAAGGTAAATTTTCTTATTTTGCCCAATAGTGGAAATCTGGCATTTTCTCTTTTTTGGTAATCTGCTGATAAAAGGACATAATGGATTTTTGTCGGGCTTGTAACAGGTGAATTTCCTCATCTTGGCACTCAAGAAGAATTGGGATTGTTTTCTGGCACTGTGGGTTTTATTCTCTTCATATTTTCTAATTTTTTCTCCTGTGCGAGTCACTAAATTGAACCATGATGAATTGTATCCTGGGTTTATGCTTTCGAGATTCAAATGAGTTTTCAGATAAGAAATGAATTATACTTTTAAAAGACTGGTATATGAATTTTAAATTGTTATATTCATTTAATCAGTGGCCTTATTTTTAAATTAGTTTTTTTTAAAAAATTACTTTCTTTTGTATGTCTTAACATGGAAGGCAGAATAGAGGAATGATAGAATGGTTGTAGAGGTGATATTTAAAAACCCAAATATTATTTTCCTCTTTCAAGGAAAAAATTAACTTTTTTTCCCAAGTTGAAAATACAGAAGTCAAATTTATAACAATGTGTTCAGTAACTTAGTTTTAAAATAGTACTTTCATAGATTCACCAGTATTTGGTCTAGTTTTTCATCAGTTCAACTTACAGGAACATTTCCCAAACTTTTTTCATAATGAGTCTTCTAGGTTAGCCTTACTTTTATTGAGTTAAAATGAATACCATGAAGAGTTCCTTTATAATACAGTAACATCAAGGAAATATTACAACCGTTTCTTCATACAGATGCGAAGTCAGTAACGTTATAGTATTTAAGCAGTTAGGTCAAAATAGCAGGAATATTTTGTTATGAGAGAATACACTGTAAATGCTTCTGCGTGCCTGCTGTGTAACCCATAAAAGCAATGTAAGTGCCAAGTTAGTGTAGTTCTTTCAAACCTAAGATTACAGCATTGTGTTCCACATGCTTGAAAAAGTTTGCTTGCCACACAGTCACCATGCCTTTAGTTAATTTTGATTCAGCAAACCTTGGCAAGCCTTCCAGGGTTAAAACAATAAAAGGCAGTACTTTCCCTCAGGGAGTGTACTGTCTCATAGAGAGTTCTATAGGTAAACAAATATTCACATTTGATTTTTAAGATAAACTTATAAGTAATAGATATCTTTCATCGTTCATTAACTAAATACAACCTTTTGGGTTTGATAGCAGACACCATGGCCGTCTTAGAAACATCTAATATAAATATGGCATTACAAGAATAAAAATGTTTAGTCAGGTCTGAGCAAGTGGCTCTTAAAACTTCAACTTTGTAAGACAGTGATTCTTTTTCAGCAAATGATTTCTACATATAAATAGTAAACACGTAGTCACATAGCTAAATTCACCGAAAAGGGTGGAGAAGGAACATCTTAGGTGATACTAAGATGATGTCAGGAATATATTGGCTCTATGGGCCCCTTTCAGTTGTCTTATTCACTCATGTGGTCATATTTGTGTGTTTAAAAAAATATATATATTCTTTTCATGCGATTGGAAATTCAGAATTTGGCATTTTTCTAGGCAGGTTTCCAAAACCACTATAGTTTCATTAGTTCAGGAGATAAAAATTTCCCCTTTATCTATAAAACTTTATTTAGTCTTTAAAAAAATTGTTGACATTCAAAGGTGAATGATGTTAAAATAGAAAAGAAATTGGAAATCAGTAATCACTTGGTTTTTCTACAAAAAATACAAAGACGGAATGATGTATTTCAATTTGGGTATCACTCAGGTTACCGTGATGGCAGAAGTCCATAGCTGATTATGGTGGTTGTTAAGAGCTGGGAAGGTAATTTAAAACACTGACTGTGTGTCTGTATTTTACTTTTATCAATATATTAAAAATTTTAAATGAAATCACATCTGCATGATAAGAAAGAAATAGAAACAGGATGTTGTAATGATATTGTCAAATAAAAATCCATTTTATACTCATTAGAGAATCATTGGATATTTAGAGTGTGAGGACCTTAGAGAGCTAGTTGAACTTTCTCATTTTACAGATTAAGAAAGTAAAGCCCAGAGAGATTAATTAAATGAACTGCCTCTGACTGGCCACCCACTGTTGCAGAGCTTATCTCAGTTACAGTTGTCTTCCTGGTGCCTAGCATGGTGCCGGTGCAGGAGGGATGCTGGCCTTGTCTTTGTTGGCTCTGTAAGGGTACAGCTCTTGCTCATGTTCTGACTCAAAGGGACCTTCTGGCTTTAGAATCCTGCAGCATAGGACAACATAACTCTTAAAGGTGTTCCTGAACCAACAATAATTTGCTTCTGTTTTTGGAGGTTTTATTTTTTAAACTATGATTATCCATTTAGAAAAATGCAGAGATAATTATTTCAAGATTTGGTAACTGTTTTCACTTTAGATGCATGTATTGATCACCATAACTGGATTCCTGTTGTTTTTTAACTAATGTTAGGTGACTGACTGCAAACGTTATTGTTTTTTCAGAGGAGGATTTTTTGGGGGTTTCTGTTCTGCTTTTACTTTGAAACTTAGAAATGTCTTTTTAAAAGTAAAAAATAATGTAGATATTTATGAGGAAACATAACTTGGCAGTAAAGGCTGGTTCACTCTCAGGCTTGTTTGCTTATGCTAATGTGGAATCTAAGGCACTTTTTAAAGTGACCCTTTGAGTCTTGCTTCCTCTGTGCACGTCAGGATTGGCTTTCATGGCCACAGAATCTGGACTGTGATTAATCTTCCTGTTTCATCTGTGGTTTTGCTCATTGATTCAGCTGTTTGTTGGGTACCTGCTACTTGAAAGATGCAATGCTGTGAATTGGCAATATAGTGATGACATGAGAAGACATGGTAAACTCACACAAAAACTAGAGCTTACCTTAAGGTCATAAGCGTGATGCAGTAGGTGCCAGGAGGAATGAGAGCTTGGGACTTGGGCATTCCGGCAGTTATTACCCCTTAGGAAGTGGCTTTAGCATTGCCATCTGAATGATGGTAGAAGAAGGGGTGAGGGCACTTCAGGCAGTGCCCCTCACCTGCAGGGAGGCTGTGTGTTTGAGGCACTCAGAGAACTGCAAGATGAGACTCGAGGTAGGCAGTATCCAACTTGTTCAGGGCTTTCAGGGTATCGAATTTGGGATTTTTGAAAAAAGCAGTAGGAACCACTGATGAGTGTTAAGCAGTGTTTGACACGAGCAGAGTTGTGTTTTGAAGAAGATTGAATTTGTGGGTGCAGAGAGGACAATAGGTTGGAGACAGTGTCCTGCCTGCTTTTGTTGTGGTCTGTGGGATGAGGAAATGACAATGATTTGGACTAGATTGGCAGTGGCCATGGGAATAGAGAGAAATGGACAGATTTGAGAGATATTTAACAGTTTGAATGAATAGGACTTGGGGATAGATGCGCTTCCAAGAGGGAGATCTCAGGGCATATAGGTTTCTAGCATGTTCCCTGCTTGGTTGGTTGGCTGCTGATGCTATTCACAGAGGCAGGAATCAGCTTTGCTGAAGATTTGAGAAGGAAGCTCATGAGTTCTTGTAGCATATGATTGTGGTAGCTGATAATGGACCATGATAACATTGTTTTATCCTTTGCATTGCTAGTGGCATTCCAGAACTTAAAAAAAAAATTTGCTAGCTTTAACCAAAAGATGTTGGCATGTGGGGAGTCCATCAAGGAATGTGAATGGGTTCAGTGAAATGGGAGACGGGAGGGAAGCTTTACTTGCTGAACACATAGCACTTTGCTTGTTACTTGCCTGATACACAGCACTTTGTAGGAGTTTGCTCATTCCAGGTTAAGCATAGAATCCTGTGGTAACCAGACCTTGGCACATTTTCTTCTTCTATATCTCCACTTACGGAGGCTGCTTTCTGTTGCTAGTCACATATTAGGGCAAGGTCTTTGGGTTCTCGATATGTGGCTGGCAGGTCCCCCATGTTCTCAGGGCTGCAGTCTCCCTCGGAGAGAGTTGTATTTTAGAAGATGGTTGTAGTCATACAGAGGCAAGGTAGGAGTGAATACATTATTTAAATAAATGTGGAGAAGAATACCAGTGTTGATCAGAATACTTACCTGGTTTTTATGGAGTATGTGTAAACCAGTTTAATAAGTAAATTACCTTCAAAGTTACTTTGTTCAATTATTATAAAAAGTAGATTTTACAGCCTGGTTACTGGTGGCAAATGAGCAATGCTGTTACACCCAGAAAAGCTTCTGAATTGCTGACTTTAATATTATATAAGATAAATTATGAAAATCTGGGACATTAATTTTGAAGCTTTTCTAAGGGGAGTATTTGTATTTTTGTGTTTGCCAGCTAATATGGGTGATAATGTTATCTGCTTTGTTGTAGATCAGATTTTGTTCTTGTACGCATGAAGATAACCTTCCTGGGACTCAGTGCCTTTAATTAGGGGTCTGTTTCAAAGATACTTTTATTGTCATTGTGTGTTCCTCATGGGCCTTTTTGGTGGCCATTGTGACTCACTCAAGTCCTCTGGGTTCCTTTCTGTCTTGCCTTGGTTGTAGGGACATGCTTCATGTGAAAGTTTGCCTTCACCTGCAGGAGTTTTGAGTGATTATTTGAATACGCTTAAATTCAGGAGAAGTAATGTTTCCATGTGTGGAATGGCAGGAAAACTTGGTGCACTAACTTCAGCTTCAGATGGGCTTGTGCCAGCTACTCTGTGGCAATTTATATCTAATACTATTTGTTCAACTTGCAATTTAAAAAAAAAAAAAAACAAAACCTTTAAAATACATTCTGTCATTAGGTCCAGCCAGCAGTGTATTCTTAGGGTGTAAGAGATTGTTTCTAAGAGGCGTAGACATTGAATGGAAAGGCGCACACAGGCTCCTGTGGATGTGGCTTTGATGGAGGAATAGAGGGGATGCTTCTTTGGGGCCTGCCTTCTCTCCTGGCATCTGCAGTGGCCAAGGAGGCAGCAGAGGTCATGTGGTGGATTTGAATTTTCCACGATGTATTTTATCAGGAGGAGGTTGGGCAAATAGCCACCTGCTGCTGAGCAGGAACCGTATGCGACCTGGGTTTCCACACCCAGCCTTTGTGTAGGGAAAGGCATGGAATTAGACACGTGTTAGTTTGGACACATCACCTACTTCCCTAGTATCCTCAATGGAAAACAGTCAGATTTCCACACCATATTTGCAGTATGTCTAAAAAAGCGTACATGGCACCTTACTGGTTAATTTTCCCTCTAGTTATGCAGCAAGTTTGGGAAACTACTTTAACTTATTAGAGGCTGCTGTGTCCTCTTTTCATCATTTTGAAAGAAACCACAAACATTTTATTTATTATCCATTTTTGTTTTGTTTCAGTTTTGAGATGGAGTCTCACAATATTGTCCAGGCTGGATTCGAATTCCTGAGTTCAAAGGCTGTTCCTGCCTCAACCTCCCAATTAGCTGGGATTACTGGCATACACCATTGTGCCCTGTTACATAAACATTTTAGAAATCTGTTCTGTTGATATTTAAAACATAATTAGCAAATGTGCATATTATTTCAACACACCTAAAAACTATTAAACATGTTTAACATAATACTAAGCAGTCAAATAGTGAGAAGTCCCTTGAAGAATTAAAAGCATGCCTTTAGTTTCCAAGGCAGTGCTTGGTAGCATACTAAGTGAATAATAAAAATCAGTTTGAGCACAGGAATATGATAAAAAAAATACCTCAGTTGGTGATGTATTTTGAAGTGTATGAGCCTAGCAATTATTTATGGTTAGAACTGGCACTATATTGAAATTGTTAAGCCCACGTCCTTAAATAATTTTTTAAAAGTCTCTGTTAAAGTGTTTTATGTTCTTGTATACTTGGCCTTGTTTGTGCTTGAAATTTTGCTTTCACTAATTGCAAGTGTACCAATCTTGCAAGAAAAGTCGTGCATACTCATCTTGAGAATTTCAAAATCTTGATTAACAGTGTACCGCACCCTTAAGTATGTGTTGGACCAGTCAAGTAAAATAGTGCAGAAATAATGAAACAATATTAAAAATAACAGTAATAACCATAATGACCAGCTGTTATTTCCAGTTAGGTACTCAGCTGAGTGTTGTCATGGATCATTTCATTTCCTCATCAGAGCAATTCTAGGTAATAGGTAGAATTATTATCCCCGTTTTACAGATGAGGAGACTAAAAGGGATGAGAGCTTAAATTACCCGGGCCATACATTTCTAGCACGTGGTGGAGGAGGAATTTGAATCCAGATTAGCTAGACTCCACAGTCTGAGTGCATAACGATCGTGCTGCTGTTGCCACCTAGACCAGCTCGGGAGCTTGCACTGTTGCCGTCTTAATAGACAAAGGTGTGTTAAAAATACCCATGCCATGCTGTGATGCTACCTATTGCTATGTTTTACCAGCCCAGGCTATTTTTTTCTGTACTTCCTTTGTTGGTGCCTGCTGTAGTTGTGGGGCCATATGTCATGGGATGTCTTCGTACCTGAAGTGACGAGGTCCTTGCCTTTCGCACTTAAGGCCCTTCTTCTCACGTGGAGATGAGGAGAAGAGTTGTTCTTGTGGAGGTTTCCTTCTGAGGTGGCTGAGAATTTGAGTTTTGATGTCAGATCAGGGTGTGAATCATAAAAATGGATATAATAAATTCTCCCAGCTGCCCAGAGTTATGGTGAAGATTAAGGGAGATACTCTACCTAACACATTTGGTATAGCATATGGCATATTTATTGAGTGGTTTCTGTTTTTATTAGTTCAGTTTAATCATTGAGCTTATCAAATCATATGTATTGATTTTACTTTTGGTTTAAAAAGTCCTTCAAATCATAATCCTACAGATGACTGGACAAGAATGAGTGGCCCAAGACGGTGACTGGCTACACAGTTTTCATTTTTCTTCAGAAGACATTTGAAAATAACATCGTTGTGTACCTTTGTCCATCAGTGCAACTAGATGTTATTTTCCTGATTCTCTTGTTGATTATATATAGAGAGTTGACTCAGATATCCCAGGAACTAAAAGTGACAGGTTTGAGGGAGCGCTTCTTCATCTCTTGTCATGACGATGTTCATCTCCTACCAGAGTTATGGCTGTCCTTCTAGTGAAACAGTCATTTCTTCTTTGTCTCACATCTACAATTCTCCAAACATGGTGACTAGATGATCAGTGGTGTGGGCATGTTTGATCAGCTCTGGGATATTATATTTTTCTGATTTAGACCAGAGGCCATGGGGTATTCTCAAAATCTATAGGAACTCCAGATTCTCAAATCTCAGAACCTTTGATTCCTCAGTTCCTTCCCCCCAAGTTCTCTTTACCATGTAAGGAGGAACAAGATGGTATCTGAAATGGGAGTAGGTTTGAGTTGGGGGCAGGGATGTGAGTAGCAACTAGAACATAAGAATGTTTCGTAGGAAAGGGAAGGCTCTGAGGTAGCCTACTTAGAATCTCACTGCTACCCAGATTGGCAGGGAAATGGAAGAGATGGAGTATAGATGATTTTCATTTTATTCTATTCTATGTCTTTACTTGAAAATGACTTGGAATAACAAAATAAATGACACAAAAAGTAAATAACTGATAAGTGTGGATTTATGGGAGATCCTTGTACTATTCTAACTTTACTGCAAGTTTGCAACTGTATCAATATCAAAAGTTTTAAAAGAACAGTGACTCCAAGGGGTTGATGTCAGTAGCTAACATTTGTGAAGCATAGAGTTTGTGTCAGTTAGTATTTTGCTAAACTATTTACATGAACTATTTTTGCTGAATCCTAAAGTAGGATTAGTCAAAATGCTGAGGTAGGAACAATAATTGCTATTTTATAGGTGAGGAGGTTGTTTAATAAATTTGTCTAAGATCATAGCTTTTACTGAGTGGTGTTGGGACTCAAAGCAGGACAGGCTCATTTAACAGCCTGTAGCATTAACTGCTCTGCAGAAATTACTTTGGATAGTCCCGTCAAAATAACCTAGGTCTTAGAAGGATAGGAACAACAAATGTCACGATCTTACACACCTGCACTTTCTAGCGCCAGCTCCTGGAAAAAAATCGAGAGGCTGAACGGTGTCTGTTAACAGATTATAGTCAGTGAGGCCTCTTTCCTCAGATGTTGTATCTTATCAATGGCAGACACTTTCAACCTGAAAGACACATGCTCGTTACAAGACTTACTTGTGCTCCAACCCTGTTTTCACTTATCAGTCTAAGACGTAGCCGACATCAAAGTATTCAGCTTATTACAGAATTGACTTCTTCAAAGTTTCTCTCAATGTTTATCCAAGATGTAGTTCACTTGGCATCTTTATCTCACTGCACAGGACTAGAGTTGCCTTCGAAAAAACTCAGGATACTACTTGGCTCTAGATCACAGTACTTGTTATTCGTATTTGTGTTAACTTACGTGAATATGCAGCCTCCGTGAAATGTTTGCATACTGCTTCTGTGAACACACAGGACAACAGACTGTCTTCCACAGTCATACGCTCGGTCATATTCTCAAATAGGTATAGAGTTCAAATGTGTAAATCAGTAGTCTTATATATTACAGGGTGGATGGATATTCCTTTGCCAGGGGATTAAAAAAAAATCCCATGTCTTAATACTGCTTTCTCCCATACGGATAGTCTGTGATGTTATATTTTTGGATTTTGTACATGTTTATACTTTTTTCTTTTCACAATTGAATAAACTGTAGACTAGCTTCAGTATAAGCCTCCACTTAAAATATAAATTTTGCTATTTTGGGTGCACTTAATATTTTAATATTTGTCTTAATTGTGTTAATTTTCAGAGCTGTGTTTATCACCAGATTTAGTATGTTAACCTTTCATTGTTCCCACTTACTAAAAAACAAAAATAAAAGTAAACATCTGGGCTGGTGTATGAAGCAAACCTCCAGTTTTATAGGGAACTTTGTGGCTACGCTGGGGTGCTGAGAGCCTTCCATTTAGCTGCTGAAGGCCAGCAGGATAAGGAGAACTGTCTTATATGCTGTCAAATACATTAATAAGGACACAATTCAAGGACACAAGTAATTTCCCCACACTGTGGAGCGCACAGGTGGTGATACTGCTGTAGTTGAATTGCTGGCTGGCAGGCAGTACTGCTGTGGCACCACAATGTTCATTTGTGTTGTTGGTTTACTGTTGTCTCAGTGTGGTGAATGGTTGGGCTGTGGGAGTAGCACAATACCCAGGCTGTACCTAGCAGAATGGTTGACAGTCGACGACTCCCTGTCATTTTCTGCCGCTCGGTATTTCCAGGACTCAGGGAGCTCCCCATGTCATTGGCATCATTCTTTTTTTTTTTTTTTTTGTGAGATGGAGTGTTGCTCTGTCTCCCAGGCTGGAGTGCAGTGTTGTGATCTCGGCTCACTGCCACCTCCACCTCCTGGATTCAAGGAATTCTTGTGCCTCAGCCTCCCGAGTAGCTGGGATTACAGGTTGTGCCACCAGTCCTGGCTCATTTTTATATTTTTACTGGAGATGGGGTTTCGCTGTGTTGGCCAGGCTGGTCTTGAACTCCTCACCTCAGCTGATCCACCCGCCTCGGCCTCTCACGGTGCTGGGATTACGGGGGTCTGTGCCCAGCCGTCATTCTTTATGGATCACTACCATAATAATATCAACAATAAGAGTGTCTTTATTTGGCAAACCTGTGACATGACTCTTTACTTCTTTATAACACTGCTTCAGCCTGCTATTGATCTAGTGAGTTATTTGACTTGTTTCACCTAGTACTAGGTGAGAGGTAAGAAAAACGAGTCTTTTTATTCAAGGCATTAAAGCATTAATTCATGTATTTATACAGTTTACTTGTGCATCTTTTACTCTCCTGATACTCTACTTCACGTAAGGAACCCCCATCCTCCTTTTCTCACTGTTTTAAGACAGGTGCTTAGAAGATGCTTGTCATCATCCCCCAGGCAGAAAAAGTAAAGTAGTAGTCGTACTTGAATTGCATGGGGAGGGGGGAATGGTTGCCTCTGAGCCTGGGCTTCTGCCTCAGTCCTGCAGCTAATGTTCTTACTCACTCCTCCCTTCCACCTCACCAGGATTAAGAAGGTACAGAGTTGTTTTGCAGAAATAATGCATCTATTGATCTTTAAGGAAGATTAGAATGGTGAGCTGGACCGAGGTAACTTTCTCACCTGTTTTCTCCAAGAAACCCGTAAAATGGGTTTGTTTTAGATTATTTTAAAGACCCTGTGGAATTTGTAAAAAGTTTATCTGGTAAGCTTAGAATGACTGAAAAAATAGATATTTATTGGGGGTTAGAATTACACAGTCACTTAGGGTGCTTGTTAAAAATGTAGATTCCTCAATTCCACACCAGATTTATTGAATTAAATCTCCCTGGGTCATCTAGAATCTGAATTTTTATCAAGGTACTTCTTATGTACTCTGAAACTTACGAAGCAATGTGGTTAGACCAATATGTTATGCAATGAACGTACTTCGGAAATACGAAAAATTTGGAAAATGGCAAGGAATATATGCTTGTCCATCATTCATATTATAAGAATTGCAAAAATTCTTACACTGTATTTTGGAATATTGAAAGTAATGTTATTCTCTTATATATAATTGAATGAATGTGGCTGCTGTTTGACACACCAGTTACTATAAAGGTGAAGATGGATGACCGATTAACAGTTTGAAATCGTAGTCTTTAAAGGTGGTGCTAAAAGGGTAGAAGATAGATTGCTTTGTATTTATTTGTTAAATTTTATTTTCATTTCTACCACTGAGTAATTAAAAGCTTGTTCTGTGTATAGTTCTGGTGTAAATGGTAGATGTCTGCAAAACTAAAAGATTTGTTAAGCTACAGTAACTATTTTGGGGCAACCATTTCAAGCCAGTGTTATTTCCACGGGCATATAATACATTTAAAATGAGAATCATCTTAAAACGTAATTTAGTGAGTGGGTTAGTGTTTTCTTGGAGGACTTGTTAGCATAATTTCGTGTAAGACAGGATGCTTGTATGAAAGGTATAAAGGAAGCACATAAAGCAGCTCTTTTCCTGGCCCTTCCCCCCATTCCCCTCCCTTTTGGATAGAGGCCATACTGACCACTCCTCTTCCTGACGCCTCAGGTTGTCCTGGACCTTGGCTGAAGGCATCATTAGGGTCCTGAGCTTTCCCTTCCATGCTGCCTCAGTTGCTTATTCCTTTTCTTCCTACCGCCTAAGTATAGCCTGTTCTCAGGGGTTTGATCCTGGCATCCTCTGGGTCTAGTTCAGGCCCACAGCAGCCTCATTTTCTACTAACTTCTACGTCTGTATTCTTATTTCTTATATCTCCCTGAAACTGCTATCCTTCATGTTCCCAATTGTTTAAGACTGAAGTCATCGTAACAACTTCTTCCTGCAAAAGCACGAAACAAAAGTGTGAAACTTCAAGCCCAGCCCTTTCTCTTGAACTTAGGCTCTGCACTGCGAGTCTACGAGTCTCCTCTGGTGGTATCAGGTCCTGGTGGCCCAGCTGATGGGCTGCTTCGGACTCCACTTCCTGTGTCCTGGCCTGTTGGCATCCTTGTTCCTTCCATTATGTTGTGCCCTCCCCAACACCCCCTTGGTGGTCAGAGCGCAGTCCCAGGCCTACTAGGCCATTATGGTCACTGTAAACTTGCATGGGTGGGGAGAGTACAGCAAAGACCCATGTTAGGGAGAGCCTTTCCTTCCTTCCTTCCTGCTCCCCTGTGGAACAAGTCCCTGTCTGTGTGCTGCGCCCTTCAGACCTTACCACCCCATTGCTCCTGCCGCTCAGCCCTCCTTGGGGCACCTGCAGAGAGAGGGTCCTCCCTCCAACTCTGCTCCTCTGGCAGTGCTCGTGGGGTGCCTTCCACAGGCAAGGCCTCTGTTGCTGCTGAGCTCCAACAGTTTAGTGTCCAGTTGCTCTGTGCCTGTGGCCTGTTCTTTCCTGGCCTCCTCTGTGACAGAGGTGCTGGCCCCTGCTTGGCCCTCTCCCGGCTGGATTAGAATGTGGGAAGAGGAGATGAGTTATTCTGGCCTCCTCAAACCCATTACCACATTCCTGGCATCTGATTGAAACACATTTTCCCATGGTAGTGTTATTATGGTTAGGCACTGGTGGGACACCGTGGGTTAGCCCAGTGCTTTTGTAGGTTAGCACAACAATGTCAATAGTATAATGTTATATCCGAGGGAAAGTGGTCCAACTAGTGGTCCTTCCAGCTGAAGGCCTTTTGGGGAGGAGCTGCTTGCTCCTGTGAGCCCCCCTGGGGAACTGTCCTGTAGAGTGTCATACCAGCACCATGGGTGGTATGACATTTGGTGGCACATTTGGTGGCACAAGCATCAGAGCAGTCACCTGCTTTGCCAGTGGGCCCTCGGGTGGGTTTCAGAAAACTGGGCCTATCCAAACTCATAAGCATGAACTTTTACATAAGAACCATGACCATGGCAATTCTAAGGACTTTAATGAATGCAAAGGCATGGCCACTAACGACAAGGAAATAATTTGATAATGTTTTCAGATTTACATCTCTAAAGAGCAAATGGCAATTTTGGTGTGAGACTTATTACAAAATCTTTTTGGCTTTTGGAAATGTAGATGTGCCTGGTGAAAAATGTTACTTTATTAACTTTTTTCGAAGATAAATAAGAACCATGAACAGGCACATCTTTAGGCTGTTGCTACTAACTTGTCAGTATAACTTTAATGGTTGTGAAGGTGTGCAGATGTGAGATTATGGTTTTGTTAAGCTCTGTGGGAGATACTAAAAATGTTAATCCTAGCTAGGTAGAGCAGGTTAACACACTTATGACCCTGTGGAACAGGACAGCACAGTCTGTAATTAAGTGCTAAGAAGGTGTGATGTGGTGTAGTCATTGTATAGTGGAGAAAGAAATCAGGAAGCGTGACTTGCCCTCTCCTTTGATAAGTTAAAGGAACTGAGTGATAATGTGAAAACAATCATGGAGAGGCTGTCAGCCAAGGGTCCTGGCAGGGAGCAGGTGGCCAGTCCAGAACATCCTTCAAGGACCAGGGCAGGAGCCCTTTGTCCCTGGTGTCTTCCTGGGAGGGCAGCTTTGCAGGAGCTATGGCCCCCAGGGAGAGCAGCACAGCCACTGCCACCTTCTGTCCCCTCCTCACCTCAATGTTCAATTCAAGGACCAGTCTTCTGGGACTCAAGGAAGATCAGTTAGCCTGCCCTGAGGAGAGGGGCAGCAGGTTGGATAGGTAGGGAGAGGTTGAGCAATGGTGAAATTGGAAGCTTAGACTGAGTGAGATTCTGACTTATGTGATGGAAATGGAGTTGAAAGGTTAGTTTGGCAACATGTGATGGATTACAGTTGAAGAGAGACTAGAGGCAAAAAGTCAGAGGCTGTTGAAATAGCCCAACCAGGAGGTGGTAGAGCTTTGGCTAGCCAGGGAAAATGGACTGAGAGAGGAAAAGATGCAGCCATGGACATTCAGGGTGTAGGGAACAGGGACAAGGAGCCGCTCCACAAGGCCTGTCATGGAGCGAAAAATAGCTTAGAAAGCCTCCTTTCAAGAGAAGTAAGGTTGACATTTGAAACTTAGATTTGATCCAAAATAGAAAACATTTGAGCAGAGAGAGATGTATAAAAAGATCACCTTAGAAAGGTTTAGAAATAAAGCTACTCCACTGATAAAGGTCTGCAACTTACAGGTCAAGAAAATAGGTATCTAACAATTAAAAACAAGTTTTAAAATAAACTTCGTATAAAAATGATTTTGAAACATATAATTTGACATTGTTTTTATAAATATCCTTATAACATTGGGTACAGTCAGAATAATATCACAATTTAATATTAGTATTATGCTTTCAGAATCAAAATAGTACAAGGATAATAGCACAAGAGGGCTACAGAAATGCGGGTACTAGAAATTGAAGTTTATCATTTTAGCATACTTGACCTTTCTTTGGGGTGTGTGTATTGTAACGTTGGGAAGCATTGTCTCATGTTTTATGCTTAAACAACTCTAATACTTGTGTATGGGTCTATTAAAAAGGCACATCAACATATTCTGTGAGAGAATACAATAGAGAAACAATTGCAGTCTGAAAGAAAAGCAGTCAAGGATAAGTAGGTAATGTATAGAAAGAAAACGTAATTGTCAATAACCACAAACATTTCCAAATTATGGAATAATTTAAAAATGCAAATTAAATTAAAATGATAAACTTCTCCCCCTTATTAAATTAGCCAAGACTTTAAAATATTCTTTATGCTGCTAGAATATGGTGAGACCTGCACACTCACTGTTGCCTGAAGTTTCATAAGTATAAACTTTTTTTTTTTTTGTAAAGAAAGTAGAGACTGTGTGTATAAAGATCTTTACAAATGGCCATTCCTGCTGTATCAGTCATCTATCCCAAGGAAAAATGTAAAATCCAGTCAACTGTATGCCAAAGCATTTCTTTTTTACATTGAAAAATTGAGAATGGTTAAATTTATGTTATAGTCATGCTAGAATATCATGCAGGCACTGAAAATCATGTTTCTGAAAAATGCGAAGCTTAAAAGAGTACAAAAGAACATATTAACTGTATCATGAATAGTTTTATACAAATTACATTTTTACTTTTAATTTTTTTAAATATTTCTATGACCAGGTGTCTACAACAACACAAGTTAAATTATAAACATAAGAAAAGACTAGGGGAAATATATCAATTTAAAAATTATTAGTTTCAGGGATTGGCAGTTTCACTTAGTTAAAAGCTACGATTCCACAGTTAAACAGATATGGTTTGAATCTGCCTGACCACTTAACTAACTGTGTGACCTTGGATAGTGACTTATTAGTTCTATGTGACTTACTAGCTCCAAGACTACAGGCCAATTACTTAATTGATCTAAGACTCAGTTTCTTCAACTGTGACATGGGAGCAGTAACAGTACAATAAGTACAATAATGCTCCAACAGTGCTTGTTGCATCATTAGCCCACAACTAATGTTAATTATTTGGATTGCAGGTAGTTTTTTTTTTTTTTAACTTCAGTCTTTCCACTTTTTAAATATTCTAAATTTTATACTGAAAGGATTGTAAAACTCAAACTCTCTGATACTGTATATGGAAGGAAGGACTCTGACAGTTTTTCAGTAATTTTGTGGTATAGGCAGGGAAATCTTTTTTTAGGTACCATAATTTTCCATAATCTTAACCAGTGATACATCTAAAACAATACTTTCAAATTCTGTGTTTTTTTTTTTTTTTTTTTTCCTTTTCTAGATTGCTTGGCAGTTTTGGCTTCGTTTTTTAATCCCAAAGAAATTTTGTTTTACAATAAGTTAAGTTTAATTGGAACCTCCCCC
This sequence comes from Piliocolobus tephrosceles, assembly GCF_002776525.5. Taxonomy (NCBI): domain Eukaryota; kingdom Metazoa; phylum Chordata; class Mammalia; order Primates; family Cercopithecidae; genus Piliocolobus; species Piliocolobus tephrosceles. Next base: position 61,592,739 of record NC_045440.1, read on the forward strand.
ACTTTTTTTTTTTTAAAGTTTCCTGAAATCAAGGAACATAAGAATAATTTTTAAAAATTTTCTGTAGGTGAAATCTGAATTTGATGAATATTAGCTGTGTATTTAGCACTCAAGATTTCAGACCTATTTAGTGGTAACTTCTGTGCATCTCACCTAAGTGTTTAAATATGTGAGCATGATTTTGATATTTGGGAGGTTGAAGAGAAGCCTCTTAAGACTTTTGAACTGAAGTTAAACAGCTTATTCTGTCTTGGAGTTAGTTGGTGTAGGTTAGTAGGAAGACTAACATCTGGGCTCTTTCACCTTGGAATTGTATCTTTCTCATAGAAGAAACACATTTGAGCTGCAGACAGCCTGGAAAAGCTTTCAGGCTATGTTTTCTTCACAGGAGGGCAATAGCTTTGCACTTATAATAAAATAGCTTCAAAGTTTTTGTCTCCTTGAAGTTATGTTACCTTTAATTTACCCTCAAATATTATTATATCTTCTATAGCAAACAGAGGAGGATAAGAAAAGGAAAAACAGAGACAAATTGTTAACATTGTCCCCAAAATTATTAATAAATGGGTTGTTGGTAACATAAGACTTGAAAACCATAGAATCCAGAATATATGCAACTTCATTTTATTACTGTATTGCATTAAATTTAAGATGGTGTCAGTTGTAAGATGTGTTCTATTTCTGATACATTGAAATACCAAAAAAAAGGTCATGGAATTGATGAAATCTAGTAGTTAAAAAAAACACAAAAATGTCAGTTTGCAGTCACTTGTATTTTTCAATTTGGTGTATGGAACAAAAAGGAAACTCACCTGAATTCATCTGAAATTGGACTTTAATCTTTAGCAAAAAGATGTCCCAGCTATGTATGCCACTTTAATCACACGTGGTGCCACCTCTGATCTTGCTCCTTATGTTGTGCACAGCACATAGAGTACAGCATAGGTGCAGTCATGAGTTAGGTGTTTGAACATGACCCTGCTCAGCTACTGGACCGAATGTAAACAGTGGTCAACTTTTTACAGTGTTAATCTGCCAGACTGCTGTCAACACACTGGGTACCATTAAACAGTGTCACCAAGACTGTTCCACAGGAGTGATGCCAAAAATCTATTAAAACACAGTAAAATAAGAAATGTACTGCTAACCACTTACAGCCTGATTTGACAATTATCAAGTATTTGAGTATACATTCTAAGCTTCACTAGGCCAGTGCTTACCTTGTACATAAGCAAAAGTCGGAAAATGAATGGTTCCTGTTTGTCAGAAATTTAAAATCAAATTACTCAGCAATTCAAAGCAGGGAAAGACCACCTTTACCTTTCTGTATCGAGGATAATTTGAGAGGATTTTTGCATCAGTTAGGGTGAGGCCAATACAGGAAGAATATAGGGTAGGTGGACCAATTATAATGCTGTCAGAGATTCCTCCTCCACCAGCCATAGGAAAGAATAATTTCATATAAAATGATAGCAATTTAAAGATTTCTCAAATATATAATTAGAGGTTGGAGGAGGTAATACGGCATAAAGGTTAGAGGCAAGGGCTCTGGAGTTAGACTGCCTGGGTTCAAAGCTTAGTTGCAGTACTCTCTGCCTTTGGGATCTTGGGCAGATAATCTGTTCCTGTTTTCTTGCTTATAAATAAGGTAGCTGATAGTCCCTTCCTCAATGTCTGGCATATTTTATACCAAATATTCATTGAATTGAACTATAGTTAATATTGTTAAGGCTTCCTTTGTTTCTTAGTAAAGAGAACATGGAAGTGAGCAGTGTAAAGATTTGCAGAGCCTTAGTGTCTAGTAGTATGACTTCTCATTTCTTCTCTCTTTCTTTTTCTTTTCTTTCTTTTTGAGGCAGGGTCTTGGTCTGTCACACAGGCTGGAGTGCAGTGGTACAATCACAGCTCACTGCAACCTCCACCTCCTGGGCTCAAGTCATCCTTCCACCTCAGCCTCTAGAGTAGCTGGGACTATCCGCACATACCACCATGCCTGGCTAATTTGTATATTTGGAGAGATGGGGTTTCACCATGTGGCTTAGGTGATCCTCCTAAAGAGGCGGGATTACAAGTGTGGGCCACTGCCCCGGCTGACTATGAAGCATTCAAATAAACATGGTACATAACACATTTCTTGGTGTTATAGTGAACGGTATGCAACTTGAGAGCAATTAGATATTAGCATATTTAAAATAAAATATTGTGAAAGTATGATTGTGGCAACTACCTATAGAACATTTTGCTGGTGGTATCTTGGTCAGAGTTTTCTAGATTTCCCCATGTGTCATGTGGTTAAATATGGAGTGGTTTTAACATGGCACGTGGATTTAAGATATAATGAAGTGTAGGAGCTATGCTTTGTATGAGATGACAAGGGCATATCTATTTTGTTCCGTAGATTTATTTGTCTTAGGTGATAATAACCCAGTATCTTAATGTCACCAACAAATTATGTGATCATCCAGAAGAAGTGAAATGATTTCAAACATTGATGATTTAACTGTTTCGTTTCTAATCACCTAGAGGGAGCCAGGGTAATGTGATAGGTCCTATTTATTACATTTCACTTAAAAATGTCTTTTTTTTTTTTTTAAAAAAAAAAAAAAAAAAGCCTGGAGTAGCCTGTTTCAGAGCCAGCTCATTGTCCCATTGCTATGGAATATACTGTAGCTGCTCTATTTCCTTCCCTAGAGCCTGTCAGTACTGTTGCATGAGGAGGGAGAAGCTGTAGAAAATTATAATAAATAGGGCAAGACCTTAAGGAGTTTCTAGTCCATCTCCATTTCTACCCCATGCTCCCTGACTTCACGTGTCATCCGTCACATTCTGCTCTCACCTGCATAACGGATTAGATGGCATTGTTTTTTCTTGTTTGTTGTTTGATGACTTGAGATTCTTTCTTTCTTTCGCTTTCTTTCCCTCCCTCCCTCCCTCCCTCCCTCCCTCCCTCCCTTCCTTCCTTTCTCTTTCTCTTTCTTCCTCTCTCTGTCTCTCTCTCTCTCTCTCTTTCTCTTTCTTTCTTTCTCCCCCCCCCCCCCCCCTTTCTCTTTCTCTTTCTTTTTCAAGATGGAGTTTTGCTTTTGTTGCCCAGGCTGGAGTGCAATGGTGAGATCTCGGCTCACCACACCCTCCCGGGTTCAAGTGATTGTCTTGCCTCAGCCTCCCAAGTAGCTGGGATTACAGGCATGCGCCACCATGCCTGGCTAATTTTGTATCTTTAGTAGGAATGGGGTTTCTCCATGTTGGTTAGGCTGCTAGGCTGGAACTCGCGACCTCAGGTGATCTGCCCACCTTGGCCTCCCAAAGTACTGGGATTATAGGCGTGAGCCCCTGTGCCTGGCAACTTGAGATTCTTTCTATGGAAATATTTTAAATTCCAAACAGCCAAATTTTAGAAGATCATTATGAATGAAACTAAATACTAAATTAGTACTTGGTGATTGCTTGCCTTAGGCTCTTTCTAACCATATTGGCAGCCTTTTACTTTCACAAAATGTCTGGGACATTTCTAGAAGCTTACCATCTTAGAATAATTATAACTGCTGGTGATTGTTCTGGAGTAGGTGTATGTTACTTAACAGGTTGTGGAGCTTATCAGCTGATGCTATGTTGAGAGTGCACTGACCTCACAAGAACTAAGATTTCATCCATATCTCAGTCCAAACTAGAAGATAAAGACAATATTAAGCCCCAAGGCATCAGCACCATGGAAGATTACTGCATTTGGCCTAACACAATGAGACGATGCCATGTCAGGTGACTGAATAGTTGGTAGCAACTATGATGTTGCTCATTTTAGGTAGCAGCCTAAAAGTCCTGCCTGGTTGGGTGCCAGCTGGTGCCCATTTAGCCAGTCACATGGTCTATCAGCATGCAGCTTTCTAATGCCAGATCTGCTGTTGGCAGCCATTGGAGGCAGTATAACCTAACAATTAAGAGTGGGTCCTGCAGTTAGAACCTGGTTCTAATTTAGACTCCTCACTGTACCATAGTATCTTGGGAAAGCGACTTAAGTTCTGAAGAGGGCCCAGTGCTGGACACACACACTGTAAGTGCAACAAGGACACTGATGGCAGTGAGGCATCAGGGGTGCAGCTTTGGCAGGTTGTCACTGCCTCAGAGCATGGTGCTTCTCACAAGTGGCACGCTGCTCACAGAGCACAGGCTGCTCATTTGAATTCTGTCTCAGGTTTTGAGCTGAGTGAGGCTGTGATAACATTATGTTTGAGTTAGAAAGTAATCTGAAGGAAAGTGAATACAAGATACATGCTGACTTATACTTGACGCGATTCAGAATCTTATGTGAAAGTAACAGGTAGCAACAATCTGACCAACTCAGCAGACTGTAGGTACAATTTTTAAAAAAAGATTCACAACTGATACATCTTGGTGAGCAGCAGCCACAGTTTAGTCTCTGTTTCCAAGAGAGAGCTGTGTGTAAAATGTTCACAGGTTATGTAGTACCGAGTTTGCAGTAAAGTCCTCAGTAAATGGTCATCATGGTAGAAGAGATCCTGGCACACAGATCACCAGTCTTTTCAGTCACATGGATTCATTCATTTTTGGAAAGTCTATAATCAGTATCTTTATTTGTGGACTATCCCTTTTGTTTCCCAAAATAAGTGTAAGTCTTTAAGGTTAGGTGGATTATTTTTGCCTCTGTTTTTCTAAATAGTTATACTTGGATGTTTGGTTAGGACAGATGGGATTCGCTAGTTTTAATGGAAAGGGCATTCCTTACCTAAAGATTAATTGTGGCCTCTCCACACATAGTCATTACAGTGTGGATTACTTTATTGTATCATAGTTCTTTCTTTTGTGTAACTGTCTACCTTATATAATGCAAATATTTCCTGATATTCTTCTGTTGGACACCTTTTTATCAGACAATTACAATTTTTAAAGAGTGAATTTTATTTGGAAAGGTAGGCTTGGGTAAGGAAAAAACACTGTTGGTTTGAAAGGTATCTGGTTTAGTAACAGTTCCATGTGAACCTGTTAAATATTTTTAACGTTCCTGGAGATCTTGAAACGTTTATCCTGCACTCTTTTTGGTGAGAGGAAGGCATCATCATTGTGGCTTGTTTAATTTTTCTGTAGGGCACATATGTCTTGATGTACGGTTGTTTTCTGCACCCAGTGCCAGTCCTTAAGTTCTGGTGTTGTGCTCTACACAGTCATGAGGAGTGGAGGCTGTGCCTCCCGCAGTGATGTTTTCTGGAGGTATGATAGAACAAAATGGAGAAAAAACATGGACTTTAAAAGCAGTGGGACCTAGAATCAAATACCAGCTCCTCCACTCACTAGTTTTGTGATTTGGGAAGAGTCACTTAATTGCTTTCGGTTTCCTCATTTACAAGATATAGGCAGATAATATTCAGGCATAGTTGGGAGGGTTATATGGGGGCAGGTGGTGTATGGGTGGGTGAGAGGGTGTATGATGCAAAGCCCCTAGTGCAGTGCCTTTTCCATAGGGACCACTTACTAAATGTTAATTACTTTTTCTTCTGCTTTAATATTAATTTTCTCTATGTGGTGTGTATATACTCTGGAAAATATAGGGTATTCTTATTTTAGATATTCTTTCTTTTTAGATAGGTATCCTTCCTAATTTTTACTTCGGTGTAAATATAGTTATTGTATTCATACCACAAGTTGTGTCTTACAGCTCTTGTTTTGGTTTTCTCTGACTGTCCTTTCTGACTTTACAGAACAACTGGAATCTATGTAGTCTCTTAAGTAAATAAAGCTTTTAATGCCAAGACCATCAAGCAATAAAGTGAGAAAGTGGAGACTGTGATCTTGGTTGTAAACTTAAAAGCAAAATCTCTTACACCAGTCTTTTCCTTGTTACAGCTTTCCAGTTGCTGGTGAATAAAATGCAAAAGTGACACAGAATTTGCATATATTCTTAGGGACGTATAGCTTCATTCTCATAGTGAATCTTATTAGTTATCTTTTGCTGTGTAACAAACTACCCTGAAACTTGGTGGCTTAAAAGAGAAGCCATCTATTTAGCACATACTTTTTTTGTGGGTTGGCAGTTTGGATTAGTTTCAGCTGGACTCACCCCTGCATCTGTGGTCAGCTGGTGGCTGATAGTTAGCTGGGGCCGTATGTTTGCCTGTGAGCGAGCGAGCAAGTGAGAGAGCGCCACACATTCCAGCAGATTGGCCCAGGCTTATTGACGTGGTGGCAGAAAAGAAGGCAGCTCTGGTGCTCAAGCACTCTTCAGGTCTGTTTGCCTGAAGTTTGTTGTTGTCTCTCTGGCCAAAGCAAGTTATATGGCCAGGCAGTGTAGGAGGGAATACTCCAGGGAGGCCCAACGTATTGGGCCACCACTGCAACCATCTTCTACAGAGAATGTGCGTCTCTCTCTCTCTTTCTCCTCCCCCTTCCTTTTTCTTACTGTGGTAAAATACACATCTTAACCATTTTTAAGTGTACAGTTCAGTGATACTAAATGCATATTCATAATGTTATGCATCCATCATCAGCATCCATCTCCATATCTCTTATAAAACTGACATTTTATACCCATTTCACTTCCCCACGTGCATATCCCTTAATTCTTCTGTGAAATGCCTTTGGCCAGTGATTGGTCATAGCACTAGAATGAAAGGCCTGGGGAAGAACATGTTAAAATTCATTGCTTTCTCTTCCTCTTATTGGTCAAGGTAGGATTATGGATAGGAAATGAAAGAAGAAAACAAAACAAAAACAGAAGACTACTTGTGCTTTCATTTTCTACTGTCCTCCCACCACGCAATCGAAAACCAAATTGGTGATACTTCAGTAACTGGAACCATGAAACTCTCATTTTGTTTAGCCACATTGTAAAATTAATGTTACATTTCTGTCTGTGAATACAAGCTGATCCATGATCTTGCCCACCCCTTTATGGAAGGACTGTCCTGCCAACAAATAGCCCTCCCATCCTGGGATCATCTTGGCTGCTGCTTTGGATTTTAATTGCCTAAACTGCCCACCTTCCCTCCATCGAGCCAGTTACCAAGCCTGGTCTTTTCTGCTGCTGCATCTCTGAAACAGCTCATAAACTCCTACCTCTCCCTGAGTGAAGTCAGCTACAACTTCACTCTGCCAAGTGAATCTCGATTTAACCATGCCTCAGTTCCTGGATCCACAATGTAAAACTTTCTCTTAATCTTTCAAGGCCCTCTGCTTGTACCCTTTCTTTTGTCCAGTTCTTTTGTTCCTCTCTAGTGTGGCCCAGCTCCACTTGTGCCATTCTCTGACTTATGCCATCTTAGGGCTTTCTTCTCTTGATGCTCCCCCTGCCCCTTTAAAAGAACATTCCTGTTGTTAAACCTACTCACAGAAAAATTTCTCCCTTGTTTGAGTTTCCTCAGTACTCATGTCATATATTTTGTCTTACTCTTCCCAAGGTATTGGCTATAGAATTTATTGTTTTGTGTTTTATTTATTAATCCAAAAAAGTACTCATGTATACCTGTGGGCTGGGCACCATGATGAGTGTTGGGGATGCAGGGGGGAACACAGTTATACCAGGTGCCCAAGGCTGGGGGACAGTGGGCCAAATAACCACACAGACTTGTGAAAGTACAGCTGTAATAATTGCTTGAAAAAAAGGAGCAGTAGGTGATGCCATGGAGTGGGTAACAGAAACATCTAACTTAGTTCAGAAGATGTAGAAAGACTCACCTGAGGAAGGCAAGCTTGGGCTGGGGTCTTCTTGCCCAAAGGTTCTGCGGCTACACTGGGAGAGCTTGGTCTGTACCCCAAGAGCAATGGGAAGGAGTTACTCTGGTTGCACCATGTGCATCGATTGGAAGGCCTGGAAGGGGAAGACCATTGCATAGTCCAGGTGAGAGGTGGTAGTGATTTGATCTAGTGTGGTGTGGTCCGGCTGTAAGCAGAATTGGGTGGGTCTGAGAAAGATTTAGCAGGTAAAATAAAAAAGATCTGATTATGAGTTGGGTATGGGAAACCACAGGGGCAGAATATGTCGTGGGTGACACATGGATTGCTGCTTTGCCTAAATGGCTGATATTCATGGGGCCACCCCTAACCCATATGGTGCCTTTGCAACTTAACAAGAGGTACCTTTCTCTGAGCACATGGCTTGGCTAGTGGAATACTGGCTGGAATTTTATACTCACTTGCTTCCTGTAGTAGTCCCTTGTGTCGTGAAAGGACTGTTCAGTCACATGCCTTACTCCAGCAGCCCCTGGCCAGTCACCAACATGTAGGCTTTCTAGCTTTCTTTCTCACCTGATTAGGATAGGAATCTCATCTGTATAGGAGCTCTGAGTGTGATATAACATCTGATCCAATTGAGAGGTGAGCTATAAAGGACTATATAGGAGGGAGAGAGTAAAGGGTAATTGATGGTTTAAGAGTCCTGAAAGGTAGTTAAGTGTGGAGCCTAAAAGTGAGGGAATAGGTCTCGGCCTGGAAGAGCATAGCTGTCCTGGAAACAAGGAGGCAGGCGGAATGGATGGGTACAGAGATGTTAGTGAGCCTGTGCATTTGACTCTAGGAACCCCGACAGTTAGCTATCAGAGGGGTTCCTATTTTGTCTGCAAAGCAGGAAATGAAATTACTTGCTTATGTCTTGCTTCTTTAACCAGAGTATGAATTAATTGAGGACAAAAACTTATGTATGTATAAACATGCTTATTTGTTTTTTCACAGTACAATTTTGATACTTAATGTTGGATTTCATGGAAAATTGGAGTCACTGAAAAATCAGACTTGTTAGTTAGGGTTAATAAGACATTGCATCTAAAAGATGACTCACCCAGTTTGAAAAAATATTAAACTCTGTAAATAGGTGCCATATTAAATTATTGCTAACTACTTCCTGAATGTTACCAGTTTAATTTATGATTAGATATCCATAAATAAACCTTATTGAATAAAAATGGCAGAATTTATGCTAACAGTTTGGTGCCTTGGCTTTAGAGAAATGCACACCACCTATACTTTGAGATTTAAAAATAAAGTATAAAGATAATGGTGATGCATTTAGAAGAGAAATGGAAAAAAGTGAGCTACCTGGAATAATAGCTCTCTATATCAACTCCTATGAATTGATTAACATTGTATAATAAAATGAGTCACATTTGTACTGTGTTTTATTGCTTACCAGGCATTTTAATACATGCTGGCACAGTAATCCACAGTAATCCATATAGAAAAGGATTTTCCATTTTATAAAAGAAACTTTGGATTTCCTCAAGACCATGCATATAGTAGATGGATGAGACATCCTTGATTCTAGGTCTCAGGACCCCAAAGGAAAGTCAAGAGCCTTTCACCCTGGGAATCCTAAAAGGATACTTTTTTTTTTTTTTTAAATGATTCTGAGCTGTGCAGTTACAAAGGACATGGAAAATCTAATGGAAACACACAGACCCTTTTACACCGTGGTGATTTATATTCATTGGATCTGATTGCTGTTGAGTGATGTAGTGAGCTTGATGATTCATATTTTTTTTGTGTGTGAAATTATTTAAATTTTGAATTTGGGTTAGGTAGTTGAACCATTATGGATTGCTTAAGTTGATAATGTTAAGGAAGTAGTTAGGAATAATTTCATATGGCACATCTTGGTAGTATTTAATATTTTTACACGGTTGATAAAAGAGTGAGTTTTGTGATACCACAAAATATTTTTGTGCTTGACTAGAATTTTGCATATAGTTTAATAAAAATAATTTAAACAATATCCTGGAACAATGTCTGAATAGTGTAGGTGATGAAAGAACAAGGGGTAATACTAGACTACTTGTTATATAATTACATATTATGAAACTTCTTTTTAATAGAGGATTTTGCTCTAATTATTGAATACTCAGAAGTAGGAATTAGAGCTGTAGCATATAAAAAGACAAATTTAAGAGTATCACATTTATCTTCAAATTATGAGGACAAAACTGTAGTAATTTATGATTTGGTAATTTAAAAAGTTTGAAACCCCTCAGTGGAAATATTTTGCCATTTAAAAAAGTTGACATGTTGAAAGTTAGTTTTCATATATGAAAAAAGGAAGTTATTTTAACTTTGCTTAGTAACCTACAAAGATCTTTTAAAATAACATATTAGTATTAAGATTCTGCATAGGAGCTCTGAATATGATATAAAATCTGGTAAATATTAGTAAGAAACACCTTTTGATGCTGTCTGATGTGGTCTTGAAACTTGCTTATTCATGCATCCACAGAGGATGAAATATGCAAATACTGACAAAACTAGGTTTATTGATAGTGATTTCAATTACAGTAGTGTTAGCCTCTACATCCAGCAGTCTCCCTTGACTGGCAGCTCTTCTGTGGAAAGGAATTTACTTGCTTTTCCTGGGGTGCTCTTCTGTGGTCCTGCTGGATTTGGAGGTCATCATTTACTGTCCGACTTAGTTCACGCACATGTTCCCTGTGAACCAACTTAGATGTCTGTCTTAATGTAACTGATAGCTCATTTACTTCCTAATGGATTGGATAAATAAAAAAGTTTACAAGTTACCCTTGTATAAGAATCTACTTTGAGGGATTTTAATAGTAACTGTGAAGAATTGATGACCAGAATTGGGTAACTGTTAATCGATGACCAGCACTTACTGACAACCTACTATGGCAAAGCAGGATGCCAGGTACATGCAAGTTTGAATAAAATGCTGTGTATAGTCTGTCAAAGCATTAAGACCTCAAGTGTTTATTGTATGTAGCCAGTTAAAGTGTGGGTGAGGGTTCCTGGAGGAATTAGCTTTTGTGCAGGATTTAAAGAATGTACTATAACCAGAGAGAGCGGTGATAAAGGTCGAAGGGCGGTGCGTAAAGCAGCCAAGTTTTGTATTTAGGAACCAGGAAGAATTTGGTCTAGGTGAAATAGAGAAGACACAAAGATGCCCAAGGAGGGCTTTTTGAATGAATCTGGGACTATTTTTACACTGGGAAGGGTGACAGCTGAGCTGTGCTTTGAGTATGAGGTATTTAAAATCACACCTGGCTTTCTCCCCAACCATTCTCCAAGTCACCCAGGAATACAATCGCCATTTCATCTCTGACTTTCTCTCCTGTTGCAATCCTCCATATCCAGAATGTTGGCAAAGTCTGTAGATTTTATCTCCCCACATTGCCTCTCACATCCTGCCTGCCTTTCAGTGTCTACTGCCTTCTCTTCTGGACTCGTGCAGAGACTTCTCAGTCTCTCTGGTGCCTGCATCTTATCGGCTCACACTTCTGGACACCCAGCTTTGCATTTAACCCTTGAAAACGGATTGCCTCCCTTCACCTGGCATGCAGGCCTCCCCTACTGCCTCCCTACATTTCTAACTGTTGGATCTGCTCTTCTTTAAATATAGTCCACAACAGGCCTAACTGGATTATTCATGGTCCCTAAACACTCAGTCGTTTCCCTCTTTCATGCCTCTTGCTTTTGCTTCGCCCTATTTCAAGTACCATTTTGTCCACTGAAACCCAGCTTTGCCTGTCGAAATTCTGCTTGTTTTCAGGTTCTGTTTCAAATACTACCTCTTCTGTAAAGCCATTTCTGACTCTTTTCAACTGAATGCAACTTCCTTACCTTACATTGTCCTTTCATTCTAGTTATTTGGGGGCACATGTCCCTATGTACCTAGGCTGTGCAGCCAGTAAACACACAAGTGAGGTGCAGAGGTAAATAAGGCAGCGTCTTACAACGCCCTAGTGGCTTGCCTGTCCCTGTGGAGACTTTGCTGGCCCTTCCTTTCCTGGGGTGACTCATTGCTCTGTTGCTCCTGCCTCTGACTGGGGCCCTTTCCTTTTGCATAATTCCTAAGATTTTATTGCACTTCATTATCTACGTTCCTGTTTTCTTCTTTTACATTACAAGCTCTTTGAAGGCAGCCTAGGGCTATTTTAGTATTTTCCTATTAAAGGGTTAAGGTCTGATTTCTAAAATAGGTAGCTTCATTGTAACGTTACCTAAGCAATAACCCAGGTGCATTTGTGTAGCTTGTAATATTTTGATAACTTGATAAAATGGTGGATGCCCTTAAAGAAAGAAATCTTGCGTATGCTTGACTGGAACTCAGCTAAGTTAGAGGAAGGTGGAGATGATAAACATAGTGTAAAAATCACCAACATTTATTCACTTTATTCTTCTATCCCTGTAGCAGCCAGCATACAGTTTAGAATAGTAGGTTTACAGGTTTTGGTTGAATCGAAAATTAATAAAAACTCTTAGGTAAAAGTTACTTGCAACTAAAATATGCTGAATGAGTGTCATTGTTGCTTTCTTTTTTGCTTTTCTGACTAGATTGAGTTCATGAAGAATTTCCTGTTTACTTTTAATTTATAGTAGCAAGTTCAATCTGACACATCCTATGTATATTTAAGTTTTTAAATAGAAATTTAAACTGTATTTGAGTGTAAAAGAAATCTTTAGTTATAATTTATTCATATCTCAAAAAAGGGAAACTATTTGAGATGATCGATATTTTAATTTGCTGGACTGTGTAGTAGCCATTTCACTATAAGTATATGGAAGCATCATGTTGTACCTTAAATACAATTTTCAAAACCCAATTTAATCTTCAATAGCAATGATAATAGAAAATGCCATTTAAAGATAGCAGTTCCCCTGCAGAGTTTAAAATGTGTCTTATAGTAATAATTTGTATAAATTTATGTATACCTGATTTGTTAGTAATGGAGTATTTAAGATTGGAGATCGTAAAGATGGGTTGCTGGGAATACTTTTCATTATTTTTTTAAATTTCAGATTTTTATTCCCTTAGTATTGCTTATAATAGTTGTTCTTGGAGTAATTACAAAAATCCACTCCATTTTGGGGGAAAGAATTCTCCCAGTGTCACTTTTTTCTTTACACCTTGTTTAGATGAAATATTCTCTTCTGTTCACAACAGTGAGAGGAGGCAGTGGGGAAGACGGTATTCAAGAAAGACATTCTGGATTTCAAAATACATGTTCTTAGTTGATCATAATTCTTGTGCAGACTTTGAAATGAAAACTTTTTTTTGGTTATACTGATGGTGATAGTCCAAGTAGCTGTATTCTTTTTGGCAACACAGAAGTCACTCATGCTGGAAGCACTAGTCAGCCCATAGAGGGCAGGCGCCATGCCTGCAGTGCACATAGTCATGTACGTCATCGATTCACTCAAGACACCCCATGTAGTTCTGTCTCTGCCTGTGGAAGATGGACATCTTTCCTTCTTCACTGTACCATCTGTGTGCAAGTTGGTAAATTGCCTTTCTAACGTGCAATTGATTTCAAGATTCAAAAACTCAGCGTCTTTTCTGTTGTTAAGAATCCAGATTCATTTTTATCTGCTTTCCACTACCCTTTGACATTGTGTTCCATACCCAAATCCTTAATCTTGAGGTATTTTAAATGCAGTTATTTGTCATGGATGATTAGCCTGAAGCCTGTTGGATTTTAAAATGGTGCATTTTAAAAGAATAGAATACAGTGTGTACCTCAGAGAGCAGTATAATTGTAAGAGGGCAACACCAAGACTTCACTTGGGAACAGCTCCAGCTGTGATGGCAACGTATGGCTGTGATGGCCAGCTCTTAGTGTCCTACATAAAAAAGAACTGGAAAATGCATACTATGTGCAGACACCCATCTGCACAAGCTCACCTAGGCAGGAAGGGATGCACAGGAAACTATTGAGTTTGTTAGCCTTGGAAAGTTACACTAGGCAATGAAAGAGGGTAATAAAACATATTTTTTTGGTTCTTAGTCATCTTTACTGTTGGGTTTTTGTCCTTTTTTATATCAAAAGTTACTTTTACACTAAGTAAAATAGACCAGTTGACATTTGGTGAGCGTGAGGCTGTGAAAACCTGTGTTCCCTACAGTTCTGCTCCATGTACAAGTACCTCTAAGATCTTGTAGACAAGGAAGGCTATTAAAAGACTGTGACTGTCCAGCTTACACTTTGAAGTGTAAACATCAAATAACTATTTACTTTGTATTTAAGGACTTGTAGTAGTAGGCTTAATTATAGTCCCACATCACAATTTTAAAGGAAAAAGTGATAACTCCTGGGGAAAGCATCTCTGTGGCCTGCAGAATTCCATTTCCTTGTGGAGGAGATGAGAAGGTTATAATGGAGTCCAGAGCAGTTTCAAAACAAACTGTAGCAGCCTCATCAGATACAGCTTGGTGGCCTAGTGACTTATAATGAGGGTGGCATGTAATTAGAAATTGTCCCTGTCTTTTCTGAGTACTGATGAAAACCATGGCTCAGAGGTTAATTCAAATAATAATTAATATTGGTCTCTGTCAGTACTGGGTGGTAATGAAATCTTTCGTTATTTGATGACTTTGACTTTAAGTGTTGAGCGAGGAATAGAAATGGTGTTATTCCTCTCGCTAATTGTGGGGCACCTCCAACAACTGAACACTCTGTGGTAAAAAATGCGATTCGGAAGATGTCACATACACAATTTCTTTGTAGCCTATAATTGCCTACCATAGAAGTTATAATATGACATAGACATATTAGCGTTATTTTATTTTCTAGAGTGATAATTATTTAGAGTGAGGTATTAGGAAGGCAGTTGATCCTACCATTGTAGATTGAGGATGCTTTTGTTGGTCTCCCATTTTTCCTACTGTATGTGATACATAGTATCCAGAACAAAGTTACCCATTCAACCTTAACAGATTGCGAGTACACATTAATCTGAAAACAAAACCACCAAATGGCTGGTTGATTATAGAGAGCCTTGACTGTCCTTTTCAACCTTGAAAGTCACAGATTCTGTAAGTTGGTGCACCACACTTGATGAACATCTTCCATATGCAGAGGTGGGTGTTCCAAATGATGTGGAAGATACATAGTTGATTTAAGAAGGTTATTTGGAAATACATAGGTATATGTTTTTTTTTTTTTTTTTTTTTTTGAGACGGAGTCTCAGTCTGTGGCCCAGGCTGGAGTGTAGTGGCCGGATCCTGGCTCACTGCAAGCTCCGCCTCCTGGGTTCACGCCATTCTCCTGCCTCAGCCTCCTGAGTAGCTGGGACTACAGGCGCCCGCCACCTCGCCCGGCTAGTTTTTTGTATTTTTTAGTAGAGGCGGGGTTTCACCGTGTTAGCCAGGATGGTCTTGATCTCCTGACCTTGTGATCCGCCCGTCTCGGCCTCCCAAAGTGCTGGGATTACAGGCTTGAGCCACCGCGCCCGGCCCATAGGTATATGTTAACACAGATTAAGGGTAGCTTTTAAAGCTGCAAGTGGCAACTACAGTTGTTTCATTACAATAATTTTGGTGGAAGGAAGACGTTTGGGCAGGACAGTTTTGAAAAAATAATTACAGATGCTTCATTGCATAACTTGCTTTAAAATTAGTTTTTTTTGTAAATGTTTGTTGACTGAACTTCTACAGCTTAATCACAGAGGGTGGTGTTTGGTATTATTCTAAGCAACATCATATTTTATAGGGAAAAGTAATAGGAAAAAAGAAGAATTTTTACAATGTTTGAGGACTCTGAGATGCTTCAGATACCCAAACAGCGGAACCTTTCTAACATGTAAAAGTAGACACCAGCAGAATCGGCCCTCCTGAATCCCTCATAAGGTCCATTAACTCAGGCCTGCCTTGTTTATTCACATTCTCATTGGTGTTTTCCATGTCCTGTATTATTTAGCAGCAAATCCCAGGTAGCATAGTATTTTATTTTAAAATACTTCAAGTTGTATCAGTAAAAGGGAAGCTGGCTGGGTGCAGTGGCTCATGCCTGTAATGCCAGCACTTTGGGAGGCTGAGGCGGGCAGATTACTTGAGGTCAGGAGTTCGAGACCAGCCTGGCCAACATGGTGAAACCCCATCTCTACTAAATATATAAAAATGGCTGGGTGCGGTGGCTCACGCCTGTATCCCAGAACTTTGGGAGGCTGAAGGGGATCACCCAAGGTCAGGAGTTTGAGACTAGCCTGGCTAATATGGTGAAACTCCTTCTGCACCAAAAATACAAAAAAGTAGCTGGGTGTGGTGGCGTGTGGCTGTAATCCCAAATACCTGGGGGGCTGAGACAGGAGAATTGCTTGAACCTGGGAGGCGGAGGTTGCCGTGAGCCGAGATCTCACCACTTCTCTCCAGCCTAGGTGACAGAGTAAGACTCCATCTCAAAAAAAAAAAAAAAAAAAAAAAAGCTGGGCATGTTCGCAGGTATGTGTAATTCCAGCCACCGGGGAGGCTGAGGCAGGAGAACTGCTTTTGAAACCGGAGGTGGAGTGCAACGTTGCAGTGAGCCGAGATTGTGCCACTGTACTCCAGCCTGGGCAACAGAGTGAAACTCTGTCTCAAAAAAAAAAAAAAAAAAAAAAAGGAAGAATTCTTTCCAGATTAAATTGCTATAGAGATTTTGTGGACATTTTGTTTTTTTGTCGTTGTTGAGACAGTCTCACTCTGTCGCCGTGGCTGGACTCAGTGGCGCCATCTCCACTCACTGCAACCTCTGCCTCCTGAGTTCAAGCGATTCTCCTGCCTCAGCCTCACTAGTAGTTGGGATTACAGGCGTACGCCACCACGCCTGGCTAATTTTTGTACTTTTAGTAGAGACGAGGTTTCACCATATTGGCCAGGCTGGTCTCGACTCCTGACCTCGTGACCCGCCTGCCTTGGCCTCCCAAAGTGCTGGGATTACAGGCGTGAGCCACTGCCCCCGGCCAGAAATATATTTTTTTTTAAATTGAAAAACAGTACTATATTTGAGAAGGGATTCGTAAGCATGCTTTCTTAGCTAGAATATAGAGGGTGATAGGCAATTGTTAGACAGTTAGGATCAGTAGGTTTAATTTGATTTCAGCAGCGATCCTAGAATTCTGAAAAGAGAATGACAGGGTCAAAACATTATTTTATTTACAAAAGGAACGTTCTCTCTAGTGTGTCAGTATTAAGATTGTTTGGTGGCCAGAGGTTTGGAGGAGGTGGTGGGCGTTGATGAGGAGCTCTTCTAGAGCTATTGCTGCCTGGGGTAAACCAACACGGATTCCAGGAGAAGCCAGGGAAAACGCATCCCACTGGGATCTAAGTGACCTTTCCCACAAGACCAGGTCTTGTCACTTCTCAGCTTAACTTCTGAGATCGGCTTCTCATTGCCTGCCTGAATATGAGTCAGGAATTTAGATGTGATTTCTTTCCTTTCCTTATTTTGCTTCCCCCTCCCGCCTCCACTCCCAACCCCCGTTTTCTTTCTTTGTAGAAAGATAGCAGACGTAAATAATATTCAATAAAAAGGCAGTTAAGAAAAAAAGGCATGCCTTCATTCCAAAACCCCGGATTCAGACTCCCAGGGCTGCTTGGGGGGAGGGTTGGGGCAGAGCCAGGCCTCGGCGGGCGGGGTGGGCCGGGCTGGGCCGCGCTTCCGGGATGGGTCAGCGCCCGGAGCCGCGCCAGGACATGAGGACGGCGAGTGGGCCCCCCGGGGGCGGAGCGTCCCCTGGGCCAGACGCAGGGCGGAGCGGGGTCATCGCTGGCACGCGGAAGGCCCTCGCAAGGCCCTCGCTGCCGGCACCGTGGCCTCCCACCCACTCGGGGCGCTCGTTTCACCTCGTGCCCGCCTCAGTGGCTCGGGCCCCGGAGCTCCGGCCACTTCCTGACCGGAAGGCCGAGCCCCACCTGGCCTGACAACATGGCGGCCGGGAGAAGGCCCCCACACTGCCGGGCCTCCGGACGCTGAGACTGGGCGCGAAGTGGGCAGGAGTCAGTGAGGCCACCTCGCGGCCGTGCGCACCGCTGTAGGGTCATCTCCAGCGCTGGCACCTGGCTCAGCCCTCAGCCCTCCTGGCCCCTGGGCTTCTCGAAATGGCCACACTACCCCTCCTTCTCGGCCTGGTTCCGCCCTTTCTTGGCCTCAGGTGCTGCACAGGCCACGCCCTCTGCTCCAAGCCGGAGCCCTGCTTGCCACCTGCCCTCCCTCATGGCTCCCGCTCTTCCTCACTCTGGTCGTCTCGGGAGGCCTTCTCTGGATGGATCCCCGGCTAGGTCCCCGTAACTTGACCTCAGCAGCCTGTTTTGCCTTCGTAGCCCACAGCCCACTTGTAAATCTGTGTTCCAGGTCTGCCCTGGGGAGAAGGGGGTGGTAATGCCTGTTGCTGACATAGCTCTATCAGAAAGGTGCTCGGTGGATGAATGAATGAATGCGTTGGAGCATGAGGGCGCAGGCGCCATAGTGGGGAGGGGCAGGAGGGAATAGTCTGCCGGCAGCCACAAGAATAGGAAAGAGAAATACTCTGTCCGAATGGTTTGTTTTTTGTGTTGGTGGGATTGCTCAATGCATGGCTCTTCTTGATCAGTGAGAAATGTGACCGGAGAAAGACATTAGAGTTTTATAGCTGATGTTAAAAAATAAGAGCAGCCACACTGACACGATTTGCTTCCTGAGACCGATGAGAGTGAAGAGCTAACAGCTTTGGGCTAAACGTTCGAGTGCGTTTTTATTAATAAGGCTAGATGAACCATTGCTGGCTTTCCAATTGTATGTATCCCTCATAGAATCAGACACCAACTCAGGGAGGGGCCTTTCCAGCACACAGAGGGCTCTGCCTTTTTTTTGGCGGGGGGAGTCTTGGTCTGTCGCCCAGGCTGGAGTGCAATGGCGGATCTTACCTCACTACAGCCTCCGCCTGCTGGGTTCAAGGGATTCTGCATCAGCCTCCCGAGTAGCTGGGATTACAGGCTCCTGCCACCATGCCCAGCTAATTTTTGTATTTTAGTAGAGACAGATTTTCACCATGTTGGCCAGGCTGGTCTCAAACTCCTGACCTCAGGGCATCCGCCCTCTTCGGCCTCCCAAAGTGCTGGGATTACAGGCGTGAGCCACCGTGCCCGGCCCCTTCCTCTTTTTGGCTTCCACTTGGCCAGAGGAGCTTCCCTTTGGGGCCGCGACTGAGTCATGTTAGCCGCTGGTTCAAGGGAGCCATCTGAAACTCCTTGGAGCAGGGTTTCTCCAGTATATGGCAACACTCTACCTTAGAAAAACAAAACAAAATAGAACAAAACGTCTAGCCACATGGTATAATGGAAAAAAAACCCTGAACTTGGGCTAGAAAATATAGGCTGTTATTTTGTTTCTAATACCACTATGTATATGGACAGAACAGTTAACTGTCCCCACACCCTGTGTCTTCCTTCGTGAAAGGTGGTGACACTGCACCTTTACAGCCTACTTCATATGACTTTGGTACAAAATGAGACAGCAGATGTTGAAGTACTTTCAGAGACCGATGTTTTCAGAACCTTCATCACATTGTGGTATTTGAAACCCTGGAGTCCTCCTTGACTCTTTCACAGGCTACGTTGAATTTGAGCCTCTGGCTCTGCCTTCAGAGTATATGCAGAATCTGATACCTTTTCTCTCCACTTCTTCCACCCGGCTCCGCGGCCTTTTTTCCTTGGCGGTGTTACTGCAGTAGCTCCTCAACTGCTCTCCCTGCTGCTGCCTGTGTTGCCTGCAGTCTATTTCCAATGTTAGCAGTCAAAGTCATCTCTCAGAGCCAGAGTTGGATCATGTCCCTCCTCTGCTGAAAACACTTCCGTGACCCACCTTCTTCAGGCAAAACCTCAGCCCTCACAGAAGCACCCTCTGCTCCAGCCTCCCCCATCCAGAATCTCATGGGACACCGTATTTTGTCCTTGCTGTCCTTTAGATGCTCAGGTACCAGTTCCCCTCTCAGTCTCCACAGTTGCTCTGACCTCCTCAGACACTGTCAGGGCCTCTTAGGGCCTACAGGGCTGACTCAGTTCCTTCACGATCATACATAACTATCTTCCCTGTGAGGCAACCCCTCACCACCCAATTTAAAATTACACTCCCTTCCTCCAACCTGTCCTCCTGCTGTGATTTGGTTTTTCTGTTTTACTTTTTAGTTATTTACTTATTTATTTTGACTCTCTCCACACTAGAATTTAATTAAGCTACATGAAGGAATCCTTGTCTGTAATGTTTACTGATGCATCTCCAGTGTCTAGAACAGTGTTTGACAGATGGTAGGTGCACAATACATATTTGTTGCTTAAAATTATATGGGAGCTAATCATTACAGGGAAAAATGTCTTCAGTTCTCTGTAGCACACTTTTTGGCATAGTATAGCTGATGAAACTTTGTAAGCAAGGTAGCAAATACTGTTATACTATAGTGGCTTTCAGAAATTAAAGACAGTGTTTTCTTTGAGACAGTCCTAATCAGCAAATTACACATTTTTTCCCCTCATGTTACATCTACCTTAAGCCTTTTTTTTTTTTTTTTTTTTTGCTGGAGTAATGCATGAATGGTGATATATCTTCCCTCAGGTCATTGCATCTGGGTACGTAATGTTCGTTTGTCCCATTTACTGGTGATATTTAGTTTGATCACTTGGTAAAGGTGAGTTATTTCCTTTGAAAAGAAAATTATTAGAATAACATTAGTTTACTGTCAAGTTGGAATTATAGTGATTTGCTTGCTTGTAAATGAAAGATAGTTTATCATTGTGGTGTTTTCCATTTAGTTACTTGTTTGCTGCAGATAAACACTTTGGTTAGTTATTAGACCTGGCAGTAACTTTGTGTAGAACTTTTCTGAGGGCACAAAGTTATTTCACATTTTTTGTTTCAAGAGTATTTCTAGCGCTATGTATTTTGTTTATCTAGAGAGAAAGTAACTGTGGTATTGATATAGGTCAGGCCTTGCAGTGGCACAGTATATGACCCTAGCTTCTTTACTGTTACTTTCCTTTTTGGTCATGCTGCCACTTAGGTGGTTACGTAGTTAAACCTTACGGGTGTGGGGGAAGGGCAGGTGGCATGAGCTGAAAAATATAAAGTAACTAGCCCTGAAAGTTGACTGATTGAAGGTTCATTATACAGTCATGTGCCATGTAATGATGTTTTGGTCAGCGATGGGCTACATATACAGCAGTAGTCTCATGAGACTATAATGGAGCTGAAAACTTCCATTGTCCAGTGACACTGTAGTCATCATGATATAGAGCAACACATTACCCATGGGTTTGTGGTGATGGTGGTATGAACAAACCTACTGTACTGCTAGTCTTATAAAAATACAGCATGTAAAATTATGCACAGTACATAATATTTGATAATGACAGTAAACAACTATGTTACTGGTTCTTGTATTTGCTATACTATACTTTTTATTGTTATTTTGGAGTATACCCCTTTTACCCTTTTTTTTTTTTTTTTTTTGATTTAACTGTAAAACATCTTCAGGCAGGTCCTTCGGGGATATTCCAGAAGGCATTGTTATCATAGGAGATGACAGTTCCATTCCTGTTATGGCCTCCGAAGACCTTCCAGTCTTCAGAGTGGGACAGAATGTGGAGGTGGAAGACAGTGATATTGAAGATCCCAACCTATGTAGGTCTAGGCTAATGTGTATGTCTGTCTTAGTTTTTAGCAAGAAAGTTTGAAGCCGGGCGTGGTGGCTCATGCCTGTAATCCCAACACTTTGGGAGGCCAAGCTGGGTGGATCACCTGAGGTCAGGAGTTGGAGACCAGCCTGGCCAACATAGCGAAACCCCATCTCTACTAAAAAATAAATTAGCTTGGGTGTGGTGGCAGGTGGTAATCTCAGATACTGGGGAGGCTGAGGCAGGAGAATCTCTTGAACCTGGGAGGCGGAGGTTGCAGTGAGCCAAGATTGTGCCGTTGCACTCCAGCCTGGGAGACAGAGTGAGACTCCATCTTAAAAAAAAAAGAAAAAAGAGTTTGAAAGTAAAAACTAAATTAAACATTTAAAAATAGGAAGAAGCTTTTGGAATAAAGACATAAAGAAGGAAAATACTTTTGTATGACTACAATGTATTCTTCTTTTGAGTTGTAAAAGAGTCAAAAGGTTAAAGAAAGTCTATAAAATAAAGTTACAGTAAACATAAATTTATTGAAGAATTATTTTTCATAAATTCATTATAGTCTAGGTATACAATGTTTATAAAGTCTACAGCAATGTGCAGTAACGTCCTAGGCTTTCATATTCACTCACCCACCATTCACTCACTCACTGACTCACCCAGGGCAACTTCTAGTTTACAAGCTTCATTCATGGTAAGTGCCCTATACAAGTGTATCACTTTTAATCTTTTATATTGTATTTTTGCTGTACCTTTTCTGTGTTTAGATACCACTGTGTTGCAGTTGCCTACACTATTCTGCAACATGCTGCACAGGTTTGCAGTCTAGGAGCAATAGGCTGTATCATATTGCCTAGGTGTGTAGGAGGCTGTACCATCTAGGTTTGTGTAAGTGCACTCTGTGATGTTCGCACAAAGATAAGATCACTTAGCGACACATTTCTCAGACAGTATCCTCATCGTTAGGTGACACATGACTATGTTTACAGGTAGTCTCTTGCATTCTAAACTAACACCGGAGTGATGCGTGACACTATTTGGATATGGGAAAGGATTTTTGTCACCCACAGTGTAGGAAGCTTTGGAGATTGGCAGACTTCCTTTTTTGATTCAAGTAAGTCTAAGTTATGATTTCAGATGAGTAGGCTGAAAATATTTGGTAAAGTTCCAGAGCCAGGAATATGGAAAATTTGTACGCCTTTCATTTTGAGGTTCCACAATTGTTAGATTTAGGTAGATTCATTGATTTTATGTCTTTAAAATATTTGGAACATGTAAGGGGGATCAGAGATTTATAAACTTTTTTTTTTCAGAATTTTCTTGAAGTGGACATCAGTCCCAGACTGACACATTCTTACATTATTAGTATTGATTAAATGTGTTAGGAGCTAGTTTGTCTTCTCCATGAATTGTTAGTGGATCAAACCTTTGTACTGCACACTCTGGGAGCCCTGGGGTAATAAATAAAGCCCTGGGGGTAATAAAGGTGTACAGGGTACATTCTGCAGCTGCCCTCAGGGAGCTCTAGCACTGGGGGACCCTCCTCAAATGGCAGGCAGTGAAGCTCAGCTCCAGTGAGTGCTGTGAAAGAGCAGAGAGTCCATTGTGAGATAAAATCGGGCAACGAACTTCTCATCTCCACAGGTCTTCCTGCTTACCTGAAAGGAAACAGGCCTTGTGAGGGTTATCAGCTAGCAGAACTTGGATGGACACCAGATCTGTTTGACAAAGGCAAAAAAATTGTAATTAATTATTTTTCTTTTTTTTTTTTTTCTTTTTTTTTTTTTTTTTTTTTTCTGAGACGGAGTCTGGCTCTGTCGCCCAGGCTGGAGTGCAGTGGCCGGATCTCAGCTCACTGCAAGCTCCGCCTCCTGGGTTTACGCCATTCTCCCGCCTCAGCCTCCCGAGTAGCTGGGACTACAGGCGCCCGCCACCTTGCCCAGCTAGTTTTTTGTATTTTTTTTAGTAGAGACGGGGTTTCACCATGTTAGCCAGGATGGTCTCGATCTCCTGACCTCGTGATCCGCCCGTCTCGGCCTCCCAAAATGCTGGGATTACAGGCTTGAGCCACCGCGCCCGGCCAATTAATTATTTTTCTAACATCTGGTTGATTGTAAGTATGCTTATTCCAAAATATTCAAGCCATAAAACATTCATGAAGTAGAAAGTGAAAGCCCCCACTCCTGATAAATTCAGGTACCTTAATTAATCTTTTAGGTTTTTAATGGGAGAAAGGTTGCAGAGTGTGAGCATATTATAGATATGCAGCTCCTTTTTTCCCAAAATACTGTGGCTGATCTTTTCATACCAACACACAGAGCTCTGATTTTTTTTCAGCTAGGTCAAATAACTGTGTCCTGTTCCATATAACTTCACTTATCTGTCCTCTTTCAATGGCCAGTTGGTTCATTTCAGTGTTTCACTATTGAAAATGGCACGACTGTAAAGATCATTAGCCTTTTATATACCTCTCTTTGCACATTGGGATAAATTCCTAGAAAGGGGTATTACAGGGTCACAGACCATGTTCATTTTAAATATGGCACATGTTCCTGGATTGACCCCAGAAAGGCCATATCAGTTCACACTCCTTTCATTGGTGTACGAGTTACCTTTTTTGTTTGTTTGTTTTTTTTGCACTCACCAACTGTGGACCTTAGTGTCTTTTGCCAATTTGATAGGTGCCTTTCTTTTATTACCAGTGAAGTCAAGTATCATTCCATGTGTGTTTTTGACCCTCTGTGTTTCCTTAAAGCCTGTCCTCTGCACCATTGTGCTCTTGAGCCTCCAGCTTCTGTGATCGCCTTCCGTGACTGAATATCATCGCCTTGAGCCTGTGCGCCCTTCTCCATTCTGGTAGAGAGAGAGTAGAGGCTAAGACGGCTGTCTCTGAAAGCAGTCTCAGGGATTATTCCCATTGCTGTTGCTCGCCAAGCAGTGGCCCCTTGGCAGGCTACTTAACCTTTGAGCGTTTCAGTTTCCATTCCTCTAATGAGGGTAACAAGGATTAAACGAACGAGTGCATCTGAAGCCTTAGCACAGGGCCTGGCATGTGAGTAAATGTCCAGGAAATGCTTGCCACCGTCAGCAGCAGCACCTGTGTGGGAAATTACTTTCCCTCCTCCTTTTTCTGTGGGAGTCCCTGAGAGCCCTGCTCAGCAACCTGGATCTTCATCAGTGCTGGGATTCTCTTGGCAGCTGCTGCTTTTCCAAGTGGACCCTTTTCTCTTTGTCACTCCATGTCGAGGCCTGTGAAGTGAGGTCCCATCAGCTTTGGCATGGAGCCTGGGCATTTTCCTTCTGGTTGGTCTTATGGATTGAATTGTGTCACTCTCTCCCACCCAAACTCATATGTTGAAGCCCCTCATTCCCAAGGCAATTGTATTTGGACGCAGGGCCTTTAGGGAAGTAATTAAGATTACATGAGGTCTTAAGGTGGTCATAAGGTAGGATCCTGATCTGACAGGACTGGTGGCCTTATACGAAGAGGAGAAGAGAGAGCTGGCTCTCCCAGTTAACAAAAAAGAGGCCAAGTGCGCACACAGTGAGATGGTGGCTGCCTCTAAGCCAAGATAAGAGGCCTCAGAATGAATCCTGCCTTGCCAGCACCTTCGTCTTGGACTTCCAGTCTCCAGAACTGTGAGAAATAAATTTCTGTTTAAGCCACCCAGGCTGTGGAGTTTGTTATGGAGCTCTGGCAGACTGAGATTGTTGGAGAACCACAGTCCTGGTGGTTGGGTGCCTGCCTCAGGCATTATTATTTCTAGGCCGGTGGTTTGTGCATCAAAATGCTTGGTAAAGCAGACTGCTAGGGCTTACTCCAAGAATTTCAGATTTAGGATTGACATGAGAAGTCACGTTTCTAACCAGTTCCCCAGCGGTGCTGATGCTGCCGATTCTTGTCCACGTTTGGAGAACCACTGGTTTAGGTGGTATGTCGGAGAGGCTTCAGGCAAGTGCTGGGAGATGGGTTAGGGACAGTGGCTCTCCCACTCAACTAGGAAGTTGTTTAAACTCAGAGCCTCAGTTGCATTATCTGTAAAAGGGTGATAATATTTATTCTGCTTATTTCATGGGATTATTGAAGTCAGATGCATGAATGAAAGTTTTTAGGTCCTCCTGCTTTTCATACAGAGTAGTTTCATACAGAATAGGACTGGGGTCAGGGATGTTGCATTCTTTTTGCAAAAAGAGAAGAACAAATGAAATGCTGAAGTATTCTAATAGTAAATTACAAAGCAAAAGTAAGGTATTTCCTTCCTTTTCTTCACCAGATACGGCCTGGTCATCTGATTTGCTGGCTGCTTGGACATTGGTCTTTACCCACTTCTCTTCTCTGCAATCCCCACAGCAACTTCTCTTGAAAGCCAGGCAGTTTAGCTAAGAAGCCTTTATTACAGTATCTGTGGCTCCTTATTCTGGCCCTGCCTTGTCAAGGATGCCTGTGGCTTTTTTGGTGATTGAGACAGTGGAAATTACTGAGTTTCTAGTTCTACTCCATGGGTACGATTTTGGTCATGCTTTTCACGTCCAGGGTATTGTAGTTGAAAGGTCTTTTTTGGATTTCTTTTGCCGTGCTTAAAATGTTTTGTGTTGTATAAGTTTTAAATATATAATTACTGGCATATTGTATTTTCGACAGTGTTATCAACCCATAATAAGATTGCTAATCATTTAGAGCTATGGTTTTCACATGAGAACCCCAAAGAGCTTTGGTTTTCACATGAGAACCCCAAAGAGCTTTGATTTATGTTAGTTAGATCTATGGATAATTACTGCATTTGAAATTAAATCTGAGAAGTGTAAAAATATTTAGTTTATTTAAAATCAACATAAATCCAGTGCAAGTTAATATAAATAGCGTAACTTTTGTTTTTTGAAACAAAAGTTTATTGAGAATGAGTGACATTCTTTCCTATTTTTATAAATCTCTTTAATGCCTGGTTTGAGAAAACAGCTAGATTCTCATAGCTGCTTCTACATTCAGTCTTTTATAATATGTTATTTCGGTTGAAGAACGTGAAGAAAATCTTGTCTCATGTGGACATGTGATTAAAAAGGGAGGAATTTTTAGCCTTCTTAGATAATTAGACACTACATCAAAACTCTACAAGGGGTAGCTGCTTAAAGGTCATTTCAATGTGGAATCTGAAAGTGTATGAGTGAAATTTCTGTGCTTGAGTTCATTAAAATCTGTTGGTCTATCTTGCACTTTGAATGGATCTTTTCACCATTCATGGTTTTACAACATTGTTCATTGGTAATTTGGAAATTATTGGTTTAATGAGTTTCATAAATCTTTCAAATGCCAGCATATTTTATCATTTTTAAAAAATTGTTTTTGTTAGTATTACCACTTATCTAATCAGAAAGCCTTTAAGTATCCGAGAACTGTCAAATTCTTGGTGGTAGATACAGGTTTTCCAAAATTCCTATTTTATTCGAATACTCATTTTATTTTATCATTGGCAACAAAACTGCCAATTGTTTTCTTGGAAGTAACAGGCTTATTTTGTTCATTTTTGAAATGTTTGCCAAATACTCAAGTCTGTATAACCGTAGTTTTTCAGTTGTTTCTTTTTCCCCTAGGTAAAACTGGTGGTCTTTGAAAAAAGCCTGCACCTCAGTTACACAATGTACTTCTCCTCTCCCTCAAATGGAATGGTTACTGACATTTAACCACCATCTAGAAGGAATGTAGGAATGATGGCATAGAGAGCACATCTCTGTGTATAGACAGGCTACTCAGAGCCATTTGGGGGAAGCAAGTACTCTGCTGGTTAAAAGCAAAAAACTTAATATACTCAACTTAAAACTTAGAAGTCAACTTAAAACATAGTTGAGTTAAAAACTCAATTTAAAACATAGTTGACTTAATATGCCAGCAATTATGTAAATGAATGTTGTTTCCTTCAACATAGTGATCTTGGAGACGGGACATCACATTCAGTGATAATGCCAACAGTTAGAATGTTTTTAGAATGCCACCTTGTTTGGAATTGCTTCAAGTTATGACTTTAAGCTTCTTCCATAGATTGTGTTTGGATGTACTGTTTTAAAGTTGTAAGGCCTCAAATGCTTGTTAAGTTTTTCCCAATTATATCTGAATATAGTTGCCTAGTCTCTGAAGACCCTATTGCATAGTGGAGATATTGTGGACACATTTTTTAGCAATTTAGGATATTTATCACACAGGACCCAGCACCATGCAAGCATAATTCTCAGAGGCAGGCCTGGGTTCTCACCTCTGCTCTGCCACTGACTGGCTGGGTGGCCTTGAACAAAGCATTTGCCTTCTCACTATTTCTCTGTGAGGTTAAGTAGTTGACTTAGGTCTCAAGTCTTTTAGCCCTCATGTCCAATGATTCAGAGATTCTAGAGGCATGACAGGAGGATTCCCTTCATAATCTGGGAAGGTGATTCTTCAGGGGGTTTGCTTCACAGCCTTCCTGTCCCTTTCGGCCAGCCTGTTTCTGGCCTAGGAAGACAGCAGGCTTCCTGTGGTTGTGATTTTTTAAAGGCAGTGTTTAATTCTTATTACAGCACAAGAGCTTGGATAACAGCATTTGAGTATTGTAGATTATCAGCTCCTACAGAGATACCCCGTATGTTTGGGGTTAAACTGGGAGCAAGGAAAGTTGGGTGACTAGATTAAGGTTGGTGCAAGACGGCAGGGAGAACAACTGACATTTGCCGACTGCCATATGCAAGGCATTTTGTTAATAGCCACTTGTGACAGTTAAATGAATCGCTTCAAAGTAGCCTTGTGAGGGAGGTGGTGGAGGTGATGGAATGCAAATTTTCATAGATGAGGAAGCTGAAGTTTCTGGAGAGCTACTTTAATTTGCTTGAGGTAAAGAGAGTGTTTGAGCCAGATCTAGCTGGCTTTTTACGACTGGTTTCCCCCAAATTTCTCCTTTTTTTCCTGCATCCCTTCACAGCCATTATATTCCTTTTTTTTTTTTCATTTTTCTCTATGACTATTTTAAGCTGTTCTAAAGTGTTGGAGAGATGTCACAATTGGACATCATTAATCTTTGAGAAGTGGTGATTTTATAAACTTTAACATTTATAAACTTAATTTTTGATAAAGGTCAATAAAAACTAAAGAAGAGAAAATGCTTATGTTAAGTCATAGGTCTGTGTTGAAATAGATGGCCCAGGGCTATTAGATATGTGAAATTGAGGGCAGATAAGCTTTGGGACAAGCAAGAACAGAATGTGCAAATCTGGCATTCAAGTGTTTCCAAATTGCCTTTCCATATTAAGAACAGAAATTCAAATTTTGGTGGATTATTTGTTTAAAAGGACTGTTATCTTTTACTCCTTCAACAAGTGCATTCATGTACCTGCTTTATCCTAGGCACAGCGATAAGTCCTGGGGATAAAGAGGGGCAGGAGCCCATGGCCCAGGGCCTCAGAGCCACAGGGATCCCAACCAGCAGCTTGAGTTCTTAAATTCCAGATTCCACATGTGGGGAAATGTACTGATGGCAGGTTGTTAGGGATGAAGATGTCTTAAAGGAATGTTCGGTTATCTCTCCTGAAGGTTTTTAAAAATTGTGGAAGTCAAGATCAAGGATGAAGATGAAATTTCTTGTGGTTTCTTAATGAGATATCTCTACTGTCTGTATACTTAGGAATTCTGAGTAGTATCCCAAAGTGTACCATCAAGACAGATCATAGCAGAGAGCTGAATTTTTATATATTTTTTATATTGCTAGGCATATTTTTTGTTAGGTATTCAAAGTAGTTAAGTCATCCTCACAGCATCCCTGGGGATGACAGTTGACATTAAGCTATTTTATTATCGGAAAAAGAAATTACGGAGGTTACTTCTCACTCAGATTTTTTCAGCAAATAATTGGGAAATGGAAAGAATATATTAAGCATCTGCATTATAGAATGCCCTTGCAGTTACATTCTGAACCCTTGAATTGTTATTTTGATGGAAGGGTTACAGTTGTGTGGCAGAGAGCTTATATTGTTGGTGATTAGGGAGAGATTGTGTGCTGCCAGACCTGTTTAGGAGTAAAGGGTAGTGAGAGGTTTCACTCTTCTGAGAAAATTGCTTCAGCTGACTGACTTGTTTTAGGACCAACACTCCAGGCTTATGGGACTGGGTCTGAGAGGTACCTGAGCCATCTTCCTGGAGGTGGTGCTGGCAGGCATTCCAGTACCAACTTCCCTTCCTTTAGGTGGGGAGCAGGGGGATTTCCTCCAATGAGAACAAGCGAATGCGTTCTGAGAAGTGATGGTTTATAACAGTTGGCATCAGAAGTACACAAATTTACTACCAAAACCAGGTTCTAATTTGCCTGCAGGGAGGAGCAGTTACTTTCTGATTTCTAATAGTTTCGTAGTAAATATCCCATAAAATGTAATTTTGCATTTAAAACTGAAGCTTCACTGAACCATTTACATAACGTGTATTTGATTTATTTATGTAATTATGTTTTATCCATTATCTGTGCTTCTTGAAATTTGGAATATTTTTCTTTCACCACAAGTGTGGATTTCAGAAGAGGACAGCTATACTTAGCTTATTTCCAATTGTGAAGCTAGTAAAGTTAGCATCTGAGAGTGAAGGGACTTTTGCCATTCTCTTCAGCCTCCTTTCTACTTCCCCGTTCTGGAGATACGCCAAGAATCAGAGAGGTTAAGTAACTGGATCAAGGCCACATGGCCTAGTATAATATTTTGTGTATTTAAATTTTTCAGGTTAAAACACGAAATGTGTGATCATCTACACTGAGTGCTAATTATCTACCAAGTACCGCGTTAAGTGCATTACATCACACAATCTAATTTGGCCTGATGAATTAAAGGTAGGTGGTATCATATGTATTTTACAAATGAGAAAAGAAATTTCTTTATAGTGCAGGTTCAGTTATAGTTCAGAGTCAGTCTCAGACCTTCATTGGGCCCAGAGTGTTCTGTTGATTCTTTCTTTAACACAAGCACCTCATGATCACTACACCCTGCGTAACTCATTGAGCCAGTTGTAGCCATCAGAGGAGAAGCACATCCACTGCTGATTTCCTTCCACCATCTGCACCCATCTTCCTGTGTGTCCCAGGGGGTTCTGCCTCGCCCATCTCATCTCTTCAGAGATGTTTCCTTAATTTCCCGCTTTGTGTCTTTGCCCCTTCTTACTCCTCTCTCCCTCCGTGCCTACTTCTGTTAGTGTTTAATTGTATATTTTATGTAGCAAATGCTTACGTAGTGCTTTCTAAGTGGCAGACATTGTTCTAAGTGCTTTACAAATACTAATGTACTTAATGCTCCTAATAATTCCGAAATAAATACTATTATTATCCCCATTTTATTTTATTATTTATTTATTTATTTATTTTGAGACAGGGTCTTGCTCTGTTGCCCAGGCTGTAGTGCAGTGGCTCGATCATGGCTCATTGCAGCCTCGACCTCCCAGGCTCAAGGGATCCTCCCACCTCAACCTCCCGAGTAGCTGGGATAACAGGCATGTGGCACCCCTGCCCGGCTAATTTTTGTATTTTTAGTAGAGATGGGGTTTCCCCATGTTGGCCAGGCTGATCTTGAACTCCTGACCTCAAGTGATCCCCCCACCTCGGCTTCCCAAAGTGCTGGGATTACAGGCATGAGCCACTGGGCCTAGCCCATAGTAACTACTTTTAACAGAGTTAATATCCAACTTGTTGAATCTGATGGACACTTTTCTTACCTTGCTGCTTTCTCTGTAGCATTTGAACTGATTGGTCACTTCCTTATTAAAGCTTTCTCTTGGTGTTTGCCCCTACCTTGTTGGCTGATTCCTCTGCCTGCCCTCTGAGTGTTGATATTCTTCAGGATTCTGTCCTTGCTCTTTTCTCTTGTCATTCTAAATATGCTTTTGGGTTGACCTCATCTGCTGCAACTTTGTCTTCCTTTTATTTGTCAGTGACTTAAATGGCCATATCTCAGCTCACCATTCTCTCTTGAGCTCTCTACTTTCATATTGTACTGTCTCCTGGAGAGCTCTGTGTGAATTTTTTTCTATACCTCTCTTCCATACCAAATAAATAAATCCTGCTTCTCTCCTGTTCCCCACATTTCAGTGAATGGTTTTTACCATCTGCTCAGTTACTCAAGCCACAGCCCTCGTTATCATCCCAGACTCTCCTTCATCCAGAAACAAGTCTCTCTCTTGAGTATATCTGTCTCCTTCTTTGTAGCACCATCATCTTTTACCGAACTCCTGTATGAGCCCTTGAATTTGTCTTCCTGGCTCCAGTCTCGTACCTTTCTCTTCCAGTCTGTGCTCCACAGTTAAGTAAAATGTGCAACTCTCTAAAAAAGCATAGCTTAAAAACTGTGGATTCTTTGACCCTGTTGATGGGAAATTTGCCAGGCCATGTTACCTTGGAGGTTCTACTCTGAAAGCTGGAACAGGTCACTACACAAACAAGGAATTGTAAAGCTGGAAAGGTATCATCAGTGTACAGTTCTTTTGAATGGTACAGTATTAGTGGAGAAATGGAAGATGCTTTAATTCCCCACCCCAATCCAAAACCCACCCCTTACTTATGTGAATAAAGTCTTAAGGAATCCATACAGTCATTGACTCTTCCATGTTTTTGTGGCAGGAGGAAGGAGTGTTAGTGATATACTGAGATGTTAGGTAATGGCTAATTCCACAGCTATTTTAAGGCCCTGTGTCTGGCATTGGGGGTACAAGTGAGAGATATAAAAGGCAAGGTCTTTCTTTTTTTTGAGGCAGAGTCTCGCTCTGTCGCCCAGGCTGGAGAGCAATGGCACTATCTCAGCCCACTGCAACGAGCAAGGTCTTGATGTGCCTGCCTACCTGGGGACACTGTGCACATTTATAGAGATATAATGGGGACATTGAAGTGTTTTATGATGAAAGAAATATTGAAATATAGTCTATATTTACAGGTTGACCTTTAAACAAGGTATCATTTTTTCAAAGAAAAATATGTAAAAATGAAAAAGAATTCTTTCAAAATTAAGATAACAAGGTTTATTTATTTTAACTTTTAGGTTTGGGGGTACATGTGAAGGTTGTTACATAGATAAATTTATAGGGGTTTTTTGTACAGATTATTTCATCACCCAGGAATTAAGCCCAGTACCCAAGAGTTATCTTTTCTGTTCTTCTCCCTCCTCCCACCCTCCACCCTCAAGTAGACCCCAGTGTCAATAACAGAAAAATTAGATTTATTCTTCAAGTGTTATACATGATTCTGAAAGGTTAAAAGCTACTAAATAACCAGTTTGTATGTAGCCAGTAAAAGTTATTTGGATATGATGATCTAAGCAGTTTTGAGTACAAAGTGGTATTTAAGAACTTTTGCCATAAGTTATCTCACTGTCTTAGGATGGCAGGATTTGGGGGCTGAGGAAATTTGGCATTTGAACACGCAGAGCTCCAGACAGGTGCCCAACCAAAGCAGAGTGCTTGTGAGTGTGCTTTTGAAGTAGAAAATTGAGATATGTGGTCTGTCAGAACATTTTTTTTGCCAAACATTTATTTATATTCTTCAGATTTGTTTAATGGGATAGTGACATTTCAAATCATGTCTGAGA
The DNA here is from genome assembly GCF_002776525.5 of Piliocolobus tephrosceles. Taxonomy (NCBI): domain Eukaryota; kingdom Metazoa; phylum Chordata; class Mammalia; order Primates; family Cercopithecidae; genus Piliocolobus; species Piliocolobus tephrosceles. Next base: position 61,625,650 of record NC_045440.1, read on the forward strand.
AATGGGCATAAAGTAGGGAATTTGGTATGTTTGGAGATGCAGCAGGTATGGGGGAGGAAACTTGAAAATGTGGGTAGGTATAGTATGATGCAAGTATTATCCCTGATGAAACCTAATTATTTAGATTTCCTTATCTGGATCATAATTTTATTATCAACTGATTTATGGTAGTTAAACTCATTAAGATCATATAGATGAGTGGGTGCAGCAGTCTTAGGCCTTGGTAAACACTGTATTTTAAAACTGAGTAGGTGCCTGCTTCTTTTTGTAATCTTTGATTAAACCAAGTACAAAATTCAAAGCTTCATAGGTAGACTTAAATTATTTTCATCATTCTCATTATGCAAAACAAATGTCATGTCTGGTAATAGCTTGTCTTCTCAATGCACTTTTTCTTATATTACATTCTCTTTGCTAACTTGATGTGTACTTAAATATTGGTCTGTGATCAAAATGGATACAATGTAGAAATTTATGACTACTTAAGTGTGATCTTTTTTCAAACTGAAATCTGAAGTTTACCTACAAGTTAGAATGCTGTCCCAGTATCAAGAGTCTTGTACACTCATATGTATAAACTACTTAAAATTAGAATTGGTTAGTCAAATGATTTTTAGGGAAAATATGTGAGCCAGAAGCATGTCATTACAGTCATGCTCACTGATGTAGAATAGCATGGTGGTGCAAAAAAAGTAATAAAAGAATTTGTTACAAAATACTTTATTATAGTTTTAAAAAACGTAGATGTAACTTATGAGTTAATTACTGATAATATTATAAAAGATATTTCTTGAAGTTAGTTTTCCGCCAGTACACGACTGTCTGGAGGAAGGAAACCCAGATGACTGCTGGGGAATACAGAGAGAGGCCAGTTTGGGGTTGAACTTTTGTTGAAGATGTAGGAAGATGTTAAGTTAAATATACAGAGTTTGTGGATAAAACTTTGTCTTTTATCATATGCTAATATGAATGAAGACGTTTAATTTGGCTAAAAGATGGCATGTTTCGCTATATGATATTTATAGTTTTGATTATGGTGGTGTTGTAGAACCTGCTTGCATTTATGATAAATGTAGGTACAGTGGACCCCCTGCCTCGCTTCAGTTTCAGCTTTCCATGGTTTCAGTTTCAGTGGTTTCAGTTACCTGCGATCAACTTTGGTATAGAAATATTAAATGGAGGCTGGGCGTGGTGGCTCACGCCTGTAATCCCAGTACTTTGGGAGGCCAAGGCAGGTGGGTCACGAGGTCAGGAGATCGAGACCATCCTGGCTACTAACATGGTGAAACCCTGTCTTTACTAAAAATACAAAAAATTAGCCGGGCATGGTGGTGGGCGCCTGTAATCCCAGCTACTCGGGAGGCTGAGGCAGGAGAATGGCGTGTGAACCTGGGAGGCAGAGCTTGCAGTGAGCTGAGATGGTGCCACTGTACTCTAGCCTGGGCGATAGAGTGAGACTCCGTCTCAAAAAGAAAGAAAAATGGAAAATTCCAGAAATAAACAACTCCTGAGTTTTTAATTGTGTGCCCTTCTGAGTAGCATGATGAAGTCTTTCACTGACCTGCATTGTCCCATCCAGGACATAAATTATTCCTCTGACCAGCATACCCACGCTGTAGATGCTAACTGCCCATCAGTCATTTTGTAGCCATCTTATGGTTATCAGGTCAACCGTGGCAGTGTCAATGTGCTTGTGTTCCAGTCACCCTTGTTTTACTTCAGAATGGCTCCAGAGTGCAAGAGTAGTGATGCTGGTGATTTGGATATGCCATAGATAAGCAGGAAAATGCTTCCTTTAAATGGAAAGGTGAAAGCTCGTAAAGAAAGAAAAAAGTTTGTGTATTGAGATATACACCTTATAAATAAATCACAAGTATTATTTATGGTAAGAATGAGTCTTCTGTCAAATTGTGGGGAAGGAAAAACAAATTTGTGCTGATTTTGCTGTTGTACCACAAACTGCAAAAGTTACAGCCACAGTGCCTGATAGGTGCTTAGTTAAGATGGAAAATACATTAAATTTGTGGGTGGAAGACGTGGATAGAAACGTGTTCCAACTGACAGCAATGGGGTTTGGTACTGTGCATGGTTTTGAGTGTCCACTAGAGGTCTTGGTACATATCCCCAGGATGAAGGGGGACTACTGCCTAGAAAAAATGTTTCCCAAATTTGTTATAAGTTGAAATGATTGTGAAATATCAGATGTGAAACTGTTAACTCTATATTTCAGCCTTAATTCCATCCACTTTGTCAAATATAACTTGATTTGAAACCAAAATTTAGTATCATAGTCACCGAATAAGTTACATTTGTTTTCTTCATTTTTTTTTTTTCTTCCTGTAGATTTACCTTTTTGAGATTGGGTGCAGTTTTCCAAAATACTTTTTCCAATACTCTTCCAAAGATCTCAACCTTCCTTTACAGTTTGAACTCCTGTTTGTATTGCTTGCTTCCCTGATGGAAATCTGAATTTTTATAATTCCTGTTACTTTTTTTTTGCGTTGCCTTAACAGGCATGGGTCTTCGAAAGCCCTGGAGCTCCTTGTGTGAACCCTGCCATTGGTATGCTGTGATGCTTTGCCTGTCCTGTGCTCAGGTTTATTCATGATGGATAAGGCTCCCTTCCTATCACATGTGCACTGCTCTAGCAAAGAGAATAGACAAATTCTTTTCAGTTCTGATGTCGTGCAGGGTTTGTTTTGTTTTGTTTTCCCTTTAAGGAAAAGAATGTTGGTGGTGTATATCAGAAAAGATTGTTTACACCCTTTCTATCCCTTTCCTTTCAAACCAGGCAGAATTGAGTACACTTCTAACTCCACTAGAATATGAAAAAAGATCCCTTTTTAGCTTTCCAGAAATTTTTTAAAATGTAAAAGAATGTAGGAAATTGCCAAATCAGTTAGTTAATCAGTGACAACTGCAGTAAGTACACGAAGTGCATGCTTCTTACAAGAGCAGCTGGTTGTTTGCTGCTTTCTCAGCCCCTCTGCATGCTTGCCCTTGCCTCACCTCTGCATCCTCCTCCAGAGGTTCAGTGTCAGCCTTATAGGAGCTGGTGATTGCCAGGGGGTCCCCAGACAGAGCATGGCCGCAGGGCAGGTCCTTCCTTCTCTTCCTTCTGTTCCACCCTCACTTTTTGTAGGCTTCTGTGTGTGTGTGTCAAGTCAGTAGCTTGAAATAAGTCTAGAATAAGTGGGAAAATCTTTCCTAATGGTGATTTTTTAAAATCAGGCTAATAAACATGGTGTCATTAGCCTTTGTACACCACCCTGGGCTTTACAGAACCCGGGATATTTTATAATATTAAGCAAGATACATACTAGCAATCAGCAAATTTTGTAAACTGTACATGACTCTTCCATAAATCTGCACTATAAGCATTCTTGCCAGGTGGGTTGAAATATATTTCTGAAATTTAATTTTTTTCCTGTCCAAAATAAGTTACTTTAAAAATTTTCATTTACTTATTTCTAGATCTAGCTCTTCATTTGATTTTCTTCTTTACCATATTACGATTAATTAGGATAACACTCAAAAGATATGAGACTTGGTGTGATGGCTCATACCTGTAACCCCAGCACTTTAAGAGGCCGAGGCAGGAGGATTGCCTGAGCCTAGGAGTTCAAGACCAGTTTGGGTAACATAATGAGACTTTGTTTCCTGGGTGATGGTACACAAATTTTAGCTGGGTGTGATGGTACACAACTATAGTCCTAGCTACTTGGGAAGCTACAGTGGAAGGATCACTTGAGCCCAGGAGTTGGAGACTACAGTGAGCTGTGATTGTGCCATTGCACTCCAGCCTGGGTGATAGAGTGAGACCCTGTCTCTCAAAAAAAAAAAAAAAAAAAAAAAGATATGGGATAGATACACATATTTTACATAGCTACATATTTGATCTACACCTAGATATGGTATATATGGATACATGTTTGTCGTCATTTCTGTTTTGTCGTACAATGTTGAGTGCTTCAGGTGCTATTAGAATGTATGCCCAACATGCTAGGCCATGTTGTGTACATGGTATGAAGACCCTGCTAGGCATATTTTCTTGGTGTCTGCACTGGGGCAGCAGGTCAGCTGTCCCCACATTAGGGTCAAGGTGCTGGCCACCTTCTCAGTGGGCTTAGCTTTTAGGAGTTAGCTTCAGAGAGTGGTATTTGAATTTTGAATTGCAGGGTGTAAGGGCCGTTCTCTAAAGAACATAAATTTCCATGATCCTTGTGCTTTTGTGGCATAACTTATGTATGGGGTAATATACTCCTTTTGACCACTTAGGAAAAAGCTAGTGCTGTGGGCATGCACTTAGTATAAGCTGTTAGCCAAGTACTATTTCATTAGTTGCCTTGAAAGGAAATGTATTACCCTCAATACCAAATGAAGGAACAGAAGAACAACTTTTTTTTTTCTTTTTTTTTTTTTTTATCATAAAGGCTACTCAGAATATCCAGACTCTTCAAAGTTATGTAGAAATAACTGAAAGATTTCTGCAAGAAACCTGTGAAATAGTATGTTATGTAACATAGCATTAGATATTAATGTTAACTGCATTTTTTTGACTTGCACAAATGATTGGCAAACAGATGGGCATATCTTTAAAATTAACCATCTTTAGATACCCACTCGTTGTAAACTGTTACAGATTAAATTTTTCATTAAGGGCTGTTCATAATTCTTTGAATGAAGTCAGTATTGTTTATTTGTCAGATGCAAATGTCAAGACTACTTTCTTTAAGTGACATATCTGTATTACTTTGTAATATTATTTGTAACGTGTCATTTGTTGTTGGTCCATTATATTAACCGAGTGGTCAGTGTGTGCTATTCTATAGAAGGAGCTCAGAGTCTAAGAGCAGGACTTCCCAAACTTTCACATGCACAGGAATCACCTGGGGCCCTTGTTAATAAAAGGCAGATTCTGGTGCAGGAGGTCTGAGGTGAGCCTGAGACTCTGCGTCTCTTACCAGCTCCCAGGGGTGCCAGGGGTCCTGTCTTTCTGGACTCCACTTCACATGGCCAGGCTCCAGTCTCCAGAAAGAGAGGGAGCTGAACACATAAGAACAGTAGGGTGCTTGGCACTTCTGCAGCTTCTGCTCATGTTGATGTGGTGCTAGTGCCAGCGAGGGCTTTGGAATCAGCCTGAAGAGGGAGGGTTGAGGGTCAGGAAGCTTCCGGGGATGAGTTATAACAAAGGAACTGAGATGAAAAAGAGGCCAGGTTGTACAGTGAGGGGGTAAGGAGGCCACAGAAGAGACCATGGGTATGAAGGCGAAGAAGGTGTGAGATAGCTGATGGATGGTTGGTAAACTTTCAGTAGTTTGATATACCTAATGGGGGTGTTTGTGAGTGCTTCAGGGGACAGAGGGAAGGGAGTTAAGGGAGTTGAGAAAGGACAGCTCAAGAAAGATTTGATTATTAATACCTTCAAGCGTGCTGGAGCATTTGGAGTGGAACCTGAAAGCTATGGGAGGTCCTTTAAGGATTTTAATCAGGGAGAGGTGTGATGTAATCTGTGTTTTATAAGATCATTCAGTCAGTAGTGTGAAAGCGTTGAGACCAGACTTGGGAGAACCGATCAGATTTCTAATTTTTTGTGGTTCACTACACCATGAAGGCCTGATTACTTCAGAGCTATTGTAAACAGGGAGGAGGAGGTAGACCCATAAATATCTGGGAGAGAGCATTAGCAGGTTGGGAAATGCACTGAATATGTGGGATGTACTGGGGCATTTATTCAAACTGCAAGCTGCATGAAGACAGGGCCACATCTGTTTCGTTCAACACTGTATACACAGTGTCTGTTAACCTTGAATATTTTTTAAATGAATGATGACAGGAAGGATCTAGGCTTATTTCCCATTTTTTGGCTAGGTCGAAGAGGTAGATGGGGATGATGTTGCTGTCATAGGGAATGCTAACATAAGGCGTAGCGTTGCTCTATACAATGTCAGTGGTTTTGCTTATTAAAAATGTGTCTTTTCTGTTAATATCAGCAAAATGGGAGATAACCTAGTAATATGAATGGAGGTTACCAATGCAATCCTTATTCCTTTCTATGGTTTTATTTTTAATATGATGCTTGGGGACAAACAGACCTTAGAAGGACTTCACATACTTCTTTTTTTTTTTCTTAATATTTTTCTGAATTTTGTATAGTTGAGAATTATTCCTAACATATTGAAAATTATTTGTGAAGAAATAGGAATATATGTTGGGAGGTAATACAGAAAGGAGACATAGGTTGTATAGTTAACATAAAATATGATATATGGAAACATACCATATATTTCATCCCAAAGGGTAAATATGGACCTTTAAAAGAATACTAATCTCCGAAAGAGGAGAAAATTTTTTTTATGAAAGAGGATTGCTGCTATTTAATACGGTCTTTGTTAAAACGTGTTACCTCTAAGAAGAAATACATAGGAGTGCTATCCATAGAATTTTCTGCAGTGATGTAAATGTTCATTATGGGCACTATCAAGTAGGTAGCCACCAACCACATGTGGCTTTTGAGAACTTGAATGTGACTTGCGCAACTGAGGAACTAAATTTTAAGTTTTATTTAGTTTAAGTAGTTTAAATAGCAACATGTGGCTGGTGGCTGCTGGATTACACAGCACAGTCATAGAGTATTGGCAATGTCCTAGCATACTAATGAGGAAGAAAATGTGGTCCTGACCAGGAAGAAAATGTGGTCTTGGCCCCGCTGGCCAACCAGGGAGTTCAGGAAGGGTATCATTTGACCCATGAAGCAAATACGGAAAATACTTTGTGGTGAACTAATATGCTGGTGTTGGTGACTTGGGGGGGCACTTCCTGATTCTTTATCCAGGTTCTTGTCAGTTGGATAGATGTCTTCTTCACCAGCAAGCATTGGCCCTGCTAGATGTTCCCAAGTGGCTGTCGGGGCCTGGGTTGTGGGTGGGGCAGGGGGAGGAGATTGCTGTTAACTGGCTTCAGGATCTAGCTGAAAGGACTTTCACTTTGAGTGGAAACTCAGCAGTGTGAGCCCTTTATCTTCGGTCTGTCCACCTACGAGTGTGTGGATTCTTTGCCCCTCTTGATATGTTTTGTAGCCTTGATGATTGAGAGGTGTCTCCATGGGTTATGATGGGGGTTGTGATGTGCTGTTTTTTCAGCTGCACGATGCATCCTTAGAAATTCTGATTCATGCTCCACCCTCATCCCCAGAATCATTACCACAGCTGTGTTCTATACCTTATGCTCTTTGGAGGTAGAAGAGAGAAATTTGAATAGAACAAATTTCTATTTGAAATTTGTTTGATTTTGAACAAATTCAAACCATAAACAGCAAAATAGTCTTCAGTATCCAATAGGCAATATCCTATGATTTCACTCTTGCCCACTTGTTGGCTGTTTATCAGTTTCCCTTGGATGACATTTTACTTACACAATTGGACGTATAGTGGTTGAGCTATAGGAGATACTTTGCATGCGAAAGGTGGTATATATTCGCCTATCTCCTTGCTGGGTTTCTAGCCCGTACCTGTAACACAAAAAGGTTCTGTGTCACTACCAAATTAAAACTCAGCTATACAAATGCCATTCTTCTTTGAGAAGAGTGTAGTAAATAATTGTTTATGTTGTTTTGAAAGGTCAGAAAATCACTATATATAAAATAAATATAATAAGTAAAAATTTTAAATGTGTTATGATTAACAAATTTTATATATACATATATTTTTTCAAAATATTAATGTTTTCGGTGACATTTCTTTCATCTTGGTTTCTTGCGCACCCATTGCTTTTATCATTGATTCCGTGCTTGGATCTGCCCATTTTTCTTTTTTTTTTTTTTTTTTTTTGAGACGGGGTCTCGCTCTGTCGCCCAGGCTGGAGTGCAGTGGCCAGATCTCAGCTCACTGCAAGCTCCGCCTCCCGGGTTTACGCCATTCTCCTGCCTCAGCCTCCCGAGTAGCTGGGACTACAGGCGCCCGCCACCTCGCCCAGCTAGTTTTTTGTATTTTTTAGTAGAGACGGGGTTTCACCGTGTTAGCCAGGATGGTCTCGATCTTCTGACCTCGTGATCCGCCTGTCTCGGCCTCCCAAAGTGCTGGGATTACAGGCTTGAGCCACCGCGCCCGGCCGGATCTGCCCATTTTTCATTTGGCTATTTCCCAGTAAAATTTACCAATAGCTCCAATTTGGTGTTGATATATGCTTGTTTCCTAAAGGTAATATATGGTATAATTTAAAAACATTTTTGGAAAGGAAATTCACTTCTATTTGATGATGGCAGCATTCTTTAGTGATTCTCTGAATAAAACAGACTTGATGTAGGCCTTTAATATTTTCTCCTCGCTAGTAAGCTGCCATTTCAGTCATTCATTTCTTTCATCTTTGGAAACTGTCACTAAAATGTTTTGTAGAAGAAGTTTACTCCTCTCAGTCTATAAAAGGATTTTTTTTCATCAGTTAAATGAGGAGGGATTTGGATTAGAAGTTCTTCAGAGTGTTTCCTAACTCTAAAATGTTTGTAATTGGTTTCACAGTGTGCCTCTAATGTTGATGATTCTGTTAGTTGCGTGGTCTCATTGTGACCCCTCCTCACCCCCAAACACATGCATCTTCTGAACTGTCCTTTCGTTCACATCTCAGAAAATGCTGGCCAATAGGGCACTGAGTAGAAACTTGAATTACTGTGTCTCAATTATATGCATCTGTACCGTTTGCTACATATTCTCACATTTAGTTAGACTATTCCTTATCAGAAGTTACTGAGGAGTATTTTGTAAAATGGTAACCGATGTTTTTAATAACATAAGCCCTGAATCTTAGTTCTTATTTGGGAGATTCATCATTTACAGATATATAAGCTCCATGAGGACAAGAGGGAATTTTGTTTTATTCACTGATCTCTCTCCAGCTCTTAGACTAGTGCCTGGATCACAGTAGTGCTCAGTAAATATTCAAATACATTTTGAATAAATGATTGTGATTTGAGAGTTAATTTTTATGTAAAGCCAAATAAAACATAAATGCAACACGAATGTTTATTACCCAGGTGATAATTATGAGACTTAAAAAAATGTCATTGCTAATGTGTTATTTCTGTTTCTTCTTTTTAAATACTTTATGCTGTCCAGTATGGAAGCCATAGCCCCATATGTACATTTTTTCACTTCAAATGTAGCTAATAGGAATTGAGATATACTGTAAGTATAAATTACATACTGGGTTTCAAAGACTCAATACCAAAATATGTGAACTAGCTTATTCATTTTTTTATATTGATTACCTGTTGAAATGACAGTATTATGCATTTATTCTGTTAAATAGAAATTGGCAAAATGGATTTCACTCTTTTGGTCTACTTTTAAAATGTAGCTACTAGAAAAGTAAAAATTATATGTAATGGCTCGCATTTGTGGCCCATTGAACAGTGTTCATCTAGACACAGAAAATCTAGATATTGTCTGTAGACAAGGGAGAAGCTTTCAAAATAGGGCTTTGAATGAATATCTTTTATAGAAACACAAAATTATATGTTGCAGCTGCGACTTGGGAAAGTGGGCTTTCAGATGGTCTTGATCAAATTTATAAAAAGGACCAAAACAAATTAATTAGATTAGCTCAAATCAGAAATATGAAATGCAGCTACCAGATGGATTCCTGGCATAGTTGCCAGCTGGGTCTTGAGGTCAGAAAAGGGGCAGGAAGGCGTTGGTGGCTGTCCCAGTGAATGGTTACTAATGACAGACTACAAAGCCAGTTTTTGAACTTCTCTGCCTGGACCTTACCTGAGCATGATTGTAGTTGTGGTGAGCGACATGCTTAGTTGATACCATATAATGCTGGCGTTTTTCATGCCTCTGGGAGATGGACACTTAGTAGAAGGGTGTAGGGAACAGGAAGAGGAGTACAGCCAAGGGTCAGTATGGTTACTGTCAGGGAGGGCTGTTTTTTCCCTACTCATGCCCTTAGGCAGCTTGTCCTTCTTCTGAATCTTAAGCTGATAAAAAGTAAGCACCAACTTCATCGCCACTTCTCCAAGCTTGATCTGGCTCTGCCTCTCTGCCTCTGGGCTCAGTGGGCTTGCAAGAGAAGGTCACTAGTGGGCTAAGCCATCCACTCCCTCTGGGATCACTTTTACCTGGAGCTGGCCTGGAACCCCATCCAGTCTCCAGTCAGTAGCATTTCTTCCCGTGACAGTTGGCAGACCCTGGAGAATGAAGCTGCTCCCCAGGACACATATGTAGACGTGACTTTCCTTAAGCTAATTTGAAAGGTTGTTTTGGTAAGTGGTTGGTCTGCATGGCTGGTTTAAGCTATCATCAAGTCCATTCCAGTATTTATTTCTTTCAAAGTTAAAATGAGCCTTGAATAAATGACAACTGACTGCTTAGCCTTCTTAGGTGTGTATTTAATTTTATGAATATTTGTTGCAACTGGCACTGGAGATGTCTACTTCTCTTTATTTTGGATTTTAAAATAGTTGCATAGTAAAGCAGCGTGTTTTCAGTAAAATGGCTTTCATGTTCACCTTATTTTCACCCATCTGACCTCTGCATTTGGAGAAAGTAGATCAGAAAATTCATGGCAGTTAGCGGCGGAGTGAAGAGACCTTTGACTTTAGCTGACAGCTGTCACCTGAAAACTACAGACCTGGAGACCCTCTCAGGTGTTATGTCTGTAGTTCTGACAGTGAACAGGAATGTTGTTTACATTTTCTGTAAGCAAAATTCTCCCCTTGTTAGGAATGTGTTAGAATAGGGCAGGCAGAAACAGAATTTTTATGTGTCTTACTGGTAAGTTCTCAGGAGTGTTGGTTAGCCCATTGTTCATTCCCATGCTCTTATGGAAGCGTGTCAGTAGAATTTATGAGTGTGCCTGTTTATAGCATCACTTTGGAAATTTCTTCAAGATACTGTTTTTTTCAAGTGGGCTAGTATCACACAATGCTTAGTATCCTTATAAAAGAAAAAAATGAGTGAAATTCCAAAGATGTTTGAGATTTCAGTCATTTTCTCTATATGAATTAGTTCTTTATTAGGCCGTTGATTTAATTAGCGTTCAACAAAAACACTTTCCTGTTTAGATTGTCAAAGCATTCTTTAAATTAGTTATTTTAATCTGACACAGGGTCATTAGGAAGACTTTGAATAAAATGCAGCATGTTACATAGTGTATACTGTGCACTGGAAGCACGTAGGGTGCGAACACAAGTGCCTGCCCACTTGTCTCCCTACCTGCTTAGGTCCTGCCTTGTCCCAAAAGGACTTAAGGCAGTGGTGAGGAGAGCATATTTTGAACTTTATTCTGTTTAATTGTCAGTTCTGGAGAAAGTTGTGTTTCTAGTTATGAGAATAGTCATTGTCTACAAAGTATCTACTCAACTAGTTTCCTCTTGAGTGATCACATGGGATTCTGGTCCACCAGAGCCCAGCATGCCTGCGGGTGAATAATGAGCCTGGTAATTGGGCTGCTGTGTGTCAGTGCAGGCTGGGACCATGGTAGGCTCAGAGCCATGAGTGAAATTGGTCCTCTTGGAGAGTGAAAGCTTTTCTTTTAGTCTCCTTATGAATCTTGTGTATTTCTGCCATTAAACATAATGAAATTATGTATGTATTGTACTGTTCTCAAGGTTGCTTTTCAACATCATTATGAACACTTTCTTGTTAGATGCCTCTGTTGCAGTTACATAGTTGTATGTGGGCTGTAAATATCTAATTCATATGAAATGACCGATTTTGGTATTTGTATAATCCTCTAGTCAATTTAACTAAGTTGAGCTTTTCACAGCCCTTGGTGCTGCTGTTGCTCATCTGATTACACCGCTCAGGGGAATAAGGTTAAGGGCGGGCTGTTCGTAACCAGAGCATTTCCAGGGCTTTAGTTCAGCAGATGAGCTGCTTGGCTATATTCATACATCTGCTTGCCTGCTGTGGCAGCTGCTGCTGCTTCATGTTGTGTTCTTTTGTTCTGTTCCATTCAAGAATGGAACGCTAGGAAGTGTAGTGAATGGATTAATTTAAGGTTAAGGTTAGTGTTTTGCTTGCTTTCTAAGTAACTGATCATAATGATGCTTCTGGTAGAAACTAATGAGTTTCTCTTAAAGTGAACTAAATTTATAAAATACAGCTCGGTGAGGGAGCTAGATTAGTATTGTTAATGGGGACCAAATTCAGATGTACAAAATACTGGCAGTTTTATCATTGGATCCTAATTCTTTGTTTTCTTCCTTCTTCTCCCCCACCCCTAACTCCCTTCTAGGACCTATATCCAGACTTTGCCTGACACTGCAGGGTCCAAGAGAATTAAAGAAATATGGAATGACATGAAGAAGATTAGTTAAGGATTATAGGCTTTGAGGGCAAACACCTCAGTGAAGTGAAGCACAGGCAAGCTCCTGAGCTGTGGTTTGGAGGAGCCGTGTATTGGAAGAAGATGGCAGATCCAGGAATGATGAGTCTTTTTGGCGAGGATGGGAATATTTTCAGTGAAGGTCTTGAAGGCCTCGGAGAATGTGGTTACCCGGAAAATCCAGTAAATCCTATGGGTCAGCAAATGCCAATAGACCAAGGCTTTGCCTCTTTACAGCCATCCCTTCATCATCCTTCTACTAATCAAAATCAAACAAAGCTGACACATTTTGATCACTATAATCAGTATGAACAACAAAAGATGCATCTGATGGATCAGCCAAACAGAATGATGAGCAACACCCCTGGGAACGGACTTGCGTCTCCGCACTCGCAGTATCACACCCCACCCGTTCCTCAGGTGCCCCATGGTGGCAGTGGTGGTGGTCAGATGGGTGTCTACCCTGGCATGCAGAATGAGAGGCATGGGCAATCCTTTGTGGACAGCAGCTCCATGTGGGGCCCCAGGGCTGTTCAGGTACCAGACCAGATACGAGCCCCCTACCAGCAGCAGCAGCCACAACCGCAGCCACCGCAGCCCACTCCGTCAGGGCCCCCTGCACAGGGCCACCCTCAGCACATGCAGCAGATGGGCAGCTATATGGCACGTGGGGATTTTTCCATGCAGCAGCATGGTCAGCCACAGCAGAGGATGAGCCAGTTTTCCCAAGGTCAAGAGGGCCTCAATCAGGGAAATCCTTTTATTGCCACCTCAGGACCCGGCCACTTGTCCCATGTGCCCCAGCAGAATCCCAGCATGGCACCTTCCTTGCGTCACTCGGTGCAGCAGTTCCATCACCACCCCCCTACTGCTCTCCATGGAGAATCAGTTGCCCACAGTCCCAGATTCTCCCCGAATCCTCCCCAACAAGGGGCTGTTAGGCCACAAACCCTTAACTTTAGTTCTCGGAGCCAGACAGTCCCCTCTCCTACTATAAACAACTCAGGGCAGTATTCTCGATATCCTTACAGTAACCTAAATCAGGGATTAGTTAACAATACAGGGATGAATCAAAATTTAGGCCTTACAAATAATACTCCAATGAATCAGTCCGTACCAAGATACCCCAATGCTGTAGGATTCCCATCAAACAGTGGTCAAGGACTAATGCACCAGCAGCCCATCCACCCCAGTGGCTCACTTAACCAAATGAACACACAAACTATGCATCCTTCACAGCCTCAGGGAACTTATGCCTCTCCACCTCCCATGTCACCCATGAAAGCAATGAGTAATCCAGCAGGCACTCCTCCTCCACAAGTCAGGCCGGGAAGTGCTGGGATACCAATGGAAGTTGGCAGTTATCCAAATATGCCCCATCCTCAGCCATCTCACCAGCCCCCTGGTGCCATGGGAATCGGACAGAGGAATATGGGCCCCAGAAACATGCAGCAGTCTCGTCCATTTATAGGCATGTCCTCGGCACCAAGGGAGTTGACTGGGCACATGAGGCCAAATGGTTGTCCTGGTGTTGGCCTTGGAGACCCACAAGCAATCCAGGAACGACTGATACCTGGCCAACAACATCCTGGTCAACAGCCGTCTTTTCAGCAGTTGCCAACCTGTCCTCCACTGCAGCCCCACCCGGGCTTGCACCACCAGTCTTCACCCCCACACCCTCATCACCAGCCTTGGGCACAGCTCCACCCATCACCCCAGAACACCCCGCAGAAAGTGCCTGTGCATCAGGTAAGGGGACACAGAGTCTGCCTCTGCATTGCAATGTGAAATTCAACATGGCTAACTTGTGTAATCAAATTTTTCTTTAAGCTATGAAAATCTTTTCCATTATGAGTGCCTTAATTTTTATTTGTTATTGGCTTAGGCATTTATTTTATTCAGGCAAGAATTCTTGAATCTCTCTGTCCCAGGGATTGTGCTAGATGTTAAGGATATGTAGATAACTAAGACTGGGTCCCTGCCGACAAGGAGCTAGGTTGCCACTAGCAGGGAGATGGACAGAAGACTCAGAATGCTCATGAGACAAATGCTTTTGTTTCCTTCTCTGAATTCTTTTTTATTCTTTTTCTTTCTCTGTGTGTGTGTGTGTTTTAAAAATACGCTGACACTTGGTTTCTAGCAAAGATTTATATGTGTGTGGTAGTCTCCTCCATCTCTTCTTTTATATTGATATTTTTCTTGGGAAGCTGCAAAATGTATACTTCTGTGATACTTATTTTACTAACTGTTGAATTTTAGTGTGAGTTTAAATTGCAAACTGTAGAAAATCACAGTAAATGATAATTCACAGAAGATGTTTGGTCTCTAAAAGATTTGGGTACCCTGCACTGAAGTAGGGAATCTTCCTTTTTTGTAAGCTGATGTTTTTGTTATTATTTAGAATTTATAAAAGAACAGATTTAAGTTTTAAATTATCATATTCACAAAGACATCTTTCCATTATAAATTTTGGTGTTTATGCCCTAGGTCTGTGAAAGATAAATTAATGCCTATGTATACAGATTATTCTTAGTGCTATTCAAAAATATATACTGATTATCTACCAGAATTGCAGTTCTGTTTGTGGGGTGCACAGTAGCTGATTTTAGTGCTCTAAAGCATAGTGATTGTTTTGATGTACTTATTATCAATTTTGGGGAAATAAGACCTCATGTGAGAATACAAAAAGAGTGAAAGACCAGGCATGATTATGTGACAAGTGTCCAGAGAGAGGAAATAACCTATAGTTGAGGGTGCTTGGAATTTGGGTAGGCCTTACCCAGGGAGGTGAACCCAGGTCAGCAGTTCAGATTGAGGGATGGTTTGCTAAACAAGGGCACAGGAAGTCAAGCTTGCTGCAGGGAATAGGTTGGAAAGTATCAGTCAGGGCCAGATTGTTGTGATCTTGGATTCCTTTTTAAGGAATTTGGACTTAAAAGGAGGGGGGAGCCAGTGATATTGATTAGACAGTCCACAGGACAGATGGAGAAGCAGAAGATGAAGTATGAACCTGTTGTCCAGGCCTTTGAGGACAGTTTGGACCAGAAGGGTCAAACTGAGAGCAGAAGGGATTGAAAGCAGTGTTGAAAGCAAAAGGTTTGGTCGGTAAACAAAGCCACTCAGGGCATCTCAGAGCAGCTTTTTTTTTTTTTTTTTTTTTTTTTTTTTGTGTGGTTATTATTTGTTTTCTTTTTTTTTTGCCAGTTCATTAAAAAAAAAAAAAAAAAAGTATTTTAGGCCAGGCATGGTGGCTCATGCTTGTAATCCCAGCACTCTGGGAGGCCGAAGCAGGCAGATGATCTGAGGTCAGGAGTTCAAGGCCAAACTGGCCAACATGGTGAAACCCCATCTCTTTTAAAAAATACAAAAAATTAGCTGGGCATGGTGGTACACACCTGTAGTCCCAGCTACTCGGGAGGCTGAGGCAGGAGAGACGCCTGAACCCGGGAGGTTGATGTTGCAGTGAGTTGAGATCATGCTACTGTACTCCAGCCTGGGCAACAGAGTGAGACTCCATCTCAAAAAAAATTTTTTTGTTTGTTGTTTGTTTTAGATTCAGCCAGGCATTTAATACAGAGACTCTGAAGCTTCGTCCTAAGCTGGGCTGGGGGAGTGGAGGTCAGGAAGACTCCTGGAACCACAGGACAAGTAGTGGCTTCAGGAAAGTTGCCCTCAGCCGGTGGGCAGGGCAGCTTCCCTGAAGACTTTGGTGATCCTCATATAACCACCCTCGGTGATTCTTACATAACCTCAGGGCAAAACGCCTCTCCTCAGAGCAGACCAAAAGTACTGTCCCTGAGGCCAGCAGACGTGGGAGGCTTTTAGGATAGAAATGAATGTGACTTAGTTTTTAGGAATTATTATTCCCTGGAAAGTTTCTTAATAAGCAAGGGATATTTTAGAGCAGTGGTTTCTCAGACTTCTCATTCTGGCATCCTCTCTCTTCACCAGAGGGCGAGCACTGTTTGGAGACCCCCTGTGATTATAATCTGATCTCTGGATGAGAACTGTTGCTGTCCTCCAGCTTTCCTGGGTTTTAAGAGTACAGATACCTCAATGGCCTTTTCAGAGGACATGTATGAGTCTGTGGCATGTGAGCCCTTGAGCAGTGGAGGCTCCATGCATGCTGTGTCCTGTGCTAGACTTCAGGAGAGCCCACATGCATTCCCTCCTTCTTTGAGTATGTCAGTATAGGCAAACTCAGGATCTTTACAGGGATGTAAACTAGGACATTTGAGGTATTTTCATTCTAAGTACAATTATATTTTCCATTTTGCTCATTGATTATTTGCTTTCTTATTTTTGCTTAACTTTGTATCCTCTTCAGATTTTGAAACACTCAGTTTTGAACATAAGGTTATGGCGGTGTAAAGTCTTAGGCACAGAACATAGACTTTAAAGTTAGAAAGGTATGTGGAGCCCAGCTCTATCATTTATTAACCTGGTGATCTTAGGCAAAGGATTTAACTTCTGTTTACCTCAGAGTTTTTATTAGTTAAGCAGGAAAAATAGCACCCAGCACAAAGGGAGTTAGATTAAGTGGGCTTAACATATACTGAGTGCCTAGTATAATGTCCACTCCATGGTATATATGTTAATTCTTTTCTAATTTTAGCTTCTGATCTCCTGAAGTGCAAACCTTGCTACATAATTATGTCATTTCCCTTGTAGTTACAGTGTAAAATTAACTTTATTTGTTTATTATTTATTACTTTTTGAGATGAAGTCTTACTCTGTTGCCAGGCTGGAGTCAGTGGTGCAATCTTGGCTCACTGCAACCTCCACCTCCCAGGTTCAAGTGATTCTCCTGCCTCAGCCTCCTGAGTAGCTGGGACTACAGGCACACACCACCATGCCCTGCTAATTTTTGTATTTTTAGTGGACACGGGGTTTCATCAAAATTAACTTTATTTTTAAGGATAGGTTAAATATTATGTAATACAGCCTTAGTTATGAAATAACTAAATTTGATTTGTGCAAATATTATCGCCCTTTTAGCTTGTGTTGCCACATGTGAGGAGGATAATGATATGGGTGATTCAAAATACTATCCTATACCTTTAAAATCTCTCTCTCTGAATGATTGACATTCTACCCTAGGAAATAGTTTTATTTAATTATGTTTTGCTTTAGAGCTACTAAAATTATTTCACATTTTATATATGATGGAGTAATGGCTCAATACTATACCAGGTATCAGGGAAGATACCAGATTAGGTTGAAATGTCCATTTAACTTGATAATGGAATTATCACATTCAGGTAGACTTAACTCTTCTTGAGTTTTTTGCTTTTTAAAAATAGAAATTATGCTCTTTATGTGTTTCCTGGCTTCTGAATGGATATTTCCTAAATTATGAAACACATGTAAGTATCTTTAAAGATAAGTTTAACTTTATATTGAAAAGTCAACAAAGAAAAAATATTAGAACAAAAAGGCCACAGTTCATCCGATCAAAATGTGAAAAATTACACATTTTGGTGTATGGACATTTCTTTAATGGAAGTGCTAGACTTTCGATTATTTGATAAGATTTACAGGGAAGGGAAAAACCCTAGCTTGTATTTCTTTTTCAGTAGCTAATTAGAACAGTTTTTCTCAAACCTTTTCATCTCAGACCTCTACACATTCTTAAAAATAATTGGGGACTCCGAAGACTGTGTGTTAGCTATGTGAGTTATATGTATTGATATTAACTGTCTCAGAACATTTAAATTTTTTTTTTTATTTATGTGTTTATGTTTTTATTTATTTTTGAGACAGTCTTACTCTTCTGCCCAGGCTAGAGGACGGTGGCGCGTTCTTGGCTCACTGCAAACTCCTCCTTCCAGGTTCAAGCAATTCTCCTGCCTCAGTCTCCCTAGTAGTTGGGATTTCACTACTAGTAGAGATGGGGTTTCACCATGTTGGCCAGGCTGGTCTTGAACTCCTGACCTCAGATGATCCAGCCGCCGTGGCCTCCCAAAGTGCTGGGGTTACAGGCATGAGCCACCGCGCCCAGCTAAAATATTGATGAAAGTTTAAAATATTGATTTGTTATTATTTAAAAATAATAAATCAGCTGGGCACGGTGGCTCAAGCCTGTAATCCCATCACTTTGGGAGGCCGAGACGGGCGGATCACAAGGTCAGGAGATCGAGATCATCCTGGCTAACATGGTGAAACCCCGTCTCTACAAAAAAATACAAAAAAACTAGCCAGGCGTGGTGGTGGGCACCTGTAGTCCCAGCTACTCGGGAGGCTGAGGCAGGAGAATGGCATAAACCTGGGAGGAGGAGCTTGCAGTGAGCCGAGATCCAGCCACTGCACTCCAGCCTGGGCAACAGAGTGAGACTCCGTCTCAAAAAAAAAAAAAAAAAAAAAAGAATACAAAAAATAAATAAATAAATCATTATGTGTTAACATACATAATACTTTTTAAATGAAAGATAACTTTTTTTAAAAACGAACGATAACTTTTCCCAAGACAAAAAATTAGTGGCATTGTTTTATATTTATTAAATATTGATTCTCACATCTGCTTCTGAATGTAGTCTGTGTGCTAGTCATGAGCCTCTGGAAAAGTTTACTGCTCATTTGGAGAAAATGAGGATGAAAAAGCAAATAACATCTCGGGATCATGTGGAAATAGTTCTGATCTCGCAGACCCTACCGACCCTGGCCCAGAATTTTAGAACCACTGGCATGAAGGAAAGAGTACAGGCTTTGGAGTCTGAGCTTTTGAATAGAAGCACCACTGCTTAACATCACCACCTGATGTTAGTAAGGATGTCAGGATGTCATTTCATTATCTCTGAAGTGAGGGTTCATATGCCTTCCTGGTTAGAGGCTCAGTGAGATTAGTAGCAATGTCTTTTAAGTGCTTAACATTGCGGACTCAAAAATGATACATCTAGCAAGTGTTCAGAATTGCCTGTTGCAAAGTTTTAAGAAGACTCTTATGTATTTCAGTGTTAAACATTTTCATAGTTGTTTGACTTTATATCCTTGATTTTAGTGAACACTTATCAAATATTGAGGCTTCCTATGTGCTTTAAGGGAGGGAGAACAATCTTGCTGTGTGAGCAGGAAGATGCAGGCAAGGATATGCCGTGAAAAGCACACTGTAGTGATCAGCACTGATCTTTAAGATCAGTCTTAAAAGTGGGTGAGGTGGGGGTCTGGGAGGGCTTTCTGGGGGCAGTGATGTCTTTGCTGAGATGTGAAGGATCAGTCTAAGTTGAGGGAAGGATGGATAAAAGAGGAGGGAAAGGAATTTAAGATTTAGGAAACAATGAGTGCAAAGATCAGAAAGCCCTTTGGGCCTTGAGTGTCCCTCGTATTGCTGGAATGTAGGTCTGGGCCTTAGTGGACAGAAAGCTGCATGGTCCCGGGCCCATGCCACTGGAGGGCACTAGGAGGTGTTTTCAGCATGGACACAGCACCATGGGGCTCTCTGCAGCACCCAGGAGTATGAAGAGAGTGGAGAGGGGGTGGAACCAAAAATGAAATATTTATCAGTACACTGTGAACATGGATGAGAACAATCTAGAAGGAAGGCACAGAGCAACATTTTGTTCATTTGAAGAGCTTATCTGAAGAAAGACTGGTTAAGTGGATTGTCCTTAAGGTTACAGGCAAATCCCTGAGTTTCTGGATAGAATTTATACTGCACAGTCCATAGACGTATCCCAGATCATGGATTACGCTCTTAAATGGAAAGTTCTAGTTGAATTTTTAGGATCTGCACCAATGTGTCCTTAAAATAAATTTATTTTAGATACATTTGTGCCTTTTTCATTAATTTGGTCCTAAAATACAGTCATCATGAAACAGAAGTAGAAAAAAAATTTAAAGGCTAATAAGATTGAGGTGATAGGTAATAATTTCCCATCTCCTCATTTTCCCTTGAGATTAAAAAAATACCTGAAAGAATCAGTGGTACAATTTCCCCCCCCCCCCCAAAAAAAAAAAATAATAATAGCCTTTCTGAGAAAAGCTTTTATTGGTAAATCTAAAGTAGCATCAATCTTATATTGAGATTCTTTAAGTTTACCCAGTAAATAAAGAATTACAAGGCCAGGCATGGTGGCTCATGCCTGTAATCCCAGCACTTTGGGAGTTCGAGGTGGGCAGATCACAAGATCAGGAGCTCGAGACTCTAGCCTGGCCAACATAGTGAAACCCCGTCTCTACTAAAAATACAAAAATTAGCTAGGCGAGGTGGTGCATGCCTGAAATCGCAGCTACTTGGGAGGCTGAGGCAGGAGAATCACTTAAACCCCGGAGATGGAGGTTGTGGTGAGCCAAGATCATGCCACTGCACTCCAACCTGGGCAATAGAGCGAGACTCTGTCTCAAAAAAAAAAAAAGAAAAAAAAAAAAAGAAGAATTACAGACATGGGCAGAGTAATTGGCAACTACTAAGTAAATTTATGGAAAAAGGTGGCTATATTTCTTAAGGATTATGTATGCAGGTTGTAATCAGAAATAGACAAAAAAAAATAACCTTTTTAATGGAGAGCAAATGTATCTTATCAATATTACCTTTCTCACTTCTAAAGATGTCTGGGGAAGATGGGAAAACAAAACAAAAATCAGCTTTTACCTAAGTGATATTTAGGGGCTTTTGCAAGTGTACCCACCTTCAGAAAACAGGCACCCAGGCTGGACCTCATTGGAGCAGGTTGCCCCCTCTGGTGCTCCCAGAGGGAAGGCAGAAGACATCACTGCTTTCCCACTTGCTGTGGCCCACTGCTAGTTCTTCATGAGACCTTTAGGTAAAGCAAACCATCTAGCCTTTACTGGTCTCTCATTCCTGGGCCATAGGTTGCTCTCAACAGACTCGTTGTTTCTCACGAAGACTCTTAAAGTATTTCTTCTGACTACCTCAATTTGTATATACTACAGCTTATTGAGTAACCTGTCTACGTTTTTCCTCAACATCCAACAAGCTGGTTTATCCCAGAGGTCAGAATTATACCAAGTGTCAAGTTAAAGCACAGGGAAAATTCTGCTCCATCTGTCCTTTCACCCCATAGTCTGAAAGCATGAATGCCTGATAGCTTCGCCCCTTAGATGGCTTTTATTTTATAAAAGAGTATTGTTTTATGTGACATCAAAAATATTGTAGGTGATAAGAATTTAGTTTGTTAGTTTACCTTTGAAGCCTGGATATTAGGCCTCTGCTAGGTGTCCCAGGTAGCCAACTGATATTCTTAAAAGAAGCCACTTTTGATGCTGCGTTTTCATCTTGGTATTTTAGGTATCTTCATGAAAGGCAGTACTGTATGAAAGAAATACTTATTTAGTGCCTGTTATGTGCCAAGGACTGTGTTAAGGAGAGATTGCTGGCATGGTGGAAGGCAGGGAGGAGACAGAGGCCTCCACTGAGGTGAAAAGGGAATTTTGTTATTTAAGTATAACATTCTGGCTGTCCTATCTTTGGGTACTTACTATGTTCTAGACCAGAACTGTCCAGTTATATGATGGGAGCTACAAATACAATGCATTTATGTTGATACAGATTTTCTGGTAACCGCATTTTACCATTAAAGAAACTGGTAAAACTAATTTTAGTAATACGTTTAATTAAACCAACATATCCAAGACATTATTTCAACATGTAATCAGTATAAAAAATTGCCTGTGAGATATTTTACACAAGAATTTAAAACCTGATATGTATTTTACACAGATTGCGTGAGCTGCATCTCAGTTGCTCAGTGACCACACATGGCTGGTGGCTGCATATTAAACAGCACAGGCTATACTCTTTCCGTATCAGTTGCTGCATATTCTTTTTAAAAACAAGTCAGAGTATAAATAATTTTATTCATATGTAAATAAATGTAAAATTGTTAGTCTAATTATGACGGTCATCCTCCAAGACAGGTGTTACCCACTTTGCTGTAAGGTTAAGGAAGTAGTAGCAGTGTTTTTAGGTATCATGAATAAATGCAGTACTGGGGGGTGTGCCTGTGTTAGGGATATTAGTATCAGTTCTTGACAAGATACACTATTGAAGTTTGATTTCATTTGTTTGAGTTTCAAAGAAGGCTACCTAAATGGTGTTTGTCCTGTGGGAAAAAATAGCTGTGTTTCAGTGTTTCTCTGAAAGGTGGATTACAGACGTTTTCAAGATTTTAGCTTTGTGTGGTGGTTGGATACTTTTGGTAGTTAACTCCTCACCTCTATCCCCTAGCTTTTTGCCTCTCTGTCTTTAATAGAATTGCTTGTTTCTTCATGAAATTGACTCTCCAGGATAAGGGGAAAAGCCTTCATTTTTATTAATATGCATGCTCTCCCCTCCCCATTTCTTTCACTTTTTTCTTCTGTGCTGCTTTTTTCTTCCCTGTTTTAATAATCTTTCAGAAAGACAGTCTCTGGTACAGCAGAGCAATAGTTGGCTGAGGAAGGAGAATTGGGAAGTGGGTTAGGGGGACGATTAGGAGAACAGCATTGTGAGAACTAATCTGGAGAATTTACCCTAGCCTTGACATCTTAATGTTATTTTCCATTCTCTGTAGTTACAGCTGTAAATCTATAGATAATCCCTATAGTAGCCATGCAGAGATGGTCCTGGTATTCCCTTTGTTGCTGAATGCAGCTCTTTTATCAGTGAAGAAAGTCAGTAGCAAACTTGTACTTGTCCTTTTGCCTTGTAAAACTTTAATGGTTCATGGTGTGTCACCAGGAGTGAGGTTTTATTTTGGTTTTCCTTCACTTCGTGTAAAAAATGGAGGAGAATCTTCAAGCCCTAGGACATGACAGCAGGAGTGGTAGTGATGGATAACTTAAAGGAAGTTGGCAAAATGCCAAGAAATTGACAGCATTGCATTTAAGAAAGTCAACATAGATACAGGACTACCCACATCATCTTGCTTGTTTTTTATCCTGGACAATTTCCAGGACGATGAGAGCGATGGCCAGGGAAGGCTGCAAGGCATTTCCTTACCTCTTATTTTAAAGATTGGATCAAAAACATGCGTTTTGATCCTCCTTAATATTAATGAAGACTACAACATTTCTGATATTCTTTAAAGTGTATTTGTCCTGTTTTCCTCTACTGCCTTCTGTGTGTAGTTCTAAATCATTCTGTACCATAGGTTTCAGGAGTCCTAGATGTTAACCTTAACTTAATGTTAACTGTGTAATTTGGCTCACTGTGTGAAAGCAAAAAAACAATTGTTTTAGGACGTAAGCAAGTGTTATTAATTTTAAGAGTTTTTTTGTTCTGGCCATGGGTATAAAGCATTGGAGAATATTGAGGAGGTGCAAGCAGTGGTGCTGGGAAACTATGTGGAGGCTTTTTCGAATGGCAAGTATTCTAGCTTAACTTGTGCCTTTCCTGTCTAATCTATTCATAGACTGGCTGAAACAGGTTTGCAATATTAGCATAGGAATTCCACTCTCACCCATTTGGTGGGCTATGAAGTGTTTTGGCCTCTTGCCAGCGGCTGCTCAGTTTAGGGGGTTGGGAGGTTGCAGGGTGCATATCCTTTCTTGTGAATAGGCAAGGAACTTTAGATCATTCTTTTTCTGAAAGCTTTTTGTTTTTTGAAGTTATGTATCTAAGTGTGCTCTTTAATGAAAGGGGAAGGTATAGACTTAAAAATTCTTATTGAATATAGAAATACTTGAAATTAGAGTTTAATTTTTAGATCATGTTTCTTGATGGACTCTTGTAACTTGAACATTTTCTTCCATTAAAAAACAATAATAGGAAATTGTGGGATTTTTGCAAGTTGTCATGTGTTTGTTTTCACTGTTATTTTTAAAAACAAGTCTAGCATGAAGAGATACCAAGTTTAACCACTTTGGAGCCTGCTGGAAATAAACTGTGGGGAACTAACTTGGAGAATTTACCTTGATCTTGACATCTTAATGTTACCCTCCATTCTCTGTAGTTACAGCTGTAAATCTGTAGATAATCTCTAAGTAACCACAGGGAGAAATGGAACTGGGCAATAAATAAATAGAATATGCTGACTTTGCTTTAAATTGGTTCATTACTAAGCTAACTCTATTTTTGGCTGCTCAAATATGTCAGAGACATTTCCATGAATGAGAGCTGTTGAAATGCATGAAGACATACCTTGGATTAAAGGAGATAAGTCAGAGTTTTTTAGGGGAAGTGTTTGATTTAAGTAAGATGCTAAGTAGTAGTTCATTTTTGTCATCGATTTCTCTGCATGTTTTTTCTGTTCACTTTAATTATATTTACCAGAGAGTGGGACATGTCAAGGGAGTAGTCATCTTCATATTGGAATAAGGTGCTGTGGGAACCCCTGTGTTCAGTGTCCTGGCTAACCTGACCTCTGGTGCAACAACATGTCTTGCTTACTTGAAAACCATGGTAGAAGACCTAGATCAAAGAAGGAAATAATTGAGTCTAATTTTGGAAAACTTATTTCCTTAGATCTGAGCTTAAGGCTTGCGGTTTTATTTTTTGCAAGAAAGTTCAAAACCAATATTCACACATAAATAAGGTCTCTAAGCTAGGATATCATTGATGAAGAAAACAATAAAATGACAACAGTAAGAAACTAACCATTCATAGAATAAAAATGAGCCCAATAATAAGATCAGTTTTTTTGTTTTGTTTTCTTTTGAGATGAAGTCTTTTTCTGTCACTCAGGAGATGGAGTTTGCAGTGGTGTGATCTTGGCTCACTGCAGACTCCATCTCCTGGGCTCAAGTGATCACCCACTTCAGCCTCCAGAGTACCTGGGACTACAAGCGCCCACTACCACACCTGGCTGATTTTTGTATTTTTAGCAGAGATGGGGTTTCACCATGTTGGACAGGCTGGTCTCGAACTCCTGACCTTAGGTGATCCACCTGCCTCAGCCTCCCAAAGTGCTGGGATTATAGGTGTGAGCCACTGCGCCCTGCTGCAAATCATTAAATCGGTTTTAATAAGCTCCCCACATCAAAGAGCCATGTTAGATCCTAGAGTGGTATTTCATACGGAATATAAATTTAATTCCAAAGTAAGTAAATGCAGAGAGACAAGTGTCAGTTTATTTCTTTCATTTAGTGTTTTCTCTGTCATTTTTTTAGCTTCTCACCCCTCCACTCTTCTGTGTAGTGGTCACACACTAGGTGGAGCTGCCAGGACTCTGCCCCTCACTGCTAGTACAGGTTGCTGGGCAGGCAGGAGCACAGGGTTGTGAAGACCACAGGCTTCTTATACACCGAGAACTCCATTTGAATGTGGCTCTTCCATTTTTTTCTTAAGTCATCTTAAATACATACTTAACTTCCTTAAACCTCAGTTTCCTGATACAATAATTGTACCGATTACACAGAAATATGAAATTAAATGAGATAATGACTGTAAAGTTTTTAGCACAGCATGTGGCATGTAGTACATGCCCAATAAATGTTAAATATTTTTTATTGTAACTACTGTTGTAGTGGTTATCAAAATGAGCTTTTGGAATTCTTTATTTTTTCACTTTCTACTCTTTCACTTTGAAGTAGACCAACTTTCCCTTATTTTGGAAAACAGGACATCATCTATTAATGCCTTAAAAATCAACTTACTAGATTCTCCATAAGGCAGACAAAAATTCGTAATGTTTTATAGGGGGGAGCAAAAATTACCATCACACTACTGTATTTCTTTTCAGTTGAATCTCTAGGAAATATTACTATATATAAAATACTAGCTGCTTTCTAAGTGTTTAATTTCTAACTTCAACCAAGGTGAAAACCTTTACTTAGTTTTCAGAAACTTCAAATGGCAGGTTAAGTTGACACCCTGTTTCCTATTGCTAGGGATGGTTGCTGGTATTCCCTCTAGCATGCAAGAAGTTCACCCACTGACCTATAATGTATATAGGTCTGCACAGAGAGAGTTCAGTAGTACTCTTTGTTAAATATAAATTTAAACTTACAAATTCCTTAAATCCAGTGATCCACTTCACCCCCTTGTTGTTACTAGCACCTTACCATGTTTTCATGGTGTGCTCTCCAAAACCCTGAGGTGATATTATACTTCAGTGGATGGGTTCCTGTTGACTGGCACTGAAGGCCCTGTTGTGAACCCAGTTGATTTATGAAGGCTATCACACTCAAGATTTTTATAATGCTTCTTTACCCTAATCTATTTGTTTTTCTTAAAAAGTAACTTCATATGTTTTAAAGTACAGAAGACAAAAGAAAATTGAAAGGATGGCTGCAGTGTAATTTAGTACCTAAGTTTTTTAAAAAATAAGGCAGTTCACATTTTTTCAAATAAGTAAGGAAGGTTTACATTTTTGGAGACAGTTTTTATCCATAAAAAAATTTATGGGCAATACTGTAACACCATTGCCATTGTTTTTTAGAGCGAGAAGAGACTTGTGTAAGAATTGAGCTTGGAGCCAGGTTTCCTCTGCAAGAAAGAGTGGTTATATCTTTGCTCAAATTTAAATGTAGGGAGAAGACCCTTTTGTTTATTGTCTTCGAACTTTACACACTATAGCTTTTAAATATTTTAACAATATTTTAATGTATTTTTAAATAAAAATATTGATAAAAATGAGATTGAAAAAAGTAAACAGAAAACCTATTTAATGTCCATCAGTTGTAATATGTTTACTAAATAATGTGTATAATGTTTATATATATTTTATTGAATCTATATGAAGTGTTTCCTGAATTTTATACTCTATAGTGGTTGCAATCCAGGCTGTTATATATGTTCAGTGAACTCAAGGTTTAAGGAAGTAAAAGCCTTTTAAATATAACTGTGTACTGAAATTTGTCAGAAAGTATCTAGGATTTTCCAAGTTATTTTTTAAAGAAAGTTTGCCGTGTACTTTGATATCATGCTAATAATGAATGTTTGTAGAAAATGTATAACCTAGTACTGTCCATGATCTTTCTGTCATGAAAATGTTCTATATTTGCTCAGTCCAATATGGTAGCCACTTGCCACTGGCCACAAATGGCTACTGTACCCTTGAAATGGGGCTAGTGAGGCTGAGGAACTGCAATTTTAATTTTATTTGATTTTAATTTAAGTAGCCATGAGGCTAGTGACTTTCATATGGGAACACTGAAGTATAACCACACAAGCGAAATTATTTCAAGTATCAGAAAATAAGATGTAGAGCACAATTATATATAGAATGGAGAGTTTTTTGTTGCATATGTAACCAGTGTAAGCTTTGTGTTTCCACTTTTATTCTCTCACCTCTTACTAGGTGTTCCTGAAACCATGGGTATCTCCTGTCTTTGGCCTTGTGATGTAGTGATAGGATATAGTCATCCGTACATGGTAAATGCTGACATAAGTCACTTCATTATTTTTGGAATAAATTTTTGCTGGGTATCAGCCAATTGTTAAACACAGCATATTGTTTTAACTAATGCAAGTACAGCATCTTGTTTTATGGTATAAGTGATATTTTAGAAAGTTGTTAATCCCAAAGAAGTCCCCGTCACAAATGCTTCATATAAAATATTTAAGGCCAGGCACGGTGGTGTGCACCTGTAGCCCAGCTATCTGGGGGCTGAGTCAGGAGGATTGTTTGGGCCCAGGAGTTTGAGGAGGCCACAGTGTGCCATAATTGCGCCTGTGAATAGCCACTGCACTCCAGTCTGGGCAACATAGTGAGACTCTCTCTTTTACACACACACACACACACACACACACACA
This sequence comes from Piliocolobus tephrosceles, assembly GCF_002776525.5. Taxonomy (NCBI): domain Eukaryota; kingdom Metazoa; phylum Chordata; class Mammalia; order Primates; family Cercopithecidae; genus Piliocolobus; species Piliocolobus tephrosceles. The sequence goes on from NC_045440.1 coordinate 61,653,608, forward strand.
CACACACACACACTCTCTCTCTCTCTCTCTCTCTCTCTCTCTCTCTCTGTCTCTCTCAAAATGGATGGGGTGGGTGCATTGCAGATCTTAGATAATATCCACTAGATTTTTGGTTTATTAATTAGGTCATGGGTAGGACCTTGATAGAAAATAATTTGTCAAATCCTTTAGGTCATCGAGTCTAAGAGAATATATTAAATGCCATTGAAGTGCTCACTTTAAAATGCTTAATTTTATGTTACATGAATCTCAGCTTGATTTTTAAAAAGGGTCTAAAGTACTAATTTTATACCTTACTGCTGGAGAGAAGAGCTCCATTCTTTGAAAACCAGAAAAGAGGATCGTAGGATGAATATTCTTTTTTTTTTTGAGATGGAGTCTCGCTCTGTCGCCCAGGCTGGAGTGCAGTGGTGCAAGATGAATGTTCTATATTGAGTCTCTAACATTTGTCCTCACCTGGATGGAAATTTCCCACATTCTGCTGGGATTAGGGCCTTAAAAAATGACTGTAGTAAATCCAGCCCTTTATTATAAAGTCAAGATTCCAGAGAGCTCTGTCCAGTGGAATTTTCTGGGATGATAGACGTGTTCTTTTTGGTGTCCAGTATGGTAGCCTGTAGGCACTTGTGATTAGGAAGCACTTGAAATGGGGCTAGTATGAGAGAGGAACTGAATTTTAAATTTTATTTAATTTTAACCAACTTAAAATCATATTTGGCTACTGACTACTATTGGACAGTGCAATTTTTATAAACTTTTTAAAAATAATTTAGAATTTTTTAAAAAATTCTCTTTTTCAGTTTAAATATATGCATTAAAATGTGTTTGCATGACAATTACCTCACTAAACAGGCATTTGTCACCTGGATGAAATGAAGGACTGCCTTCTTGATATTTCTTAACTCTCTGCTTTGCTGCCAAGTGACTCTTCCTAAAGAGATTGGTGTCCCAGAGGTTTTTATACTCCAGGGCAACACACTGTAATAATATTTGGGATGAGTGAAAGCCGTTTTGATAAAGAGAAGTGATTATAAAAAGGAAGGTGGAAAAGGAGACTTTTAGAGAATAGATACCAAAGACGAAAGTGTTAGTTCTGATAGAATGTATTTTGAGCCATTCTGGTTTGATACTTAGATACCAGAAGTATTTTAGATAATAAAACAAGGCATAAGTAGTATAAGAAAGAACACTTAAACTTTCTGCTACTGAGGCAGGTGGGGGTATTCATCCAGATTATTTAATACATGAGACAAATATGTTCAGGTAACTGCTTATCTGTTTACAGTTGTTTCATTTAAAGTAATAGGTCTCAAATGTTTTGGTTTTGGAATCTTGATGCTCTTAAATATTGAGAATCCCAAAGAGCTTTTGTTTATTCTGGTTTTTATCTATTGTTATTTACCATATCAGAAATGAAAACTAGGAAATTTAAAAAATACATTTATTCATTTAAAAATAATAATAATCCCCTTATTGGTTCATTGAATTATGCCAATCTTCTGATTTTTGTATACATTTTTTTTTTTTTTTTTTTTTTTTTTGAGATGGTCTCACTCTTGTTGCCCAGGCTGGAGTGCAGTGGCATGATCTCGGCTCACTGTGTCCTCTACCTCCCAGGCTCAAGCAGTCCTCCTACCTCAGCCTCCTTAGTAGTTGGGACTACCCACTTGGCTAATTTTTTTTGTGTCTTTTGTGAAGATGCGGTTTCACCATGTTACCCAGGCTGGTCTCAAACTCCTGAGCTCAAGTGATCCATACCCCTTGGCCTCCCTAAGTGCTGGGATTACAGGGGTGAGCCACTGTGCCCAGTATACAATATATTTTTAAAATCACATTTGTTGATATTACCACTGACTTCTCAGAAAAGTCTTTAAAGATTGAGAAGTTGTTGAGCTCATGGGTGTTTTCAAAATTCTCACTTGTTTGAGAGCTCATTTTTTATTATTGTAGATAAGCACCATGAGTTACTTTCGTTGAAGTGATTGACTCACTTTATTTAAGAGAAGTACTGCCAAATACTTGAGTCTGAATATCTGTGGTTTGTCTTTGAGTTGGTCTTTCAAGTAAAAACAATAGTCTTTGGAAAAAAAAAAAAAAAAGGGTGGCCCGTTCAACTCACAACTCTAGGCAGTTGCCCAAGTGCTGTTCTTGGTGATAGCCTTCCTTGGTGCTTTGGCGAGCAGCAGATACCCTTCATGTGCACTTCCTGTTTCCTCACAGAAAAGATTAAAAAGGGTCAGGAATAACAAAAATCAAGTTTTACTATTTTGTCAAGGACATCCTTAAATGAGTTGGCTTACTTTTTTTCTTAATGTGAGTTGGTGGCCATGGCAAGAATAACAATTACCAGTGTATTTTTCTGTCACTGCCTTGATTGTACTTGCACCATTGATGTAAATGTCAACACAGTGAAAAGGGCAGCGATGTCTTAGTATATTATGAAAAAGTGCTGATTCTGTGGATGTCCTGAAAGAGTCTCAGGGACCACACTTTGAAGACTGCTGGTTTAAAGGGAAGTTCCAAACAGTAACTTCTTCATACAAAATTGAAAGCCCATTTTTATCTAGAAAAAAATCTGTGTTTGGGGGTGGGAAGGTAAAGTGCAGCTGGGATGCTGGCCACCATTGCCAGGTCATGTCTTGAGCTGGAATGAGTTGGATGCCTGTGAGAGAAGACAGCGAATGGATTGATTTTTGTTCTTGAGCAAACCGATTGTTTCTGATACTGTTTGCTTCTCTCTCTTTCTCCCTTTCTAACCTGGTGAGAGAGCCTTAACGGTAAACAACTCAAGCCCCCTGTCAGTCATGCCTAGACTCTGCTGCCCCAGGAAAGTAGAACCCACCATGCAAGTCTTTTCTTACTCATGTCTCTAGTATGGGATTTAAAAATTCTCTTAGTGAAAATCATGTGTTAAATAATGAGTTTAAGCTACCGTATGAAAAATAAGGTTGTTGAGAATGGAGGACAGCCATGTAGGTGAGACTTGGAGGATGGCTGGGTCTTAGTGAGGTCATTCGTTCATTCATTCATCCATCCGTTCATCGGATGTTTAGTGACTGCCTAGTATGTGATACACGCCGAGAATATAATGCTAAATGCTATCTTTTTCTTGCTGCCAAGAAGCTCAGCTGTGGCTCCCACTGAGTGGTAAGCATGCATTTGCATTGCTGTGTAATAATGTTGGTGAGAGGGAGCACAAGTTTAGTTCAGGGCAGAGGTAGACCATTTAGTTTGGGGTTAGACAAGGCTTCCCAGAGGTTTTCAGCTTTGGAAATATGAAATATACGTACACTCAGAGTTGATGAGGCACTTTGGGATTGACTCCAGAAGATGGTCCTAGGAGCTGGTATCTGAAGACGGTGGAGGCCAGTTAGTACTTTATAGACCTTAACAATATTTCCAGTTTCACCATTGCCTTTTTCTGCTCTCAGGGTTCATGGGAATTCCAATTCATAATCAGACCATGTTTGGTGGGAATAGAGTGGGAGCAAAAGGGGTTTATGTTTCTGAGGTTTATCTAGGATGTTCATCCAGGCTTCCCTGTATCTCTGCCACACAGCAGAGGTCTTTCTGGTAGAAGGATTTCCATAATCCATGTATTTCCTAGAACTTGTTGGCTAAATGGCTAAGTGAATGTTTTTGGGCTGCTACCAGATCCTGCCCCTCCTGTTAATAAATAGATTAATTAATTAATCAGAAATTTTCTTAAAATTTAGATGTACATCTAAGTTGGATAAAGTAGGATCTTCAGGAGCTCTTGGCCAGTGTCAGTATATAGAACATCTGCCTGAGAATTTCTTCTAGAGAACTGGGCTCACTTGGGCTTCCCCTTGGTAAGAGATGCTGAGGTTCTGGCTGGGCTGGTCAGGATCTGATATGAGCACTGTTGTATTCTCTTTACTTCCTTTCCAATTGCCATTAGAGGGGGTCTCTGCCCCACATTTTAATCAGTCCTTCACCAGACTCTTGAGTCATGTCTGTGTCATGTCTTCATGGGCCCTTAGCATCCCCTGTCTGTGTAGGTCCTCTCAGTAAAGTCCTTCTTAAAGTACAAATAAACAAAAGCCCCATCTTCCTCTAACTACTGCTCCGAGCACAGTGAACTGATTTTAGTTCTTCACAACCTTTTCACCCCTGAGCTTCTGGCCCATAACACTCACCCCTAGTTTAGAAATCCTTCTGTCTGCAAAGCCTCTGCTGACACTGCTGAATGTGGGGTCTGGGCTGCTCCTCCACACCAGTCTTGTTGTCTCTGTTATGATTATTGCTTCTCTGCACACCTGGGAAGGCAGCACAGCACAGTGTTGAAGAGCATGGCCCTGGAGTCCCGACTCTGTCACTTAGTGAGCTGTGTGGCCTGGGGTGAATTATATAGCCTCTCTGTGCCTCAGTTTTCTCACCTCTAAAATGGGAATCATACTTGGACCTATTTAACCATGTTGTTAGAAAGATTGAGATAATACATGTACTGTGCTTAGAATTGTGCTTGGTATATAGTAAATTGTCTGTAAATTATTACTGCTATTGATGCCACATTATTACTATTTTTGCTGCTACTAGAAATCTGTTTTTGCTAGTATACTCTGTTGCCCCCACCGTACTCTGAGTTGAGCGAGGTCAGGATTTCTGCCCCTCATTTTCTCTGTCATAGCTTCAGTATGTCGGCACATACATTCTATAGGTGCTCGTCGAATGTGTGATATGCTAGGACAGAGGAGTGGGAGCAAAGAGGGATCTTGCAGGGTGGGGAGACAGTGGCGTGGCATTCTGAGGCCTCCTGCTGGAGGACATGTCTTCAGGGCTGAGCTATACCTGATGTGGGCGGAAGCTAGCCAGAACCAAGGATCACATGACAGCAGCATAGAGGCCCCGAGTGGTGGTTGGGGGGCGGCGGGAGGGGGAGAAGATGGGACTGCAGAGGTGAGGCCAGCAAAGAAACTGGGAGTCATGCTGGGCAGGTTGGTCCAGTGGGAGCATGGTGTGGCCACATGTGCCGTGTAAAATTATCTAGTAACCATGGTAAGAGAGCAAAAAGAAACAAGCAAAATTAACTGGTATATTTCATTTAATGCAAGGTATATCCAAAAGATTGTTTCAACATGTAATATTTAAGCATCATTTCAACAAATCATATTTAATAGAGAAATACTGATGAGATATTTTACATTGTTTTTGTGCCAGGTCTTTGAGATCTGGTGCTTTTGTACTTACAGCACATCTCAGTTTGGATTGGCCACATTCCAGGTACTCAGTAGTCACACATGTCTGGTGGCTGCCACGTCAGACAGCATGGCTTGGTAGAAGACAGTTGAGAGGTAATGGGTTTTGAGTTAAGACAGTATCAGTGTGGGTGAGAGTAGTAGAACTACCTCTACTGTCAGAGCAGTCAGGGTAGTAGAACTTTACAGGACAACTGCCATGTCTCTTGCTTAGTAGATGAGTAGTGACTTCCCAGTTGATGGAAGGATTTAGGAAAACAACACAAGGTTTATTTATTTATTATTTTTCAGGAATAAAGGGGCAGGAAGTAAGATGAGTTAAGTTTTAAAGTGTGAGATTTAGTTGGGACGTTGGACCTTGTGGATATGGAGCGTAGTAGAGAGTTTATGATCTTGAGGCCTGGGAAGAGGAGCAGAAGCTCTTTAAGCCCAACACAAGACCCCCTGACCTGTCCCTTCCCCTCCTGAGCTGAGCCCACCACTCACTTAGACATCCTGTCACTGCTCCCATCCTTTCTCTGGCTTGAGGGCTGTCTTCTTGGGCTTCAGTGGAAGATAGATAATCACCTCCCACCCCCATCAGTCAGTGGGCTGAGGTCAGAGAGGAAAAGAGAAGCGTACATGGGTCTGAGTTCACAAACATGCCTTAACCTTCTTCTGAAGTGACTGAAATATTTCTTTTTTTTTTTTTTTTTTTGAGACGGAGTCTCGCTCTGTTGCCCAGGCTGGAGTGCAGTGGCGTGTTCTCGGCTCACTGCAAGCTCTGCGTCCCGGGTTCACGCCATTCTTCTGCCTCAGCCTTCTGAGTAGCTGGGACTACAGGCACCTACCACCACGCCTGACTAATTTTTTCTTGTATTTTTAGTAGAGACGGGATTTCACTGTTTTGTTAGCCAGGATGGTCTCGATCTCCTGACCTTGCAATCCACCCGCCTTGGCCTCCCAAAGTATTGGGATTACAGGCATGAGCCACTGCGCCCGGCCTGACTGAAATATTTCATAGTTCATGAGCCATTCAGATTTTAAAGTTTATTTTAAAGTTATGTACAATGAAATCACGGGCCATTTTGGATTGAAAAGAAGTAAGATTGAGGTAGTTCAACTACTACTGGAAAATGTCTGTACCTTTTTATTTTTGATATCAAATTCTGAGAACTTTTTCTGGGTCTCTTTCTAGCAGTACTTTTGTTTGGCAGTGTCTCTATGGGAATGAGATAAGGGATTGCAATTAGTTCATGGCAGAAAGGGAATGAATATTTGTTGCTTGTTGACTCTTATTTAGAATATTCAAAGATGAGGTAAGAAGCTCATCCATCTATTCAGCCATTCATTCATTCATTCATTCATTCACCAGTCAACATTGTTGTGCATTTACAATGTGCTGGCTGCTATGTGAGATCCTGAAGGTATAGAAATAAACTGTTCTTCCCTTTAAAAATCCCAGTTACCGTGTAGTGATGTAACTGCAACAAAGAGATAAATGCATTCTTGTATGGGAGAAGAAATGCAGGACCAGAAAGGAAGGTGAAGCTTGAGCCAGGTGAAAGGGGTAATGAAGGAGAAACTTATGCAGACATAGTGCAGAACATGTAGCTTTCAGAGAACAGCAAATGTTGCAATATTGCCTTGAAACAGTCTTCAAAATGTGCCTTCATTTATGTGTGCATTTGTTAGTTCTACAAAAGGTTCAAGGCACTGTATTGAGCGCTCTGGAGGTACAGCTGCTTTAAGGTGTAAATGCACGAGGCAGCATGAGTGCCCTTTTCAAGAGCAGAGAACACATGAGCAGCTGCGGTACCCAGACTGAGGAGATGTGACATCCACATTAACATTTGAAGGCGTCATGGGACTTTGATGTTCCACCTGCAGACAAAAGGCCTCTGGTATGTGTCAGTCCCTGCATTAGATGTTGGGGATATGCATAGACACACACACCCCACACACATATGCACACACCTACACGCACACACACGTATTTATATACATGCATACACACACCCCCACACACACATATGCATGCATGCATGCACACACACATATTAATATACATGCATACACACACATACGCATGTATATATAAATGACAAGAGTATAACATGCCGCTGTCCTTCAGCGCCTCACAGTCCAGAGAACTAGAGGATCTAATAATAGTCAAGCAACATGATGTTACTTGGCCTTGTGGGAGCACTTGACACCACCTGGAGAGATCAGGGAAGGCCTTGTGAAGAGGGTATGTTTAAACTGAGTTTTGAAGGTTGAGTAGGAATTAACTTGGAGAAGAGAGTGGGAAAGGACATTCTAGGTAGGAGGACTGATAAATCCACAAGCACTAAACTGGGAAAGAGCAAAGTGCCTTTGCGTGGCTGCTGCTGCTGAGCTTGGTAGGGTGCAGCATGTGTGGTGGAGAGGAGGACATGGGCCAGGAGGGCCTGGGGCAGCCCCACACCGGTGGCGCTGAGGGTTTCACCTTTCAGTGTGGTTCACAGGGAATCACCAGTCAGTTGTACAGAAGCATGGGCGCTTTACATTTTAGAATGATCTTGCTGAAATCAGAAGATTCATTGACAAAGATGAGACCAGCAGGAGGAAGACACATGAAGAAGCCCTTTGGTTCAGGCCTGGACTGGAGAAGCACAGGTGGAGGAAACTGCCACTGGGAAGGTTGTGGGGAGGCAGGTCTTCACTACCAGGTGGACATGGCCAGTGAGGGTGGGGAAGAAACCAGGTTTTTCTCTTGGTTGGGTGACTGTATATCACAGCGACATTAACCAAGCTGGGGAAATGGGTGGTTGGCAAAAGAAGGTGATTCTGATTTTTGGCAAGCTGATCTTGAGATGCCAGGAGGAAACATCCAGTCTCAGGTGGAAATAAGCATCTGACTGTGCCATGCAGATACGGAATCCTGATGACCACCCAGACTTAAGGGAGAACATAGAGGACCCAAGTCAGGAAAGGATGGAAGAGGGAAGAATCATCAGTGACAAGATATGACAGAGAGTAATGGTGTAGTAGCAAAGGGTTTCCCCAACTTTGGTTTTTGAAAAACTTGAAATCCACAGAAAAGTTAAATGAATAATGCAGTACACGCCTGCTTATCATTCACCTAGAACTAATAGTTGCTAACACTTTGTCACTTTTGCTTTAATCTGTTACTGCCATTGCCCTCCTGAAGGAAGCAAGGGAATTGGCCATGGAGATATTTTGGCAAGAACTCTGAGGGCAGAGGTAGCCTGTGCAAAGCCTACACATCCTGAGGTAGAAGGATGTGTAGCTTGTTGTCTGCCGGTAAGGAATTGATGTGGCTGGAGTGAGAGAAAGGGGGAGAATTATAGGAGAAGTGTTAGGGAGGTGACAGAGGTCCATATGTTTGAGGGCCTTGCAGGCCATGGTGAGGTGAGGACTTCACATTTTTCCGTGAAGGAGATGGGAAGGTACTGGAGATCTTTAAGAGAAACGTGATACGATCTGATTTGCATTTTGAAAGAATTGCTCAGACTGTCTAGTGGATTAACCAGGGTGGAGGGTAGGCCTAGCAACAGGAGGTCAGGTAGAGAGGTGACTGCTGTAGTCCAGGCAGGGTCTTGATGTCACCTGGACAAGGATAGTAGGGGGGAAAGGCCACTAGGAGTGTGTCCTTTGTCTATGTTGAAGGAGGAGGCAGCGTGATTTACAGAATAGATTAGAGGTGATTCAAATGTAAGACTAAGTGAAGGGTCAAGGGTGACTCAAGTTTTTGGCTTCTGCTGCTGGTGCAGTAACAGTTTGTGGAGAAACCAAGAACCTGCTTTGGAATACATTAAATTTGAGGTGGCCGTTGGGATATCTGTGTGGCTGTATGGAGTAGACGGCTGGATAGAGAAGTCTAGAGTTGAAGGAAGTGGTCTGGATTGGAGAAAGGGCTTTAATCATTGACATATAGGTAGTATTTGAAGTGATAGGTAGATTCTCTCGCTGTGAGAGAAAAAAAAAAGCACAGATAGAGTTGAGATCCAAACTCGGAGGCCTGGAGTGCCCCAGAATTTATAGGTCGAGAAGTTGATGAGAACCCAGGAAGAGCGCAGAAGGCAGGAGGAGAGGGCTGTCCTGCATGTCATGCGAAGAAGCGAGGAGTGAGCAGCTGTGACAGGTGCTGCCGATAGGTCAGGTGGGATGAGAGAGGAGAGCCTTGGAGGGCACCTTGGTGAGAGCAACTTTTGTGGAATGTTAGTGTGCAGTCAGAGCAAGTTCAAGAGTGAATGGGAGGAGAGGAAGTGAAAACCGCAAATATTGTTGCTGTTTCAAGGATTCTGCTCTAAAGAGGAGCAGAGCTGGAGGAAGGTGTGTTGAGGTTCTGTAGATGCTTGAAGAAGTGAAGAAGGCGAGGTAGAAGGATGTGCAGCGGGAAGGAAGGTCAGGTAGGAGGCAAATTCAAAAGTAGGTTGGTAGATGACTTTGGAGGAGATAGCTGTTTAAATTAGTCCTTGAGGCAGACTTGTTTTAAACGACTGAAAGAATGTTGCTACAAGGGTGTTCTGTGTTAGAGTGACTGAAAGCCAGCGCAGAGCTTGCCTTGGCTGGTGCTCAGTAGCTGCCGAAGCTCATGGCACTCTGATGGTGGATATCTGTGCTGTCGCAGCCACATGCTTAGCTGTGCTGGGAAGAATTTGGGTCCCCAGAGGCTTCCTGCCCTTAACTCCCTGAAGTCAATGCTGTCCCGCAGCTCTGTGTGGGACTCCTCACGGTGCTGGGACTCTGTGTGACCGCTGGTTCCTGTCCTTTCTGCTTTCCCTTTCTTCTCCCCTCTCTCTTTGTGGTTTATTTTGCTGTGGATCTAGGACTTTAGAGGTTCACAAACATGAATGAAGTTTTTATACTTAAGCATAATTATTCTGTGCATGGTGAACTGTCTAATAATTATTACTTTATGATATGTATTCAATATAGACTAAAGTTACTGTGAGCAAACCTCACAGATGTTAGTTGGGTATCTGAATTGAGATAGTGTATTATAGGAATGTTGTTCTGAAAGTTTTTATATGGGAAAAGTAAATTGTATTTGAAGGTTTGGTTTAGATTTGTAATTCTAGTATATTTTATTTTTTCTGGCGTTTCATAGTTTTTCAAATCAATTTTATTTTTCTGTGTGTATCTGAGAAACTTCCTTAATACTCCCCACTGAAATCATTTTTACTCCCCCACCCCCTCTTACAAATACTTCATTCCTTCATTTTCATTTTTGAAGTGTGGAGATGGTTATCACTGAAGCAGGACTACAGCAGAGACCCCCAGATGGTCTGAGAGTTAGAAGAGACTTCATAGAGGCCGGGCGCGGTGGCTCAAGCCTGTAATCCCAGCACTGTAATCCCAGCACTTTGGGAGGCCGAGACGGGCGGATCACGAGGTCAGGAGATCGAGACCATCCTGGCGAACACGGTGAAACCTCGTCTCTACTAAAAAAAAATACAAAAAACTAGCCGGGCGAGGTGGCGGGCGCCTGTAGTCCCAGCTACTCGGGAGGCTGAGGCGGGAGAATGGCGTAAACCCGGGAGGCGGAGCTTGCAGTGAGCTGAGATCTGGCCACTGCACTCCAGCCTGGGCGACAGAGCGAGACTCCGTCTCAAAAAAAAAAAAAAGAAGAGACTTCATAGAGATCAGTTCATCCACTTCCATTCTAGACGAGGAATTTGAGGCATCTTGAGTTGTTTTCCCATTTGTTTGTTATGATCAGAAACCAAACCTAATATTAAATCCTTCAAGTTTTACTATCCATCCTTCTAACAACTTCTCTAAAAGGAGCCACTCACATGCAGTGGCTGGTGTACTTCAATGGGGTGGCTGCAACCCTGCAATACCATGGGCCGTCCAGTGTTAGGGCCATCTGGGCCAGCGCTGCTCTGACCCTGTCCTCCAGCTTGTATTAGTTTGGTCCTTCTTCATTGAGATAAATTCGTTCTGCATGTTGTTTCCTGTTCGCCAGCTGTCCCTGGGGATGGTGGGAATGGTGACAGATTCAAAAACCTGTGAGATTGCTCCCCAAGTAATTGCTGTTTACATTTCTGAATTTGCTGTAGTAGAAACTGAAGAGAAAATCTTTAGGTTCTTGGTCAGCAGTGGACTAGATATCAGATGACTATTACATTTTGGTACTACAGAGCTTATTCATATAATTTTGAACAATAATGTTAAGCTACCATGAAAAAAAAAAAACCTGCACTCCTTTGTTTGCAATAATTCATGCATAAGTACTGCTAAAACACCCCATCTTATGTGACTAATTGCATTCTTATTCATCACCCCAAATTGTATTTTAAGTGAGAATATCAGAAGATTAAGTATTTGTATTTTAGGCTGAAATGAAGATATTCTGTCATAAGTCATCTAAAGTAATATGTTTTCAAAGTAGGGATGATTCTTTGATATAAACAAGTTGAAATAGAAACAAACCTCAAATACAAATCTTTTGTAATAACATCTCTGTAGTATTTTTCAAAGCGTTCAAGTATTTCCAAATAAACACATGTTTAAGAACTCTAACTAAGGCTGCCGAATAGTTGTTGACGCTGAGGCCAGGCTAAATCACACAGCCGTTTAAACTGAAACAGCTCAGTTCAGAGGATACTGCTGTTTTATAACCATATTTAAAAATGTGTTCCTCTTTTACTCCCTCAAACTGGGTTCAGGGATATAATGGATCCCATTATAGGTAAAAGGTCTGTGACTCAGCCATTGAGCTACTCAAACTCTTGGCTGTTTTAATTGCCACCATTAAAGTTTTAGTACTTTTATCTCATAAAAATAGATATTATTGATGTAAAATGTGTGCCTATTGAAGATACATGTGTACCTCTGCCCTTATAGTTAGCTAATCAGCCATTTGAGTTTGAAGTTAGTTAGGTTTTATGCAGATGGGAACATGACATAGATCACAAATTTGTTCAGATTTAGTCATTTAATTAAGAAAAAAATTCCATGTAGTAATAAGGGCAATATCTAACTAGAATGTCTTCCAAGATGATGCTTATTTTGTTTTGGTTTGCCTTTTAACTACATTTAATTGATGGAACGATGGTAGATTTTTACTAATCTCTTTCTTTTTTTTTTTTTTTTATTATACTTTAAGTTCTAGGGTACATGTGCATAACGTGCAGGTTTGTTACATATGTATACATGTGCCATGTTGGTGTGCTGCACCCATCAACTCGTCAGCACCCATCAATTCATCATTTATATCTCTTTCTTGAAAGAGAATAGTGTTTCTGTGATTCTAATACTATGACTTCAGTGATTCAAGGAAATACTTGAATCACTCTTCTGTCTCTATTCGACACATCTGTTTAAGTGTGGTAATTGGAGATGTTTCTCTGGCTATATTTTGGTGTATACTTGTAGACAAAAATAAAGCCCTGCAAAGGGGAAAATATCAAAGTGTGAAGGAAACTCCAAGAACACACTGGAAACTAAATGTTAAGATGTGAAAAGCTAGTTCATTCTGGGCTTTTCCTTCCAGTATTTGAGCATGTCACAGCCATTCATTATTCATATTGTGCTACGCAAACAAGGTGCAGTGACTCTAGAAGAGTTCTAAAACGAGTACATCTCAGGACAGCTTAACTGCCTAACCACTGTGTACATACACATTACTTTCTCTGTTGTGAAAATAAGTTAGCAAATAATTAGTGGGACAGTTTTTTAAGTTATTCTGTTCTGCAGTTGTAATTGCGGGATTGTATTCAGATAAGAGAGAAAATCTGACTGTAAAAGGATCTCAAATCTGAACAATTCTAAAACTAAAACCTACCCACACAAAACATTTGTGAGCTGATATACATAACCAGGCTTCTATTCTTGCCCAGCTGTGTAGATTCAATTATAATAATTTTCTCAGTTGCACAACACTGCTGTTTGTTTATTATTGCGTTATTAGTTAGTGAATGAACCTCCCTCTTTTTGACCCCTCAGCAGTGTTTATAAAACACTTAATTGCTTTGGTGTCTTCTGTTTTGTGCGTAGTTCCAGCTGGAAGGAGTCATGGGGACACAGTCCCCTCTAAGTGTTAAACTGACTGTTTGTAATATGCATCAAACTTTCTTTCCAAGTATCAGGAATCTTTAATATTGCTTATAACATGGCTGCTTAGAGTTTTTTGCTTGCAAATGAAGAGGTTTTTTTGTTTTTTTGTTTGTTTGTTTTCTTTTTGAATCTCCCTGTGATGATTTACGTGGTAGTTAACTATATCTAACTTGTTAGACTCTAGCTTTTTTTGCTTATCATAGGCACTCCCTTTATCTCACCTGAACTCTTCCTGTCTGAACGGGTCCTACCTCTGCCCAGCTGTTATCTTACACCCAGTTCTCTTTGCCGTTACATCTTCCACTTCTTTGGAGAAACTTTAGCAGAATTGTATGAGCTACAGCGATTAGGTAGTTAGGTATCTGAAATGAGGCATAATGGTTGAGAATGTGGGCTTTGCCAGAGGTTGCCTGGTTTGAAGCTTGATTCTTCATATAACCAGCTTTTTGTGATGTGCAGCAAATTTCTTAACCTCTTCGAATGCCTTCATTTCCTCATCTGTAAAATGGTGATGACTTCATTGGTTGTCTGGAACAGTGCTGGGCACAGAGGTGCTCAGTGATATCACAGCAGTGGCCTCTTTACGGAGGCTTAGTAAAGGAAGTCCTGCTGTGCTGTCTTTATGTGAAAGGATAAATATCTCACTAGGAAAGGGCAATCTACGTAGAAAAACAATTTCAGATGAGAGTTGCAAAAGATGTTACGGTATACATTAGTTATTTATTGTTATGTGACACTTTACAGGTTGACTATCTCATTCAAAATGCTTGGATTTAGAAGTGTTTTGGATTTCAGATTTGTTTCAGATTTTGGAATATTTGCATTATGTTTATTTGTTGATCATCCCTAATTTGAATATCTGAAATTCAAAATGCTCCATTGAGCATATCCTTTGAGTGGTATTTCAGTACTCAGAAAGTTTCAGATTTCGGAGCATTTGGATTTCAGATTTTTGGATTAGGGATACTCACTCTGTACCACAAACTTTATGGCTTAAAACAATATCTGTTTCCTCTCTCAGTTTCCATAGATCAGAGTTCGGGCATGGTTTAGCTGGGTCCTCTGCTCGCGCCTCACAAGACTGCAGTCAGAAGTCATTAGGACTGTGTTCTCCTCTGGAGTCTTGACTAGGGAGGAATCCACATTCAGGTTCATTCAGGTTGCCCACAGGATTCATTTCCTGTGCTATATGACTTGGACAGGGGGCTTCAGTAACTGCTGGCTGTTGCCTGGGGCCACCTTCAGCTCCTGAAGTTCTGCACCATGTTGGGTTCCCCACCAATGTAGAGTTCTCACCCTCAAGAAGGGTCTCCACCCTCTTTAAAAGCATCCCCCAGTCAGAGCGAGCCAGAATAATTGCCCTTTAAGTAACTCCAAACCAATTGATTTGGAAATCTTGATCACACATATGAAATCCTTTTACCTTCACTGTATTCTATTGGCTTGAGGGTCACAGGTCCCTCCACACTCAGAAGATAGAGATAATGGGGCCATCTTGGAATTCTGCCTCCCCACAAGATGTACGTGAGTTTTTATAGGACAAAAGTAGTCTGTCATTAAGCAATTATTGAAAACTAAATTTGCTAGACTCTCAGTCTTTGAATCCTGGAGAACTTGCCTAGAGTGTGTAAATTAACTTTATCACTGTGCTGCTTGTAAATTGATTTTTTTCCCCTTCAAAAATTGTTCTGTTCCCAATTCTGCACAAACCCCTGGGATTGTTCAGTGTTGCAGACACACCTTCGATAGTCTTTGAAGTTTGACTTTTAAAATTCTTAAGAACAGCGTAGTAAGTTACTTTTAATATTGACCCTTTTAAGGTAGTAGAAACTTAAATGCAAATTTGGTAAAAATTGCTTTACCAGAACCAAACTCTGCATTTCTTCTTTCCAGTTTAAAGATTAAACCTGCAAAGCGTTTTGACCAGCCAGGAAGTACTGTTGTTGTCTTTTGTTTTGCCGAGCTTAATCCTTAGTAAGCTGGGTAACTTCAGGTATGGATGTCCACTGCCAAATTCAAACTTCCAGACACCTCTTTGAGAACACTACGGACCTTAGGGCTAACTTGAAATAAACAAGACAGATGCCTTGAGACTGAAATTGGTTCTATAGAACCAATTCTGTATTCATGTATAGTTCTCATTCATGTATAGTTACTAAGGTGAGCCCACTAAGGGAAGGGCAATTTATGCAAGGTGGTGAAGAAAAGAGAGAAGGGAGAGAATGAAATTTACTTTGTTAAGGCCCGTGAACATACTATATTTGCCATTTTTACTTCTAGAAAAAATGTCCAGTAGAAGAACATTTGCTGATTTACTGCCCTAAGGAGCTCAGAAATTTAGAACAAGAGGGTGAAAGTATGACTGTGTCTCAGATTCCTCTAATGGGTTCATATTTTGGTTTGCTTGTGATTAGTCAGAGGCACCATGATGTTCACATTGGAGACCATGCCTTTTCTTGGGTTGTTACTCTTGTTCTGTCATTCCCATTCGATCATTTATAAAGCAACAACAATATCACCCACCTCACCAACCTCATAGGGTTATTATAGGAATCCGAGAGAAGAGGTATATAAAATGTTCAGCAGAGAGAATAGGTGGGGTGGGCCTGCTGCCTCAGGGGGCTACCCCTCTGCTTGTGGCCTGGGAGATCTAGGAAGTTACTCACTCTAACTGCAATAAACTTCACATTGTGTTGCACTTGTGGTGGTTTTTGTTTCTTCCCTGCCCGGAGAAGTGATGGTTCTGTTGGCCCTCTTTTTTCCCTCAAAATTACTCCAGGGATAGGAGATGTAAGATCAGGAACACAGTCTAAATACTGGCATACCCTTTTTAGAAGGCTAACACATGTAAAAACATCATTCAAGTCTCGTATAAACAAGCTAATTTTTGCAAGCATTTATGAAGCAACAGAGACACATCAAAAGCATGTTCAATTTAGCATTAGCTCAACTCTGTGCCCTAGGGGTGTGTGTATAGATAAACAGGCTGTTTCAACTATATGGCCCCTAAATGCAAGCCTGTGACTTCATCTGGTACTTTTCCTAAGAAGTAGCAATGAATCTGTGACAAAGATGGAGAAAAGAACTGGCTGCGTTACAGTCTTTGAAATATAGTAGATGGTGATTTGGGGTGGGGAGAGTTTTCAAGGCAGGGCAAGGAGCGGGCTTATTTTTTTGTGGTTCTTGAGGAATTGGTTCAGTCCCTGGGACAAAGTAGGCCTCAATATTGATTGCATTGAATTTTGCCAGTGGAGTGATTTTGAGAATCATAGTGGATAATGTTTGTTGGCTGCAAAGCACAGTAAGAATACCAGTTCTCACCTACATCGTTATCTTTGAGTAAAAGGTTAGTGATTCTCTACAGCTTTAGTTTGGAACTAAACTAGAGTTCTTCTCCGACCCTTTGAAGGCAGAAACCTCACATTTGTGTTAAATTTTGTAGCCATCTTAACCTACAGATTAGGGTTAGGATCTTAAATAGAAGTAAGGCCTTTACGGTTTTGGAGAAGGACAGCAGTCTGCTCCCTAGGCTTGTGCTGCAGCTACAACTAGGGTTGGAGAACTCCACAGCCACCCCCTTTGGCTGAGGATACCACTGTTGGGGGTCCTGGTCACATACCAGACCTTCTCACAAGAGGCTTGGTAAAGTATGTGGATTTTGTAGCAATAGCTCCTGTGTTAGGATTCCAGTTTTGCCATTTTCTAGCTGTGTAACTTCGGGTAAATTAATCTTAAGGTTTCAATTCCATCATTTATAAAGCAGCAATAATATAACTCACCTCACCAGCCTCATAGGGTTATTACAGGAAACTGAAGACAAGAGGTATGTAAAATGCTTAGCAGAGCACATGCTGCATGTAACTGTACAACAGATGATTAAAGAGTGTTGCGGGATGGCTTTAGGACTGGTACCTTGGTGCTGTCTCTCCGCTCAGCACCCTCTTCCCATTGCCCTAGGAGGGCCAGGCTGGGGCAGCCTTGCAGGGTAGCACCAGGCAAGGGTGGACAACTGGTCAGAATCATGTTGGTGGAGAACAGAGAGACAGGAAAGGGGAGACGGCTGGAAGGGCAGTGGTGGATTGACAGAGGGTGAAGGAGCTGAGGGCAAACGCCCTGTTCTCCTCCACTTCGGGGGAGCCTTGTTTCAGTTAGAATTTCTCAGACGTTTGGAAAAGGGTTTAGCATTGTCAGAGTTCACTGCTTATGTTATCCCAGTCAATCTGACTATAGAAACACCACAGAGTAGTGTTTTACACATTATAAATGCCGTTGGACAGTTCCTGTGGTATCACTCCACTCCTAAATATGGAGAACATGCTTGGTATTCTGTTTCTGATGTGAAACTTTTCAACATGACTGCTTGGTTCATTATTTCCATTGTTTTGGATGCTACTAATTCAGAATGTGTTTATAATTTAGATGCCATAAAGGTGGCTCATGTTAATTTGTAGCCATTTAAGATTTTGTTCGTATGGTTAATCTATTCTGACAGCTTTAAAACACAAGCAGAAAGCCAAAGGTTCAAAAATGCCTTCAGATAATTTTTCAACTAGATATTTCAACAGTAATTTAAAATTTTTGTTTATAAAATTTAATGATTCTGAGGTACATGCTAAGATAAATTATTTCATTATGCTATATCAAAATTCATTTTATTTAACTTTGTAATTATCTTGACTGTGTGTGTAACAAAAATTATACAAGTCGTTCTTATATGATTATACTAGTTTATTCCTACCAGTGACTTGAGAATAAAATAGCCAATTCAGCGAGCTGTTTCAGTGCATTTTATATAAAGGTATATTTGTGCATAGTGTAATATGCTATCTTTTAAAACATTTGATAATCAATGTTTTGAGAAAGAAAGATGGACAGATACGCATACTTACGTACCCCTGTGCTAGAGAAGGTGATGAATTTGCCATGCTGTCGCTATATCAGCATAATCAAAAGTATATTTTGAAGGACATTTAAAATCTTCGTGGAAAGAAGGGAAGCCATGGCTAAACACCCGTAGGACACTCTCTGTACTGTCTCCATTGCCGCTTTCCCCAGTCATTAAGGGCTTGGAAAGTCCTGCAGTGAAGAAAACTGGATTTTGGTTAGCACAGAATTCTTTTATTTTGAAATGGAGTCTTGCTCTGTTGCCTAGGCTGGAGTACAGTGGTGTGATCTCAGCTTGCTGCAACCTCCACCTCCCGGGTTCAAGCAATTCTCCTGCCTCAGCCTCCCAAGTAACTGGGATTACAGGTGCATACCACCATGCCCAGCTAATTTTTTGTGTTTTTAGTACAGATGGGGTTTCACTATGTTGGCCGGGCTGGTCTCCAACTCCTGACCTCAGGTAATCTGCCTGCCTCGGCCTCCCAAAGTGCTAGGATTACAGGCGTGAGCCACCGCGCTTAGCCTGTCACAGAATTCTTTAAACTCATGTTACCTGAGACCTGTTTTTATGTGACACATTTGAATATCCTTAACTTGTTCTGTACTCTTTGCCTTCTCAATTAATTCATGTAGTCATTCAATATAAATATGTTTTCCTGGAAATTGTTAAGAATGAGCTGAATAAAACTGACTGGCATATAAAAAAACTTGAACTCAGGGCCCTGAGTATCATTAATACTGATTTTTAACCAAGCAGAAAATATTTCAGTCCTTGATCCTCTTAAGAATATTTTTGTGCTTTTTATTTTATATCAAATAATTAAAGTTTATTATCCCAGTTGACCGTTCAAACTGCTATCCGCTCATCTTGATCTCCTCCCTTACAAAGCAGATTTTAAAAGCTTGCTTGTGAAGCATTTGCATGTCTGCAGTCACCCAGTCTTAGGCAGGATTTGTTGTTCAAGCTGGTTCCTTTGCCTCCCCCTCTCTCTCAGCCTGGGACAGTTTGTAGAAAGCCTCCCTGGTCTCAGCCTGGGTTAGGTGCTCTGCAGTCTTTCCCAGCAGGTACTATGGCTGCCTTGTTTACTGTGAGAGCCTCAAATATTTGTGGAATAAATACATGAATTGGGTACTAGATACCAAATGCATCTTCTTTTTTATCAGTGTCATTGTTACAATCTCAACAGGACTTGCTGAAACTTTGCTAAATGTTCTTTTGAATCATTGCACACTCTTCAGGCTGAAGATTGAGTGTAGTTTTCATACCAGAATTCCTTTTTTGAAGAGTGTAGAAGGGTCAAGAACCTGGGGAATACTGGAAAAAATAAAAATTAAGAATGTTTGTAATAAAAATGTGTCTCCAAAGCCTTTTTAAGATACCAAATAGTACGTTTCAATCTTAAATGACTACTTGATATTTGTATTTTCATGAGCCATTTAAGCAATAGTTTAGTGTTCTTAAAGCTTGTATTTGTGCTTCTTGGGACTTAATTGGCCTGCCTCTTCTTCACCAGAATCTTATTTTCTCTGAGAGCACAAGTGCCTCCTCCTCATTGCCTCCCTTTAGCTTAATTTGTGGGGAGGCTTTTGTTTTCATAAGTACCATGTTATTCTGGTCCCCTTGGTACTGTCTTTTCTTTTTCTATAAAGCATTGTTTTGATTTTAGACTTGTTTGTATGTAAATAAACATGTAAATAAATACATTTGTCTGTAAATAAAATGTTTATCCTTGGGTGCCCTGTATTACAAAATGTTGGTTTGCAGAGATCATACATGTTGAAAGCATGGCACACACTGTTAACATTGCATCACTTGCTCATGCTATACTCAAAATTGCTAACAGGCTGAGGCTTCAGCAGTATAATTAAGGCAAAACATGATGAAATTAGATAGCTTTTTAAGCCAGAAAATGCTGATGAATTGGAAGAAATCACACTGAGATAAATAAAAAGTTGCTTTTTTACATATCTTTTCATTTTCTTTGATGATTCTCCTATCATTGTGGGTTGGATTTGCTTAAAAGAAGCAGAGGGATTGCCCTCACTTCCCCCACTGGGTCTCCTTTGGTTAAATTTGCATCTTATCCATTCTGCTGTTTTATATATGATCATTTAGTTGTATGTCTTTTCTAATTTATATGTTGTGAACAATGGAGTTAAACAAACAATTGTCTTTAGCTTATGGTAATTTTTTCAACAAAGCACACTCACCTTAGATCGTTTTTATTTATAGTTTAAGTATCAGTTATGCTGTTTAAGTTCCAAAAGTTCATGGCAGTCTTTATATATTCCATAATGTTCCAAATGGCATATGGAATTATAGTAGAATATATGTCAAGCAGAAAGTTTGACAAGATGTTACTTAAAAATACCTTTGGTATCTAACATTCTCCATGTTTGCTCTAATAAATGAGAGGTTTTAGGAATGCCCTACATGGTAATATCAGATGTTAATGGCATTGATTACCTGTCAGGCAGTGGGAATTGATGGGAAAATGTCTGCTGTAAAATTAAATAGCATTAGAGAAGACTGTACCATGCATCTGGTGGGGTGGGGGGTGGAGGGGGGGACATGGCTGGGCCTGGGAGACTTTGTCAGGGTATTACTGGGAGCTCCAGGTTTTTTTCCCCACATGATTAAGGCAGGCCATCTGTTCTTTGTTAAATGTTTACCAAAACAGCTTTTCTCTAAAAGATTTAAGGAGATGTCGGTCTGGTAAACACTATAATATTTCTGAGCACCTTTTTCACCCTATTTCAGATAGTACCAAAACATAATTCTGCTGCATATCAAATAGAATTAATACTTTTTTTGTATTTGATCTTCACTTTTTTCCTCCTTGTGCAAGATTAAATTTTTTACTGAGTTCATTTATGGCTTCATTTATTTATGGCTTCATTTATTACTAAAAGGAGCATCTAACATGATTTGTATGCTAAAGTGTGTAGATATACTTTAAATCTTTTTGTGTCACGTGTTTTATGCTTTTCCTAATTCATTACTGTGTACCGGGGAATCTCTCATTAGAAGCTGGTGTTCTATTACTGGAGCGAATGCCATGCAGATTAAAGAAAGGTAAACATACCTGGTATTAATTCTCCATTCTAAGTTTTAATCATTGTTTAGACTTTCGTCTTTTCCTCTGTTTCCAGGAACAACTTTTTCTTTCATTTCCTGAAAAATAGCTTGTCCCAAATAAGTTTGATCTCTGTGTCCTGTGCAAAAAATATAGGGCTTTTTCCTTTTTAATTGCATTAGGAAATAATGTGTACAAACTAACTCGACTTATGCAAACTAAATATAAAACAGTTAAATCAGGTCCCCTTGATACTTAGGTAATGATAATTTGGACAGTGCCTCTGTTGATGTGTAAGAGTGTTTGTGAGGAAAGGATAGAGAGGCAGAGGGTAACTCTGGCAGTGTTTAGTTAGCTGTGTTATCCCTGCATGGAAATCTGCTCATGTAGATCTACATCTATGTATTCTTCTTCAAACTTTGACCTTGCCTCTGTGTTTCCTATATATCGTTACTCTTTTTTCAGCCTCATTCTCCCTTAGCTGTGACCAGGAAAGGGCAGTAAGTATTTTAAGATTTTTTAATGCCACCGGATTTTAGAAGAAACTTTGGAAATCACCTATCAATCACCTAACCCCAAACCATCATTTTGCAGAAAAAGAAACTAACCCCAGATAGATGAAGTGATTTTTTACCAGATGATGTAGCTGATGGTAGGGCCTGGACTTGAATTTTAATCTCTTAACTCAGAGTTCTGGGCTCTTTCTCTTACACCAGAGCAATTGAGTGAAACCTGTGAGCCTTTCCCAGAAAGATGCTGTGTAGAAGATGTTAGGAAGAGGTGGACAGAATCAGAAAGTACTAGAGTTAGGAAACTAGATTCAAATCTTAGCTCTGTCACTAACTGTGTGACCTGGGGTGGCCACATCACCTTCTTGGACTTTTCCTTTCTGAAAGATGGAGGTAAATTATCACTTTTTTGTTGTGAGATTCAGGGGAATTAACACATCTAGCAAACATAACGTAGCTTGGTGCATGGCATCAAATAGCTGCTCAATAAATGTTAAGTGTATTGGAATTGAATTTACAGTACCTGTATTTAAATGTTTAATTCTAACCTTCCTCCTTTTCTCGTAGTAAGCCTTGGCGTGTACAGTAGTCACAAGGCTCTGGAGATGTGGGCCTGGGCTCACCTGCCAGCTCCTCTTCTGTAGGTCATGTGCTGAGGAGTGAGGACTCTGGAACTATTGGCTCTGATGTCAGTCTCACTTCTGTCACTTAACATCTGTACCTCCTCGGGCAAGTTACTTCATCTTAGAGTGGCAGTGTCTTCAACTATAAAATTAGAAGAATCACCTAACACTTAGGGCTGGTGTGAGGATTGAATGGTACCACGGCGTAAAGCGTATATGCCTGGCACATAGTAGATCGTTTATATTACAGTTAGTGTTGCATGCCAGAAGCAGCATATGAAAAAGGCAGGAAATGAGAGACATATGTAGATTTAATATTTTCAAGTATTTTGTTGAAATGTAAATGTTCGTTAGATGTCATAATTTATGGTATAGATGATAATCCAGGCAGCCCTGCTCTGGTTTGGATGGTGAGCTATGAGGGAGGCTGTTGTGTGCAGGAGTCACTTCCTCCAATCTTGGCTGACCACTAAGAATCCCATCCTAAATGTGGTTAGTTTTCAATTCTATTTAAGATAGTGTCTGGGTGTATCCCTAGTGGATGTCAAGAACCTCCCAAAGGCATGTCACATTAATTTATTTGGGTTATCTCTCCCTTGGTGAAATTTTGAAATACAAAGCTTAAAGAGGTTAAGAAAAACATGTTCTACCTTTCATGTCAATGCAAGAAATTTCACCAATCCAAAATCATCAAGTTTGGGTATGTGGTTTTAATTTGATATTTTAATGTTGTTTAAACCAGAAATGACTTGTGTAAGATTTATATTATGTTTACACTTTTATTTCAGACTTTCACAGTACTAGAATATCTTGAAATGTTCAGTATTCTTGCTCATTTTAAAAATGGCTAAATTATGTACCTTTAATTTGAGTTCCCATTCCCACATGGGGCTAGAACTCAACTTAGATGTATTCTTTGTGGCTTAGTTTTGCCTTTCACCATTTTCATGTAGGCTGTTTAAAAAATGGACAGTGTCTTAAAGTTGGATTAATTTTTACTTCCTGAACTGATTTTTTTTTTTACTGTATTAACTAAAGTGCTATTTTAAAACTTTCTTACTTAAAAGATTGTCTCTTAAAGAAACATATTTTTTTTTTGGATGTGAGAAGATGATAGATTCTACAACGGTATAGTTAGAAAAATATTTGCTACTTAAGTATAGAATAAGTTTCAGAAACATCAGCCATTAACTTTCAGTTCTTTTCTTTACTGTGAAGAATGATAAACTAATTTCAATTGCTATTTGTGTCTCTTAGCATTCGCCGTCGGAGCCCTTTCTAGAGAAACCAGTGCCGGATATGACTCAGGTTAGTGGACCGAATGCTCAGCTAGTGAAGAGTGATGATTACCTGCCATCAATAGAACAGCAGCCACAACAAAAGAAGAAGAAAAAGAAAAACAACCACATTGTAGCAGAGGATCCCAGTAAAGGTTTTGGTAAAGATGACTTCCCTGGTGGGGTAGATAACCAAGAACTAAATAGGAACTCACTGGATGGGTCCCAAGAAGAAAAAAAGAAAAAGAAAAGGTCAAAGGCAAAAAAAGATCCGAAGGAACCGAAAGAACCCAAGGAGAAAAAAGAACCCAAGGAACCCAAGACCCCGAAAGCCCCTAAGATTCCCAAAGAGCCAAAGGAAAAGAAAGCAAAAACTGCCACGCCAAAACCCAAATCCAGCAAAAAGTCAAGGTAGGCTGTGGGCAGAAACAACAACTGCAAAACATTGAGAGTACAGCAATTAGCGCCAAATAGTTACAGCATATGAAATGAGGGGTGGGAGGGGACACAATGATTTTTGTCATCATTGAGCTTCTTTCCCTAATATCCAAACTAAAAAGCTAAGACTTTTACGCATTCTGAAAGTTAGGACGTATTATTGTGAACTGTTGATTTACAGATCTTACTAGATACAAATTAAAAATCAATTTTTTATATTTTTGTGAAAACTTATTTAGCAAATGGAATGAAGTTAGCAGTATAATTATTTGTAAGAATAGACCAGCAACCTCATTTTCAGTGATGATATAAAACCGAATAGGAAGGATTATAGAAGAAAGGTCACTATATTTCACTAAGCATTTCAACCCTTCTTCCCAGAGGTTGAACCAGGATTGTTAATTCTCTCTACTTGGCAGAGTAAGCCTTCCAGGAGCAGGGTTGAAATCCTAGTGAGCAGCGCAAGAGAATCAGATAGTACTTGTCCATTGGATATGAATTCAAGAGTAGCATGAATTTTAGATTCTAGGGAAGACCCTCTTTCCCTCCATACTCCCCCCATCAGTTCTCTGACTGCTCCCCCAAAAAGCATATTTATTCAGTAAGAAAAGCTGAGAGGAGAAGACATTGAAGACTAATTTTTTTCATTTGTAGTGAATGTTTCTTACAACTGTTCTGAACCAGTTCCAGACATCTGAATCTATTTTTCAGAATGTGGCTCGTGTTAGAAAATATAGTTTCCAGATGGAACTATGGTCAGCCTTGGTTAATCTGAATCTGTTTGCAAACTCCATTAGAAAACACGCCCACCCCATGCCCTCATGTGCACGTGTAAACACACACTTGTGCATGCACCAGTCAATTCTGCATTTCCTGTGAACTTTTTGAGATTGCTGCTCCGTGTGTGCATGCCCAAGTACACAAACAGAGGAGATTAATTTTGTGGCTAAAAAGATGTTGCCTTGAAGTGAAAGGACAAACTTGGACTTGCAACTTCCTGCTAAAAATAAACAACTCCAAATACATTATTATTTGATGTTTTAAAAGTTTGAATCATAGCCATTTAGGAAATTTTGCCCTCAGTACCTTTTATGGTGCCAAAGTAACTGAATTACATTCAGTAGCTCAATCTTACAGATAACTTAATATTTGCATTTACTCGTGAATTTTCTTTGATGCCTCAGTGTGTGGTCTCCTAATTGAAAACCATCACTTTTTTTTTTCCCTCTTTGTGAACATGTTTTTAAACTTAACACATTATAAAATCTGTTTTTATTGAAGAAATATTAAGTGCTTATTATTTGCACGTATTGTTTTAAGAGTTAGGGATATAAGGGTGAGGAAGAAAGACATGGGTAAAATTTTAGTTGGACTTTGTGAGGTAGTTTAAAAAATAAGTAATTAAATCTAAGTATTATGCTTTTGGTAGAAGAAAGCATAAGCCTGTTTCTCCCAAGGAGAAAGAAATCGAAGCAAAAATCTTAAAAAGAATATAATCTTTTTTCTTTAACTTAAAACATAGGAGTCTCTGTTCTAAAGAAGCTTTTTGGAGCTCAGGAAATACATCATAAGTATTAATCTTAGCATCAAGATATATATCTGATTCCAGTTTTCATCTTAATTTTTAAATTTATCACCTAATGGTAAAAATGGATTAAAAAAAAGAAAATAACACTCTGTATTGGGTATTGTTACGAATTTCCAAGTATATCCTTTCAAGTTCTAAATCTATATCAGACTGGCTCTATGTTTAACAACTTACTTAGCATACCCTTACCTCTTGTAGAGTCTTTTGGGGCAGATATTAAAATGCTGTATTTAACAATGAAATTTGTTAACATTTTCCCGACAACTGTAAGAAACTGTTTGAAAGTTGGAGCACCAAATCTAGTTAGTCCCAGGCATGCCATGTCTTCTTAGTGCCAATATAGACCCTGTGTTTATCCACTAGAGAAATGTTCAGTGCAAGCCTCATAGGCTTGCTATCCACTCTGAAGTATGAATCAGAGTCTGTGCAGAGTAAGTGCTTGGCATTGCTGTATCTGAGTATTGGCTTTGCACTAGAATCACAAGCTTTTGGTAGGAAGAAAAGGGTGTATTTTCTCTGAAAAAGCGTCTAGTACCTTCCCTGCTCTTGCCGCTTTTGACTAATAGTCTCAGTCAATGCCTGCTATCGGTAACAGTTATTTTACCCTAAGTGGTGTGAAAATAATTGGATGGAACACGTCTGATGAGCCTATGGATTTACAGGTTAAACGGGAGCTGCTGCAGTGTGGCCCAAAGACTTAGGATGCTACACTGGGGAGCGGGGCATAAAGAGTGTTGGTGGCACCTCTGTTGGCCCTGGTTACTTGATCACTTACAGGGCCACTGCTGATTTACAGTGAAGTGTGGTAAGCGCATTCCTGAACTTCCCTGTTGACAGTCAAACAGGGATGGCTGTCCAAGCACACGGTAGTAGAATTGAGGTTTTAAGTAAATTAACAAACCAGACCATTATTTTGTTGAACCTCATTGTTTCTCTTGATCTGATAAATTGAGTATGTTGCGTTGTAGTGTTGTTATACTAAGTGTAGAAAGGAAACAGCATCCCTGGAGCAAGGATAACTAGAGTGCATACAACTACATGTAAATTCTGAATAGCATAGTAGAATAATTATGTAAATTGAATATGCAGTGATGAAGGTAATAGGGGGTTTGGGTTATGTTAGTACTGGATTTGAATTGCCGTAGCAGTTTGCTTTTAAGCACTGGAATACAACAGTGGCAATTTTGTTTTGCAAAATGTTATGTGATACCAGTTATTTCCATCCTTGAATAAGTTAACTTGATGAATTTGTTTATACAGAAAATAATTTTCCTACAGGGAGCTAAAATAGAGGGAATAAACAGAACTGAAATGAAACATTTAGCACAGAACTGCTCACATCTTTACTCTGCAGCCCTGTATGCCATATCATTGCTGTGTTGTACAAACAAGTGTTCTGTTCTTTGAGCGGGAGGTGAAGGAAGCGGCCCAAGGGTGCGCTGGCTTTCTCTGTGCTGTGTCACTGTCAGGGAGAGAGCTTGGTCTGCATCACTTAACACTCACCATGGTAAAAGACATGTGAAGGCTGGCTGTTGTCAGGGGCTGATTTTCCTTGGGTGTCTCCTCACTGCCTGGCACCCCATCTTGTTCTATAAAATGGCAGAAGCTTGAATTTGTGACCATTGCCAGAGAACTGGCCTTTTTGACAACTAAAATATGATCATACATGTCTTTCCTCTGCAGGAGGACCTAAAAGAATCTGCCCAGAAACTGTTACCTAGAGTGGTGGTGAAACAGGAAAAGAGTTCAGCATCACAGAAAAAGACATGTAAAACCTTGATGAGAAAAATGGGCCACGTTCCTTTTCTCTATTCTGGCCGTATCTTTTTTCTCTTTCCCGTTTTATGTTAAATATATATTTTTTCTGTTGATTTTTCTAATGCTCTCCCCAGTTGTCCTTACAACTTTCAAATATTGGTTGTTAATATTGAAAATAACAGCGAAACCATTTGTGGGTTGGAGAGGATGCCGTTTTGCATATGGAAGGATTCATGGAGCTGGAATATGAGGATTTGCATCCTTTTCAATGCATTTTCTGTTGTGCATGCATGTGCCTTGTGCGATGAGAAAGAATTTGGAGGAAGTGCTTCCTTTGAATGACTCTTGAAGGATTTAATGGTCCATTTAGCTATATAAAGATTCTTTGAATGTACAGAAAGAAGGGAACTTGGCCAAAGATTGTGACTTGACTACTGAAGCTGAAGTTAAATGAAACAACACAGACTTGCTGCTAATGCAGTTTCTAGGAATCCTTTTCATCCCTTGCTCTGTACTCTGTCCCTAGAATTAAACTTAGTAGAAAACTAAAATGTTATTTTTCAATTAAGAGTGAAGTATTGTTTTTACATACTACTCTTATTTAAAAAAAAACACACACATACAGTACCAGAAACATGTGAGGGAGCTTTTTGCAAATCATACTATCATCATTAATAGTAATAGTATTTATGTAGCAGCTTTCTCTGAGGAACTTAGCTTTTCAAATATTGCTTTCTCAGTTATGAGCTTAAAGAGTAGCAACGTTTACCTGAGAAATACTTTTATTCAGCCACCAAGTCCAATGGTGGTGTGTTTTTATAAACTAATATGTATTTTATGCTGTACTCTTGTATATATGAAATTTCTTAATAGAGATTAGGCACAAAAGTAACCCATTATGCTAATTTTGCTAGTAAGTACAAAAATCTAGATAGTCAGATGTCTTCCCGTCCCGTCAGGTATATGGGTAATAAAGTAAATTAAACCCTCAGCCTTTCTTTGCTTTTTTTTTTTTTTTTTTGTAGCTGTCCTGAGATTTTTTTTATTCTTTATTTTACTCACATGCTATGATTTACTCTTGATGCAAGACATTGGACATTTGAAAAGACAGAACTAAATGTCTTGCACCCTGTGCCTATGGAAGAGGGTAGAGATTTCTTACATGTGTGATGATAAATGAATCTTTGAGCCCTTCAGTGTTGGTGCCCATGAACATAGTGTGGCTCTGTCTCCCGACCTGTCCTACCCAGTCTCTGGTTCGTTAAATCCAAGCTTGTGCTCCCTTTCCTGCTGTCTCAAAGGCTGTCTTTTCTTCAACAAAAGGACCATAGGATCTTTTAAATCCCAAATCCTTCTTTCCTTTAGGGTAACCACCTCAAGGCCTTCCTTTTGCCAGCCAGCCTCAGTGGCCCCACTGTGGCCCTTCCTCTTTTTGATTTCATCTTAAACCAGCTGAGTAAGCAGGGTGAGAGAGTCATCAGCCACTTTTAGTACAGAGCCCGGTGTCTTTGACATGTGTGGTTCAGTTCATATCCATCAAGGGAAGAGAATGCCTAATAATACTGACCTTGAAAGCAAGTTTGCCAACTCATTGTCTGTGCCAGATGCAGGGTGGGCTACATTGGGCCTGCTGGAAATTTGTTTTTGCCCATCCAGAGAACTGCAGTGGACTCCAAAGCAGTGGCCTTGTTGCCACTTTGGTTTATATGGGAGAAGGTGATGTAGATCCCACTTTCAACTCCCACTGCACCTATCGAATGGAAGGTCAGATGTGAGGAGGCCATGAGCCACAGTGGGATATTAAAGGGAGATTTTTCTGGAGGCACATTCCTTGAAAGTCCTAAGTGGAATTTTCAGGTGGAGCGTATGTTACCATACAGTACGTGTGGTTATGATGTTAGGGCTGGCAGGTAAAGAGCAGAAGGAATCATAGGCTGATTTTATCTTTTATTTAAATAAGTCTGTGTATGTGAAAATGAAGTACTTTTGAAAAATGAAATTCTGTACAAATGCAGTTTGCACCTGATATGTAAAGATCTTTATGTTAGTTGTCTTCTGCCTGGACGAAGGCCCCTTTGAGTCTTCTGGTGCTTGTGCAAAGCCACTGTGCAGAGCATCAGTCATCTGAAATGCCAGCCCTCACTTCAGCCACCTTTATGTAGAAGTCTGTGTGACTTAGCTTTCAGACGTTAAGTAGGAAATGAAGAGTGCAAATCAAGAAAAAAGACACTGTTCTTTTTTGTTGTTGTTGTTTTTAAGTTAGACAACACCCTTAAACTTCCATAGAATACTAATTTTATGTGCAGCCCTGACTTGTATAGGAATAATATGATTTTGTGGGAGTTTGGTTTCTCCTGTTGGGGTGGATGATGGTAGTTTCTTCTTTGTTGTTTTTACGATTTATTTAATCTGCCGAAGTCTCATCTCATCTGTGGCACCTGATTGAAATGTGGGTGGGCAGCATGGCTCATTTGTTGTGTTAGCCTCCCTGGCAGATTAGAGACCATAATGATGAATCTAGGGAGGGGGTTTTGACTGCCAGAGTCCCCGTTCCTACTTCATAGGATTGCTGTGCATGAATAAGAGTGGCATCTTAAAATGTGGCACAGGTAGTCAAATGTGTGCCCTATAGTTTGGCACTTGGAAAGATACACTATGATAAAAGGCCATTGAAAGGCCTACTTTTTGCATCAGTTTTGTAGTGTCTAATTGGTTTAATTCTTTATGTTATGTCTAGGAAATGGAGAGTGTGAATCAAGAAAAAAGGCACTTTTTTTTTTTTTAAGTAAGACAACACCTTTAAGTTTCCATTCGAATACTAATTTTATTTGTAGCCCTGACTTCTATAGGAACAATATAATTTCGTGGGAGTTTGGCTTCCATTATAATGCCAGGTGATGCCACGTAGCCAAAGTGTTAATGTCGGTATTAAGCTTCTATGATCAGATAGCACATTAGCTAACTAGACTTCTTTTCCATGTTACTTCTGGCAGATCTGAATTTAATCCATAAAACTTGGTAACTGTTATAGATTTTCTTTCTTTTCTTTTCTTTTTCTTTTTTTTGTTTTTTTGAAACAGACTCGCTCTGTCGCCCAGGCTGGAGGGCAGTGGCGTGATCTCGGCTCACTGCAACCTCGGGTTCAAGTGATTCTACTGCCTCAGCCTCCCTGGTAGCTTGGGACTACAGGGGTGCACCACCACGCCCTGCTAATTTTTGTATTTTTAGTAGAGTTGGGGTTTCACCGTGTTGGTCAGGCTGGGCTCAAGTGCCTATCCTCAAGTGATCTGCCTGCCTCGGTCTCCCAAAGTGCTGGGATTACAGGTGTGAGTCACTGCACCCAGCCCCAGGTGACTTTTTTTTTTTTTTTTTTTTTTTGAGACAGGGTCTTGCTCTGTCATCTAGGCCAAAGTGCAGTAACACAGTCTCAGCTCACTGCAGCCTCAGCCTCCTGGGCTCAAGCAGTTCCTCCCTCCTCCCACCTCAGTCTCTCTTTTTCCTTTTATTTTTATTTTTTGATTCTTTCAGATCCAGACCTACAGAGACTTTTTCTTGTATTTTTTATAGAGATGAGGTTTTTTCGTGTTAACCCAGGCTGGTCTCCAACTCCTGGCCTCAAACGGTCTACCTGCCTTGGCTTCCCAAAGTGCTGGGTTTACAGGCGTGAGCCACTGTACCCAGCTGGTGACTAATTTTAAAGAACTTAAGACATTTATTAATTCTTCATTGAACTTGTACATTTGTTGTCCATAAGTAAAACAGAATTATTCCCTCTTCCTTTCCTGCTAATGGCTTTCCTCTTTCTTTTTCAACTGGAAGAGCAGGGTAAATAATTTGTGGCTGGGGTTTAGAAGTTGAGGGTGGCGAGGCACCTGCTTGGAGTGAAGCATGTGGGTGACAGGTCTGGCGTCTGAGAACCGAGGGTGCCTCAGGCTGCTGGGTGCAGGATTGCAAACATCTGGGCAGCGCGCTGAGCACTACTGGGGCCTTCGCCAAAAGGATGCTGGATGTCTTGGTGTGAAGTTTTTAACCTCTGGGTTTATTATCTGTCATTCAGAGTTTGATTTGTCCTCTTCCTCATTAGTTTATTCTGTCGTCTGCATTTTATTCTAGTTTAGCTGTTAAATTTTAGTCTTAGGACTTTCTTTAAAATTTTTATTTTGTGGGGTTGATTTTACTCTATGATGTACCAGATTTTATGCTGCTTTAATTGGCTTTTTAGAACTTCACACTTTATCTTTTTTTAGTTTGCCTTTTTGTCTTTTAATTTTCTTTTTCATTGTCTAAAAAACTTACCAAATAGTAGACAGGGCTTAAAGGAAATCCTCTGCTCTTAAGTTGAGAGGCTAGACACTCTCCTCTGCCAGCATTGAGCCCTTGGCCTGTAACATCTAGCTGTGTATTTTAGTGTGGCAGCTCAGATCGTTTTAGAGTTGTATTTTGCCACAAACACCCTGCATCACATTCTGTGTGGCATCCCATGCCACAAAAACATCTCTTTTACTTCTTATCCATTAGGTTCATTTCTTTATTGAAAGCCTTTTCCGGATATAAAGTGTAAGAATATGCTTTAATACCTTTCACTCTTCAAAAAGATTATAATGTAACATTTTGGAGAAGCTTGAGTCTCTGAACACAAACCTGATTAATCCTCATGACCTAAGCCTCAAGGTTAAGTTTTCCTAATATGGTGAGAAACTTCACTAACTTATCCCATCTGAAGAGACTGATTGAGAACTCCTTCCCATTATCCAGACATTCTCATTAGCTGACCATATTCTCATCACATTTGGGTCCACAGTCTGGTTCTTTTTCAAGTTTTCTTTCTATTCAGGACTTAGATCATTAGGCTGACGCTAATCAGTGTTTAACTGTGTTCTATTTTGTAATAAATCAGGGCAGCTACCTGGCTTTCCAGTAAGCTATGGCCCTTTGTATCAAGCTTTGTTTAGAAAGCCAACAGAAGGAATTAGTTGCCTATACTGAATCCATCCAGCCACATTTCAGGTAATATGACTAGGCCGTCCTCATGGACT
This sequence comes from Piliocolobus tephrosceles, assembly GCF_002776525.5. Taxonomy (NCBI): domain Eukaryota; kingdom Metazoa; phylum Chordata; class Mammalia; order Primates; family Cercopithecidae; genus Piliocolobus; species Piliocolobus tephrosceles. The sequence goes on from NC_045440.1 coordinate 61,686,066, forward strand.
TAGAATTGTAAGCTGAACATGACTCCTTGCATAAAGGTAGATTGCCTAGACTCTCTCTCCATGCGACAAATACTGCTCTCTGAATATAAAGTTTGTGTTCTTCTAATGCCTGCTTCTAAGAGTTTGCATTAAGTTGGTGTATGCTTTGGTGCCATTGGGGGTGATTGCAGAACTTAAGACCTTGGTCGCTTAGCTATGGACCCTGAGCACATCCACCTACCCACCAGTGTAACCCAACTCTCATGGTGAAATGTGAAATGTAAGTAAGGCTAGAGGAGGAACAGTGGCCCTTCGAACCTCCAGCAGCATCCTCAGAAAATGTTCTCCATCTGATTACAAGGGCTTGTCTAAAATGAGTAGATGGCTGTATATCTCATTGTCTTGCCTCATGAGTGGATGGCTCTGTGTGTTAGTCTCTAGCCTCAGGAGTGGATGGCTCCATGTCTTTTTAGCCTCACAAGTGGATGGCTCTGCGTCTCTCTAGCCTCATGAGTGAATGGTTCCACGTCTTTCTAGCCTCACAAATAGATGGCTCCGAGTCTCTCTAGCCTCATGAGTGGATGGCTCTGCATCTCTCTAGCCTCAGGAGAGGATGGCTCCACGTCTCTCTAGCCTTGTGAGTGGATGGCTCCACATCTCTCTGGCCTCGTGAGTGGATGGCTCCACATCTCTCTGGCCTCGTGAGTGGATGGCTCCATGTCTCTCTAGCTTCATGAGTGGATGGCTCTGTGTCTCAGCCTCTAGCCTCAGGAGCGATGGCCTGCTTTTTGGTCATTATCAGCAATGATGTGAGATAAGGATCACAAAAGAAGTTTGTGAGTATGGAGGCAAGGTATGTAGATGGTATTCTTTTCTATTGGTTTTTTTAAAAATGCTAGGTTTCACTCTATTTTTTTAAACTTTAGCCCGATTTTACTGAGCTTTATAGGTGTTTCATCAAGGTAGATGCTATGTGGGGAGTTCTTATATGAGTTAATGAGAAAAATATTTAGAGTAGTGCCTGGTACATACCCAGGGCTGTGTATGTTTCCGCTGTTGTTATTGCTATTACTTGTACTGTTGTAACTAGACCAGTTAACAATTATAAGTAACCTACCAGAGTAGGCTCTAGAAATGCAAACATAATAAGACACAGTTTCTTCTCTGCTTGAGCTTACATGATAGTTGGAGAAAGACACACATATAGTACTTTGATTTTAATACATTGCAGTAATGTTACCACCAACTTGTGTGTTTTTTATGTATCCTTTGTATGGGGTACATCATGTGACACCATCCAGGGTGGAGTGAGGAGAACATATCTGATCCAGACCATGGTGATTAGAAAATGCTTCTTGAAATGAGTGGTGTCCATGCTGAGTCTTGCAGATGAGTAGATTGGGATAAAAGTATAGGTAGAAGAGATACATGTGTGTTTTGGAGAATAGTTCTGTATGCCAGGAAGCATAAGAGGCAAAGGGTCTGGTACACCCATATGGAGAATCTCAGACATTACATGTAGAAGTTTGAAGCAGAGGAATGCCCCAGTCAGATTTGCATTTCAACTGGTTACTCTGGTGACTTGAGATGAGTTTTCAGGTGATGTTTTGGTGGCATTACCATGATGCTGAGGTGGGAAATGCAGAAGGCACAGCAGGTTTAGGAGAGGAATGAGGGTAGACCTGATTTCTTCTGGGCTGGTGCCACTCAGGGATGGAATTTACAGGTGTTCCCTGCACATGGCCTAGTTATTCTTCCCACTCACAGGCTGCCACGTGGCTGTCTTCCTGAGCTAGGCCCATGAGTAGCCATCACTGCAGCTGTTAGAGGAGTCTTGCGGTTCTGTATCTGCGTCAGGCAGCAGAGTGGCCTTATCTTCAATATTGCAATGTTGGTTTAAGTGATGTTACTTCTTAAAGACATTCTCATCCCCCCCACCTAGAACACTGGCCATTTTCATACGTTCCAGCTTCTATTGTAATTCGGAAGAGGAACATATGTCTTATGTTTTGGATTTGACTTTATAAAAGACTAGTTTTGACACTTCCAGATATAAACGATAACTATGCATGTGGACTCTCTGTCCTTTCTCCACTGGTCTGATGTTGTATAGCCCTGCACGTGGGGCGTGAGGGTGATGAGGCAGTGGGAAGCCGTTGTGATTAATAGCCTGGGTGGGAAATGATATGTGTCTGAACTAAAGCAGTGGTCATGGGCATGGGGAGGAGTGCACTATGGGTCTGTTTGCTTGCATGTTCTTTTAGCTACTGCTTAGTAATGTTGATGAAGGCTCTTCCTTCTATGTATGTTGCTTGAATGAAGTCATCCTCGGTGAAGGTGGGGTCCTTGTCTGTAAGTCTCTGCAGCTGAATAGGCCCAAATGGGTCTGAGCCATGACCAGAGAATACTTCCCAGACTCAGCTTCTTGTTTTTTACATGGGTGTGGATGTTAACTGTCTGTGCCATTTTCTCGTTTAAACCTCATAATAAATCTTGGAAGACTGTATAAATATTAACCTTATTTTACAGATGAGGAAACTGAGGCTCAGACAAATTAAGTAACTTATCCATGGTCACAGCCTATAAATGACAGTTCGAACTGGAACTAAGGTTTGTCTTGACTCAAGTCAATGCTCATATCCACCATTCTAGATTACCTTTGTTTGTTAAAAGAAAAATCTTGACTTGGATGTTTTTGGGCAAAGCAGTTTTAATACAACACTTAGTTGAAAATCACAGTTAGCTTATTGCAGAATAGTAGCAAAGGCAATTTAATTTACATAACTTAATTTTATCCTTGATGGTAGTGTTGTAGGGTGGACACTGAAGATTTTGTTGCTTTTTTTTTGACTTCCTAGAGTGTTCTTTGATTTGTATAATGATGCATGGAAATGCCTAGCTGTCCCTTAACAACATGAATAGTGCAAGGTCTGATGAGTTTAGAAATCTTTCCATACTCGGATCTGGGATAAGTGCTTCCCTTGGCTATCGGCTTTTTGTCTAAACATTTGGAGAGGGCCTGTCTGACTTTCAGCTATCTTGGAGGTTCCATACAGTTCATTCTTTGGAAGGGCAGATGGAAAATCATTAGCACTTCTCTCCTTCAGCAAATTGATGTTTCTTCAAACCTGGGCTCTGGTCGGTTTCCAGATAGTAAGCCTTTTACTCCTGTAGGACCATGCATGCAAGGCCCGGCAGCCCTCTAAATTAAACCGTGTACTTCACTCTGGTATAGAGAGGTCACCGTGAAAAGCACGAGCTGCCAACTCACTTTACCTGGCAGTGGTTCAACTCTTTGACAGGCCTACCTCTGATTTAAACAAATTTGAGAAATATGTAAAGTTTTGGAAGCAGTTTTGCACTGATTTGATAAAAGAAACCACAAAACACTGCAGCGCAGGTGTTGAGAATGTTTGAAAGCTGATTGAGGGAAGCAGATGGCTTTAGTCAGTGGCATCCAGCCAAAAGAGCAGGTGCTGGTCATGTGACCGCTGGTTACCAGGGTAATCTGATTGCTCTTGGCGTGCAGATGAAAGGAAAGGGGCCCAGTGTTCAGCTGTAGTATTGTATAATTTGTGGCAGTTAGAGCGGAAATAAATGCTGGAAATGGAACCTCATAGTAGGGGAGACTTATGTCCATGTGTAGCGTAAACACTAGGACAGTTGGATGAGGAACGGTTGTATGGATTTTTTTTTGAAATTTTAAAAATATTATGCTTTCTGTGGATCTTTTGAAGACAAAGTTTTTAGAGCATTTCCTTTTTCTTTTCTTTTAAATAAAAATAGCTTTTTAAACCTAACTGCCATTTGCTATAATCTTGAATTGTTATTTTCTTATGTAGCTATTTACTATGCTAAAATGTTAACAAAATAAAACTCTGAGTATTAAGAATAACTAAGATGATCAGATATTTTATTTAGTTGAAAAAATCCATTTTAGATGTGTGATGGGTACTTTATTAACAATACTTTTGAAATATTTTACATGACATATGCTTTATTCTGAAAGCCTATAGGTATCTTGGCTTCTTCCTTTTGTAGTAGCCGACGGTAAAAACATGCTGTTTAATGCATTGTGTCAGCACATTTTCCTAAGAACTTACACATTTCAATAAATAAACTTTTTGAAGGTTTTTGAAATACAGCTTTTGTTCTTCACAATTTATTGGAATTTGAGGCTCCCTAGAAATATTTTTGAAAAAAAATCATTACTGAGGTTGGATTATTTTCAGTGTTGGATAACAAATAGTAATTGGTGTTAGAAAATTTGGAGCTGATGGCCAAGGCGCAGTGACTCAGGCCTGTGATCTCAGCACTTTGGGAGGCCAAGGCAGGTGGATCACCTGAGGTCAGGAGTTCAAGACCAGTCTGACCAACATGGTGAAAGCCCATCTCTACTAAAAATACAAAATTAGCTGGGCGTGGTGATGCATGCCTGTAATCCCAGCTACTTGAGAGGCTGAGGCAGGAGAATCACTTGAACCTGGGAGGCGGAAGTTGCAGTGAGCCAAGATCGTGCCATTGCACTCTAACCTGGGCAACAAGAGCGAAACTCCGTCTCAAAATATATTTAAAAAATTGGAGCTGATTTGGAAATAGAAATGGAAGGTAACACTAAATGTACATTCTGAAAGAAAGTCAGGTAAAGGTTCTAGAGGTAATGGCAAACTTAAAACATTTTTTTTCTTAAAGTTTATGTCCTTTGTCTTATATAATATTCAAATTCTGCTAACATTTGTCAGCAGCATACTATGAAACATGCACTTTATTAGGGTTGCTTTACTGTATTTTTGTTTTTCAAAGAACTATCTTTCAAAAAAAGGGCTAATTGTGATTATCTCAAAAAACGTATAGCACCAAAATAAAGCTTATATTTAATTAAGAACACAACACTAACTAAAATTATGTACAACAGGAAATTGCTATATATTTTGATTATATTCTAAAAGATTATAAGTTGAACAAAAATGTAACTGGATGGTATAAAAGAGGATACCTTCCAGTACTGGTCAAAAGAGTACTTAAATAAGTATGTAAAACTATCCACAAAAGATACAAAGAGATGATCATGATATCATTTTTCATGACAATTAAAAAAGTGTTGTGTACCTTAAAAACTTGATAGCAAAACTACTTCTTAATCTGATTTTTTATTATGGCTTGATGTACTGGGGGGCATTTTGCACAAATATACTATGTGTGGTATAAGTTTTTGAAGGCAATTTATTTTTAATTAGGTCATATATTTGCTAAAAGTCATTAATATGGAGTTTTGCCAGGAAAACTTAATTGGAAGTTGCATGTAACTGTAAATAGCCAATATGTATGAATTTAACAATTGTCATTGATACTTTCGGGATATTAATGTGGGAAATATAAGAGACATGCAGAGACACCTTAAAAGTGAACACTAAGCGATCCACTTTGAATTCTAGTAATAAGAAACCTGACTCAGAAGCAAGTGCTTTGAAGAAAAAGGTCAACAAGGGAAAAACAGAAGGTTCTGAAAATTCAGACTTAGATAAAACACCTCCACCATCTCCTCCTCCTGAAGAAGACGAGGACCCAGGTGTTCAGGTAATGTAATTATTGTGATCCCCGAGCCTTGGTCATTTAACATAGGTAACTTTAGCCATGTATGAAGTACACAAGACCTCCGCTATCTTGTTATAGAGATGCTCTTGAGATGTCTTTATTGTAGTCTGGAACATTATCTCCATAGTGATGTGGGGAGGGAGAGCGGGCGTGGAACAAGAAATTACACTCCTGACGAGAGTGGCTTGATTTTGCTGTCTTTGATTGTATAATTAATAAGGCAGAGATTCTTTATTTATTTCTGTAGATATATATTTTGCTGTCTATGTTATTGTTAACATTGTTGAACATATTGTTAATATACAGGCTCATATAAAGCTTCATTCACATTTTTAAATTTCTCTAAAGTTTGATTGATTGTCACTTTTTTAAATTTTGCAGAATTAAAAATCAAGATATAATTTGTAATAGCTTGACTAAAGTTTCTGACATCTGACAGTCAAAGTTGAGATATATTCATGTAATGTAACTCATGTAATACTAAAGTTTCTAAGAACAAGCCAGTGACTTTCCAAATGGCAACTCTGCAGAATATTCTCCCGACGTTAGGAGAGTTTTATAGGAATGAGTTGAAATGCTAACCCTGAAGTAAACGTGAGGAATGTAGGTTCTTGTGTGTGAAGCATACTGCCTTCACTGATTGGACTGAGAAGGACCCTTACACATGACAGTTAAAAATTATTTCCTTGTTAGGTTCCCTGGAAGCATGCCAGTGTAGTCCACTGGGATGGCTGGGAATGTAACTTATGTGAATGACATCTAACTTGCCAAGGAGCAGTTCCTGAAGAGTTGTCCTGCAGGAGGAAGCCAGCCTCTAGAAGCTTACTGGACTTTTTCTTATTGTTTAGTACACACTCAGGACTTTCCACCTGTACCCTCACCAGTCAGAAACAAAATATTTGTAGTGTGCAGCTCTATTCCAAAGAATTTCAGATATTTTTGGCTTTGGCTTTTTGTTTGTTAGAGTAGAACTCCCTGATATCTGTAACTTCACAGAATAGCTTTAAGCTGGACCTGAAAGGGAGGGAGAGAGAGAGAGAGATGGAGTGAATGAATGTGTTTTGGTTTAGTTTGGTTTGGTGATGTAACTAACATAGTGATACCTTTGGCAGTGTGGGTTATTATGTGATTTTATTTTATACATCAATGGAAAGATATTGGGAAAGTAAGTAGATATCATTTTTTAATTGCGTAGGCTGTTTTACAACTAAAGCATTTTAATGATTTTTATTTTTTTACTGGGATCTGGTCTTACCGAATCAAATGTTTTAATGATTTTGAGGTGTTTTTTTTTTATCCTTAAGGGTATTTTCTCCTGATTTATATTTGCTTAAAGTAGGACCTTTATGTCAATAGTATTTGGACAACATTAAGAATTTGTTCACGTTAGTAGAGGAAATTCTGTTGTTCTTTCACAAATACTGCTATTGTTTTTTAAAAGTCTGTTTATATTAATTCAGACTCAGATGGACCTTATGAAATACTAGCTTTTAGAGTTTTTTTTTTTTTTTTTCCTGCTGCATTTCAAATATGGGAAAATGCTAATCAATTCAAGTGAACATTGGTGTATCCTTTCTGATTGGCTAGGGCCTAACTGTTATGTGTTCAATAGCTAATATAAGCAACCACATGAGATCTGACTTTGAAAGTTGTGCTTTCTTGGTATGTCTGACACAGGAAGTGATGCTGACTTGTTGTTTATTGTATTTCTTCCTGTAACACATGCATGAAGGGCTTAGCATTAAAATTCTTGAGTTTTGTGATTGATTTACTAAGGTACATGTCATATAATTTTAACTAACTCAAAATTGTGTCACAAGTTATTACTTCAACAGTGAGGTCATGGAAACATTTAAATGTTCTATTTGTTATACCTGTTTTAAGTATCTTTTCTAAAGCAATCTGAGTTTAAAAAGTCGATCTATTATTTTAGTGTCATTTCAAAAGTTTTGAATTATGGTTTAAAGACAGTTCTTATATTTCATTTTGATTCACAAAAATCTTTCAGATAATAATAGTTTACCAGATCACAGTAGAAACATTGTATATTAGATAATTTAATTTTACATTGGGGAATTGTGAAAGGAACCTTGATACTCAAAATAAATGTAAGATCAATTATTATTTTAAAACTAGAGAAGCCATTTAACATTAAAAAAATTTTTACAAAATTGAGTTATAATTGTATTTGGGGTGTTTTTACCTATGAAGTGACCTCGTATCCACTGCTAACTAACTCTATCACTATTGCACAGATTTATATCACAAAGTCGATATGAGGAGGAACTTATATTTTAAAAGTTATACTTACCAACTCATAAATTTCTATTTAAAAAGAAGAAAGCACTCTGTCTTGTTGCACTGGATGGAACCCTTCTTTAACATCAGGGTGGGATTTAGCATTAAGTGGATTTGTCTTAGACCCTATCCAGTTACTTACATGGCACAACACTGTGACAGTGGGGCCTTAAGCAGGGAAACCTGATGAAACATCTGCAGGCAGATCACTAGGAGCCCATTCCTTCTTACTGGAATGGTGTAAAGATGGAAATATAAATGAATCCATTTAAATTGAGTTAAATTGACATATCAAATGAAATACAGCATATGCTAAATATTGCAGTATTAAAATTGTTCTTGATAATGGCCTTTTGTATCTTGAAGAAATTGGTGGTCCAGAAGTGAGGAATGGTAAAGTGGGCATGAGAGCAGGAGTAAGTAGGTCAGCTTTGGAAAGAAAAGGGAAGCTGTACAAGGTAACTGGGCCATTTTTTCTTTGGAAAGCTGGAGCTGATTAATGATAACTTTAGTCCTACTAATTACATCTCACATTATTTACCATGTACTGTTCTAAAAGCTTCGAATGAATTCCCTTATGTGATCTTCACAGTATTCATATGAGGTAGTTACTGTCATTAACCCCATTCTACAGACCAGGAGTCGTCCACAAAATTACTTGTCCAAGGTCACATGATAAGAGTCGGGGCCAGTTCAAACAAGAGCTCTTAGCTCTAGGACTTACAAGATCAAATTGCCACCTTGAGATGTGGGGAAGGATTGCAGATGGCAAAAGACTCTGCTGGAATCTCTATTGCCTCCACCTGGGGTTGATCTGGGCAGTGCCAAAGCTTTGTCCTGTAGAGGAGGGTCCCAGGAGGAACCTCTGGCCCATGTCACTACTCCCTCCATGTAAGCCACAAGGAAGTCTCTTAGTAAAGTTTTTCTAGAGTGGTCTCACGTCAGAAAAGTACTTTGCACCTCCGTGGCCACAGCTGTGTGTGGCTTGGAGCTAACAGTCTCTAACAATCTATTTGATGGTCATATTATACCGAGTTCGTATTGTGAACTGTCTCAAATCCCTTTTTAAGAGCAGGGAGAACACAAACTTAATAAGATTTAAATCCATCAGTACCACTCTTTGGGGAAAAGTACTGGGATTGTGTTCATCCTGACTTGAGAGTTGGTAGTGCCTGTCTTGCTTTAGGTGCTCACAATGGATGTTTTGCCTCTCTCTGCCTTATTGTCTCAACTTTAGCATTCATGAGACTCTTTAAAAAGTTTTATTTCATAGTTCTTAGAAAAAATTTTGTATAAAAATTTTTCTCAATATTTTTATTTCTTCTGTGTGCTTTGCAAACTCATTCCATAGGTTGTAATATTCTTGAATTCATTTGCAGCTTAAAACTTTACATGTGTCATTTTCAAATTTAGATTTCACATACATATATCAATAAAAAGGTTATTTCTCCTTATTTTTAATTAGCTTGCAAAATGAATTATTTGACAAAACAGTTAAATAATATAGAATTATTCTGAACAAAGAGTTCAGAACCTCTTGTTCTGCTCCATTTGCTTCTTTCCCCACCTTTATTAATAGTCTGTTGTGTGTTTTTTCAGATTCCTTTATTTAAAGCCATACACATATACATTCATTTTTAAGCAAATACTCATTGAGGCATAGAGAAGTAAACAAGATTTGCAGTCTTTTTGTCTTAAGAAGTTAATATATCGATGAGCTGCACACATCTAAATAGAGAACATTTTTTGTTTATCTTAAATAGAATCTTAAGCTACTTCTTGTTATGTGGCTTGTTTTTCTTTTTATTTTACAGTTTATCTTGCAGATATTCCCAAACTTCCTGGAAGTGAAGGTAGTGAGTCAAAGAGTCTGCATGTGTAAGTTTTGATGGATAGGACCACATTGTCCTGCAAGGACTGTATGGGTTGCATTTTGACCACAGGATTGTGAGAATACCCAGTTTGCCAGTAATCCTGCTAATACTGGCTGTTACCAGTCTTTTTAATTTTAACCACTATGCTTAAAAACATTTTTAAAAGTAAAATTACTTTTCATAGTCATTCATTATGAATTTTGCCATTTAACCCTTCATCTCTTCAGAAATTTTCAGAGTATTTCTTCTAGGATCAAGATTAAAATACAAAAACCTTTCATTTAAAATGGCCTGAAATATCTTGGGTACCTTGGATAGTATTATAACGATATTTGTATAGAACTTTATAATTTACAGATTATCTTCTAATGCACTGATTTTTTTTGGACTTTGTATATGGGAAAAATGTTAAAATGTACAAAGGTAGAAGGAATAGTATAATGAACCCCTGTAGATTCATTAGCCAGCTCCAGTATTGCTGCCACTTTTGATGGACATACTGACTGAGTGAGGAACCAGATTTGTTGTTATTTCCATTTTCCTAGTTGAAGGGCACGTAGCTGGGAGTGGCAGGGCTACAGCTGTTCCAGGCGTCTGACTCCAGATTTCCACCCATTTCTATTTTGTTTGTTACCACTGTGATCTTTTCACATCATTTATAGGATTAACATTATCACCTTTTCCTTAAGATTAATTTAAAAAAAATTCATCCTTCCACTCGGTGCCGTTATAAAGAGCATTTTTCTTTTTAATCATTAAGTTCAAGGCCACTGTGTTGGGTTTTTGTTTTTAGAAGAGACGGTCCAGCAGACAGGTGAAGAGAAAGCGCTACACTGAAGACCTGGAGTTCAAGATTTCTGATGAGGAGGCAGATGATGCAGATGCTGCTGGGAGGGATTCCCCCTCCAACACCTCGCAGTCAGAACAGCAGGTTAGTGCCAGATTTGTGGGATTTATGGATGCAATTTAAAGATGGACTGGAAATTTCATTGCTGCAATCTGAGGAGTGCAGTGGAAGCATTGTACTTTCAGCAAGGGAACATCCACCTAATGTTGGATAATGTGCTATGGGAAATACGTTGTTTAGCAGTATCTTTTAAAAAGCCCTGTTCACTGCAATTTATTTTTATATAGGCCTGTGATATGTAATTTGACACAATTTTGGAGAATTAATGGTCTATGCTGAGGAAGAGCCAGAGTTAAAATATAAGGAGGCTGAATATACCTCTGAGAATTCAGTGCTGTGGCTTCTGGGACTTTAATAAACCACTCAAGCTTGTCTCCTGCTGTTAGGCACTGTGAGAACCCCTTTATGAAATTACTGCCTTGTAGTACCCAGCAGGGTGTACTTTATTCTCTGTGCAATGTAAATGATGGATAAAACAGTTTGTATAAAATATGGGTAGTGTAGGATTGATCATTATAAAGATCTTTTTTAAAAAAACAATGCTTTTTCCTTACCATTACTGTACTTTAGTTAACAAACTGATAACCCGTTGAAAAGTGTATTAAATGCACCTTTGCGTTTTATTTGGTAATTTTTTCTATGTTAAGTTGTTACATAATGTTTTATGTGACCTCCATAGATAAAAGATGCCTTCTGTAGCAGAATGATGAGTATCTTTACCCCATGGGTATAGATGAAGAGAAGTTGTGGCCCGGCGCGGTGGCTCAAGCCTGTAATCCCAGCACTTTGGGAGGCCAAGACGGGCGGATCACAAAGTCAGGAGATCGAGACCATCCTGGCTAACATGGTGAAACCCCGTCTCTACTGAAAAAAAAAAAAAAAAAAAAAAACACAAAAAACTAGCCAGGCGACCTGGCGGGCGCCTGTAGTCCCAGCTACTCGGGAGGCTGAGGCAGGAGAATGGCGTAAACCCAGGAGGCGGAGCTTGCAGTGAGCTGAGACCTGGCCACTGCATTCCAGCCTGGGCGGCAGAGCGAGACTCCGTCTCAAAAAAAAAAGAAAAGAGAAGTTGTATTTTTGACTGCTAACATGTAGAAATTATTTTGTCTTGGTGGCTAGAATTTCTGATTGCTCTCTAGCTTTAGGGACCCATGATTAAACCATATAATCATGAAGTAGTAAGCACAAATCTTCCTTTTGCCTTTCAGTAGAGTGAGATTTTTGTTCCTTTCAGTCATGTTTCTCGCTGATAACTTTGTGCCCAGTGACTTAAAAGGTGTGGAGGTGGTAGCAAAAGGGAATGATTTTGTGCTCTTATAGCTTGAGATGAGATGTTTTCTATTTGGATTGATTCACAGGACGGTTTTTTTTGTTTTTTTTAAGGAATCTGTTGATGCAGAAGGCCCCGTGGTAGAAAAAATTATGAGCAGTCGTTCAGTAAAAAAGCAGGTGAGTGCCATTTGGAGTGATTAAAATCTGTGAGGTGTATGCAACTCTTACAGGATTGTTGGCTTTGTAATTTTCTTTTAAAATTCTAATATTGTAAAATAAAACTTCTAGTAATAATTCTAATCCTGTCTAATTTGTTAACCCAATATGAATCTTTGGGATATTTGACCCCAAATGAAATTAAAATGTATCAAGCAGTCAGTGCTTTATTACACCATTTAGAGTGAACTAGAAACTCAAAAGTCTCCAAATAAATGTATGGGACTTTCAAAGTTGTAGACTGCCTTTTTCATAAATATTATTCATAAAAATCAAAACATGAATTTACTTCTAATCTCTCTTAGGAAGGTTTTCCCACCTCTTTCATGTTAGGATGGAAATTCTGTCATTTTAGCAAGTAGGTGTTTTCTCATATGTATTGTAACATTTTCTCATATACAATTATTCATTTCTTTCTTACCAGTGCAAAAGTGAAATACAGGTCTGTTTTCAGTGCAATTTTAAAAAATAGTTTTGACTTAGTACTTCAGAGTTATTCAAAGTTTCTGTTGATCTGCAAAGGTGAGCTCTAAGTATCTGTCACTAGTCTGATTGCTTTGTCATTAAGGTACTCATATGCTCTTTAACAGAAAATGCCAGTGACACCATGTTTTCTTTTACTGATGAAAATTCCCTGTTTTATCCACTTCCGTTCTTACAGCCCACTTTGAGAAAATGCTTTGCTTAGTTTGAATAATTACATAAACCTGCAGGTGCATTAGGTATTACAACATGCAATTTTTCGTGTCTCTAGGAAGGAGTCTGCTTTAGACATAGGTGTTTGTGTCGCAGCTTCAGTCGTTATCGATTCCACACAGTTCTTTCTCTTCATTTGTTTTCAAGGAGGGTGGAACTACAACTTCATGTTTCAGCATGTAAAACAAACTTCAAAAAATTAAAAAATAAAATATAAAGACATAGTCTAGCTACGAACTCCTGGGCTCAAACAATTTTCCTGCCTTGGTCCCCCAAAGTGCTGGAATTACAGGTGTGAGCCATAGTGCCTAAAGTTGTTTATTTTTAGTAAAATGTATACAAAGTATCTCCCAGTAAGAGAGCTGAGGAATGGAGGATTTACAGGACTCAGTGAGGTCCTATAATAAAGTGAGATCCCAGGCTTATCAAATAGGAAACCATTACCATTCAAATACTGCTATTGAGTGATCCTTGAACATATTATTGCACCAGCAGGTAAACTTCTCTTTACTTTCATTTTAATACTGTTTGCTTTGCTGTCGTGTGATTCAAAGTATGAATTTTCATCGGAATATGTATCTCTAGTTTGTAAGAAAACAAGAGCAATATGTCAAGGTGTTTTCCAGTTAAGTATAGGGGATACGGTGTATGGAGTGACTGGCTATCTTGGTGACTTTTTGAATGTGAAGGTTTCGTGATGAATGAAATGATAAAATCTCAGCCAAATTTCCCACCTGCTCAAGTAGAAACAAGCACTATTTAACTCATTAGAAGGTTGCATTTTTGTCCTACTAATGACTCTAGAACTACTAATTTATGAATTGTAGATATATGGTAAAATTTAAATACTTGACATGGTTTGAAGGACAATCCCCTTCACTGAATTGAAGTGACTTGTTTGAGTAAATAGCATGTCGTTTAGATGGGATATATTAATTTTCATTCAATTGATAGTGCTTCAGCAGGCATACTCAGCAGGTTTAGGGGTTGCAAATTATAATTAGCTCTATTATTCAGAGCTACTTAGACTATACATTATGTAGAACATTGCTTTTTCTTTCTGTTTTGCCCACTTTAGGGTTTTTGTTTTCTTTTCCTCTTTAGCTACCCTTTAAAGATAGGTACCCATGATTTAGGAATAGATACTGTTAACCATTTACTGTCGATTGGGTTTATCTTATCATAGGAGATTAAAAATCACTGTACAGGAGGGTGGATATTTGTTGAGTTGGTGAATTTGAAGCTGGAGAAAATTAATGGAAAAAATTCTTCTGGAAGGGAGATATGCTTTGAGGTATGATTTAAAATAAAGAAGAGATGTGGAGCTCATGGAATTACTTGTCAGTTACTGGTATTTCTTAAAGGGCAATAAAAAAGCGTTAGAAGGTACTAAACATTAACAGGTGCTAACTTTTTAAACTGCTAATGTTCTCAAAGTAGGTAGTTTAGTTATCACCTTTAATAACATTGGAAGAAAGTGTTGTGAATAGAAACAAAAGGAAATTTGAGATTTTTTGTGGATTCGATCTGTGCCTGCTGGTCTGTTTCTTATTACCATGAATAATTTAATAATTGGCTGTGAGAAGGTGTCTTTATCTCTGCCAGGCAGCACTGTAGAAACTGGCTATGAGCTCTGCATGGTGTTGACACAGAGTAGAGACTCCATGTTTTTCAAAGTCAGTTGACCTCATCACTATGGCCTGAGAAGCATCATGATCCATTATGATGGAGTTGTGCAAACATAAAACTCACTTGGCAGAGGCACCCTAATTCAGCACCTCATATTAAATAGGGGTGGCTCAAGCATTTATGTTGTTCTAAACCCAGGTTAATGTCTATGACACCTAGTTGCATGAGGTAGTTGGTGCCTATTTGAATTTTGAGGTAGATATATGAGTAGATACTTGGATTGTATAAAGGCTAATTATTTTGTTTTCCTTGTTTAGTCAGCCTGTAGCTGTTTCTGCTTTGAGCCATTCATCTTTGGAGAATAATTCAAAGATTTTTTTTTTTTGTATCAGAAGGCCAAAAGTAGTTTTAAAAGTGAATTGTGACTGTATTCCCCAAAATTCTTTATTTTTCTTTAAGTTAACTATAGGACATATTTTCAGAGTGTGTGTTTTAATTCTTTAGTTGAGCCTCCTAGAGTGTAAAGAAGGCAAAACTCTTAATCTCATCCGTTATTATGTCCTTGTTGTTTCCCTAAGTGAACTGTGATTTGGTGTCTCTAGTAAAGTAATAACGGTAGGTTGGGCCAGAAGTCAAAAGGGATTCATACCCATGCCTTATTGATAACTTTATTGAGGTGCTTTTTCATTCTTTTGTGTATTATTTAACAAAAAAAAATTTTTTTTCTCTGTAGTTTAGTTTCTTGACTATGACTACTTAATTTAGTAGTAGGATGCATAGAAAAGGCCTAAGTTAGGCCTAGACTCTGGGTGGCTATTTAGAATCCAAGTGGCTGGAGAACTCATTTATTGCCTTCTCAACATTTCTGGTTTGTTTGAACAGTGGGACAAGTATGGCTTAGTATGTTTGAAACTTTAAATTTCATATGAATAATAAGGATTTCCGTAGACTAATTTTGGCACTAATGAAAAGGTGTATACATTTCTCAGAAAAATTCTGTTTAATTCATAATATTACTGGATTCTCAAATTTAATGGTAGCTGCTCAAGAAATAAATCTGAGTGTTGTGTGTATATGTGTGTGTATGTATGGGAATAGTGCTGTGACTTAGTTATTCGTTGCCTATGCCCATTGTAGAATGGCTTCTGAAAATGGGGCTTAGAGGTGAGAGGTTTTGGGGTGGGGGCTGTTTTAAGCTGTCATCAGAGGCTGGTCAAACTGCCTCCCATTTAGTAAATAATTGAAATGATGTTTCTGAGGGCTTATGAATTCACACACTTTTGTTAAATTGTTTTACTGTTAAGTAAAAGAAAAGAGGTCAGCATGATCATATTTATATGAAAGAAACAGTGAAAAACAGCTCTATTTATAGTTTTAGGGGCAAGAAGGTGGTAATCCAATATGTGTGGTCCGTTAAACAGAACAAAGTGTTGTGTTCTGAAACATCCTAAAGATAACAAGCCCTGAGACAATTCTGTACCAGCTCCTGGTGCTGCTAAATGAAGTTTCAGAACCTAGTTGGTTCCTCCTAGGCAGCCCTAGACTCTCTTGTCAGGCATCTTCACAGCAGGTTCCCAGAGGAATAGCTATCATGACAAGAAAATGGGTAGTAATGAGAGTTGGGGACAGATGGCTATAAGAGTCAGAGCTTTCTGGGAACAGACTTGAGACAGAATAAAAACTGTCTTTACTGTTCAAGATTTGATCCTGTATGTTTTGGTGCCCACTTAGAATTATGGGATGATGAGACCATTTAGAATGAGAAGGAAAGGGACAGTATGGGAGAAAAGATGAGATAGAAGAATCAGGAGAAATAATAAGAGCATAGACATGATAAATCTTGTTTATGATTTATAACATATATCAGTTATATAAATGATACATAGTTTTGAAAATGCCTTCAAAATTGAAAAAATATAATTATTATCAGAAGGGCAAAAGCTCAGACATTTGAGTTCCATGCTTGATTTGAATTTCATGGTAATGCTGTGTGAAGAATCAAAGGATCTAGTTTCATCCTTGCTTCTCTTTTTCCCTGATCATCTACTATCTTTTTGTCTTTCTGCTGGAGTGTCTGGTTCTATATAAAGATAATATGTCTTGAAATGGGAGGCCGGGTGCCGTGGCTCAAGCCTGTAATCCCAGCACTTTGGGAGGCCGAGGCGGGCGGATCACGAGGTCAGATCAAGACCATCCTGGTGAACACGGTGAAACCCCGTCTCTGCTAAAAATACAAAAAAAGCAGGGCGTGGTGGCGGGGCCTGTTAGTCCCAGCTACTCGGGAGGCTGAGGCAGGAGAATGGTATGAACCTGGGAGGTGGAGCATGCAGTAAGCCAAGATTGCACCACTGCACTCCACCCTGGGCGACAGAGAAGAGCAAGACTCCATCTCAAAAAAAAAAAAAAAAGAAAGAAAAATAAAAGAAAAAGAAATGGAAGTAGAATGGGGAAATATTAAGACTAGAGAAAAAAGTAGGGTGGGTCTTGGATGGATTGCCACTTGAACTTGATAGTATTTATTTACAAATTAATTCCATGTTCCATTTATGTTGCTGGTTCTTGAAGCCATCCAACAAACATTTATTTTTATTTTGGATAACTAAAAGTCTATGACATAGAAGTTGTTCTGAATATATTGGTTTAAAATAATGCTTTATAGTTATCACCTTTCATAGATCCATTAGGGCACAACCAGATATTAATAGATATTGACCACTCCTGCATGTCCAGACTCCTTCTTGATGATTTCTAGACAGGCCAAAACTACTTAAAATATAGGTTTAGCTGGGTGCAGTGGCTCATGCCTGTAATCCCATCACTTTGAGAGGCCGAGATGGAGGGATTGCTTGAGCCTAAGAGTTTGAGACCAGCCTGGGCAACATGGTGTAAAACCCAGCCTACAGAAAATACAAAATTAGCTGAGCATGGTGGTGTGTGCCTGTAGTCCCAGCTACTTGGGGAGGTGGCAGGGAGGCGCAGGGGTTGCTGAGGCAGGAGGGTTGCTTGAGCCTGGGAGGTTGAGGTTACGGTGAGCCATGTTTGCGCTGCTCCACTCAAGCCTGGGTAACAAAGCAAATCCTATCTCAGAAAAGAAAGAAAAAAAATTAGGTTTAACTGTTATAAGTGAGAGTTTCAAAGAAAAGTTTAAGTTCACAATCTTTGAAAATAGTTTGAAGGTTAGAGATTGAGGGGACAGTACCTTTGAACAGATCTGTGCCCGTCTGTTATCCAGTAGAAGCCTTTGCTCTTTCGTTTGTTCTTTGTCATGTTCCTACTTGCCTTGATTTTCTTCGAAGCATTTTGGAGGTGGCTGAACAGCCATACATGACCCTCGAGGCAGGCTCGGGGTCTCTTGTAAGAGTATAAAAGCAATCCCCAAACACCTGTAAGTGGTGTTTATATTTTAGATCCCTGATTTATCTGATCAAATGTTCCAGAAGGAAATTACATATTATGACTTGCTTAAGAGCCTAAAACCAAAAGGGGAATAAAAAGAGATGCCTAAAATATCATCTGAACATTAACTTCTGCATACACTACAGCAGGTAGGATCAAGGGAGATATTATAGATAATCTTACTACTGAAAACTCTTGATTTGGCTGACATGTATCACAATTTTAACCTTACCTAAATGTAGTATTTGGAGTGTTAATTTTATTTGGCTGCTATGTGTGTGAGACATCATGTCTGAGAGATTTTAATTGTACCATTGAATGAAACTATGAATAGTGATGCACTGAAATTATAGCATAAGAACAAGATTTAGTTTTATATGGTTTCTTGTTTAGAGTTATTAAGTATATGGAGAAATAAATGTCTTTTAAATATTTTAAAACATTACAAAACCCACAATGTAAAGTTGCCATGAGGCAGCCAAAAATAATACATATGGCATTCAGGAGAGCAGTTGCTAATTGGCTGCTGCCTGAGAAAATGGTACACTTGGCGTCTACTTAACACTGTGGGTTTGGCAGAAAGCCAAATTTGGGGTCAGGTTGTTGTGAATGAAGCTGCATGTGGTTAGGGAGGAGTTAAAGTGATTCATGTCTTAGAAGCTCTTGCACGTTGGGCAGAGGTGCGTGCATGGGCCTGAGCATGGCAGTCTCCGTGGCCCTGGCCGCCTCCCAGCTCACAGTGTGATCATCTTACGTGAAGGGTCTGTGCTGCTCTTCTCAGTCCTGTTTTGCGCTCATATGGGAGTAAATCATTACTTTTAAAATGTTGTAGTAGATAGTTTTAAGTATGTGCCTGAAATTTTTTTTTTGTTGCAGAAGGAATCTGGAGAGGAGGTAGAAATTGAGGAATTCTATGTGAAATACAAAAACTTGTAAGTAAATTGTGATTTTGTTTTTATTGGGGGTCTATATTTTCCAAGTAGTAAACAACCAATTGTTTTTTTTTTAAGTTGGGGAATTAGGAAACTTTGGTATGATTTCTTTAGTCATCGTGGCCTGGGACGCCATTTTTTAACCAACTTCGTATGTTTGATATTTTGTGAATTTTTCTGGAAAATGTATAATTGGTGTAAAAGTTGACTAACTTCTGTATATAATCAATAAGTATTTTTTTTAGAGAGGATAAAAACTACTACAATAATAGAAAAATGAATAAAGCAGTATTTCCCTGTCCTCTGATCATGAATTCTACCCTGTGGGGCTACACTTCGTCCCTTCACCTGTGCAGAGGGTGCAAGGCCCTAGAGACAAGAACTCTCCTGTGGAATGAAAGTTCTACAGAACCATGACATCACTCCGGTTCTAAAATGCAATGAGCTATAGCTTTATCTATTTTTGTTTGTTTTTGATATTTATTTAGTAGATTTGAATTCATAACTAAAAATCTGAATTGAAAAACACAGTGAGTTGTTGTCCTTGTAGATTCTGTTGTAAGCAGTACACCTGGCCCAGACAGACATTGCGATGAGCTAGGGTGTTTTCAGAGTCAGTAATCATTGTGCTGAAGAAGACTGAGGCCATTTTGTAACCTAAATAACAATCACAGAACAAGGACAAAATGTTCATTGATAATGTAAACATTAAATTTATTTTTTTTACCCCTTTTAAGACAAAGAACTAAACCATCATATTAATACATTCTTAGGGCTTTAAAGAGAGGCTTTTGTGAGTTGCTGTGAAAACAGCCTCAGAAAATTTACCCCACCCTAGAAAATGAAAGCATCAGGTGCCATGGGTTTTCTATCATTCTCTCTTGTTGTAGTTGGCACTGTTAATAAATTGATGCACTTCTGAAGAAGCTGTGAGTAAAATCTTTTATCAAGTAAAAAGATAAATCTCTATCAGTTTTATCATGAGAGTTCAATGAAATACAGTCTGACAATTTTAAAAATGCTCGGAAAATGTTAACTGTCGTCATTCTTTTGTCCTCAGAGCATGTCAGTTTACACATGTGGAAATTATGCCTACAACACGATTTCCTATGGTAAGGAGGAGGTAAATTAAGTAAACCAGAGGGAGAGAGTTCCCTTGTAGATTTACCAAATTGAAACAAGAGCAAAGGAGTTCAAATATCAATCACCAAAATAATGGTACTACCAGAGAGACCTCCAGATCAGTGTGTGACAGTGAGGCTTGAGCTGCCTCCTTCCAGTCAACCTGTTAGTGACCCCAGAGATGGGCTCTGAGTTCCTGACCAGGTGGCACTGCCAGACCAGGAGACTCTAGCCCTTCTCAAAAGTCATTTGAGATGAGGTAAAGGGAGTTTCGGAGAAAAACAAAAATAGCTTTTCTGACTGTTGTTGAGAGCTAAGAGAAGTTAAGATTTCCATAAAACTACGAGTTTTTGTTAGCCTTATATTTGTACACAATTTCACATTTATAGAAAAATTGTAAAAATAGTACAAAGAATTTCTGTTTTTCTTTTTATAGTTAATATGTATCTTCTGGAAAGGTACTTTAAGACTTAAATATGGTAATGGTTGCGAAGGGGTGATTTACTAATTCCATCATTTCTTCTACATTGATTGGTTAGGTTTTACTGTACGGAAGAGCTTTACCCTCTTGTCCATTTGTTAATTTATAGCTGAGCGGACTTGTGGCTTCTCATTTTATTCAAGGGATTATAACCCTTTACTGTTGTAGTATTTACTTTGCCCACATTGTACCAGATTTGGCCAGTGGGAGCCCCTTCAGACTGGCTCTTCTGTCCTTTTGCCTTGTCTTCATTTTTCTTTGAACACTTTCTTGCTTTCTGGCACCAGAGGATGTTCCAGGCTCATCTCGTAACTTCCCTGTTTTAGTTATGGAATCAGTTACTTCTCCAAGAAGGCTTGGTTGTTTTCAGTGAACGGGGGCCACTGAGAAACCAAGATTTGGGCTTTAGGTGTGTTCCTTGTTGCTGAGGAATTGTTGCTTCTAGTGCCTCTCGGTGGATGGGACTGGGAGAGTGTACACGTGTATGTGTGTGTGTGTATGTATGTCTCTGTGTGTGTATATATACATATATCAAGTTACACACTTATCTGTTTATTATATACACACACATATTTACCTACCTCTCCAACACAACAGCAAAAACAATGCCTATATATTGATACTTACAGTACTATTCCAGCAGCTCAGAGTTCGTTCTCTCCTTTCCCCTTTAATATTAGTAATTCTGTTCTTCAACCAGAGTAAACCTGGCTCTTTTATTTTTTATATTTACTTTTTTGTCAGTCCTAACATATATAGGAAGTGATTTCAGAATTACTAGTCCATATTTCTGTGAAAAAGAAGCCTATATTTGCTTAGTTTTTTGTCTTTAATTTGAGGGCATAGGGACTAAAACTTTATCCAAAATTTCCTTGGGCTGGTTATTCTCTTTTCCTACCCCACAAGTGTGGTTTGTTACTTATTTCAGGCGTGCCCAGTCCCCAGGCCGTGGATCAGTACTGGTCAGTGTCCTGTTAGGAACCTGGCCGTACAGCAGGAGGTGAGCGGCAGGCAACTAAGCATTACCATCTGAGCTCTACCTCTTGTCAGATCAGCACGGCATTAGATTCTCATAGGAACGTGAACCCTATTGTGAACTGTGCATGCGAGGGATCTAGGTTTTCCACGAAACTAGTCCCTAGTGCCAAAAGGTTGGGGCCTCATGATTTATTTGATACACAGTGTGTTTCCTTAGTTTTGGTTTGTATTTGTATTCCATTTTAGCCCCTGCATGTTGATTTTTATTGTTTTTCAAGTTTGTGAAATATTAATATGTTACAAAAGTTAGAACTATACACAAAAGAAGCGTAGTCCTCCCTTCCTTTCCACCCCAATTCCTGCTTGCTTCCTTACTAATCCCAGGTTTATCCTTTCTATAAAATTTGTCATGAGCATGCAGGTATGATTTCCTCTTCTTTCTTACAGAAAAAGAAATTGGTGTACTGTTAGTATAGTTTTGTGCTTTGCTTTTTTTCACACCACATTCTGGAAATCACTCTACCTCAGTTCATAGGGGTCCTCCTCATTCTTTGTTTCAGCTGTATAGTATTCCATTGCATGACTGTGCCATAACCATTCAACTAGCCTCCTGGGTATGTGGGTGTGTAAGTGGCTTCTGATGTTTTCCAATTACAGATAATGCTACAATATATATTCTCATACATATCTCTATATTTTCAAGTTGTTGGAGGCATGGCTTCCAGGTGAATTCCCAGAAGTGGGTTTGTTAGATACAAAAGGCAAACATGTATGTATTTTTGAGAGAGATTGCCAAATTCCCTTCCTTCAGATTGTATGAATTTGTGTTCCTGTCAGAAATGTATACGAACACCTATTTCCCCACAATCTTTCTAATATAGTGTGCTATTTTACTTTTTAATTTTTGTAAGAAATTGTATTTCAGTTGAGGTTTTAATTAACATTTTCTCTTACTGTGAATAAGAACACCTTTTCATAAGTTTAATGGCCACTTTTTACATCTTGCTTTGTCAGTTGTCTGTGTCTTTTGCTCATTTTCTGTCATGCTCTTCTCAACTTTTAAGAGCTCTTTATATATAAGGGATATTAATTGTTTATCTGGGTTGTAACTATCTTTTCTCGGTTTCAGTTGTCTTTTGACTTTATGGTGTTTATTGCATTGTCCATTACAATTTTTTGTACAGTCAGATTTATTAGTTTTTTTCTTTTATTGTTTCTAGCTTTCGTGTCATAGCTAGAAAGCCTTTCCCTATATCCAGATTACAGAGGAATTTGTCCATGCTTTCCTTGTGGTTTCATTTTATCTATTTAGGTGCCTGATCCATTTGGTGTTTATTCTTGTGTATTGTGTAAGTCATGGCTCTAAATTAATTTTTTTCAATTGTTGTTCTAGCACCATTATTAAAGAGGCAATTTTTGGCCAGGCGCAGTGGCTCATGCCTGTAATCCCAGCACTTTGGGAGGCCAAGGTGGGCTGATCATGAGGTCAGGAGCTTGAGACCAGCCTGGCCAACATAGTGAAACCAATCTCTACTAAAAATACAAAAAATTAGCCGAGCATGGTGACAGGCACCTGTAATCCCAGCTACTCGGGAGACTGAGGCAGGAGAGTCACTTGAACCTGGGAGGCAGAGGTTGCAGTGAGCTGAGATCGCACCACTGCACTCCAGCTGGGTGACAATGTGAGACTCCATCTCAAAATAAAGAAAGAAAGGGAAAAAAAGAGAGTCCATTTTTGACTCAAGTGATTTGAGATTCAAACTTTATTATGTCCTAAAATTTTTTTTATTTATTTTATTTATTTTTAAATTTTTCTTTATCTGTACTTTATGCCTTTGAACTGCTTGTCTATTTATAAGCCAGTATCACACTGTTTACTTAGGGAGTCTTTATAGTGTGTTTTAGTATCTGGTAGATCTATTTCCCTAGTAGCTTTTCTATTTTAATGTTTTCCCGGATATTCTTGCATGTTTATTTTTATATATAAAAGTTAGTATTGTTTAGCCCCGTATAAATGCCTGTTTGCATTTTATTTATTTACATTGTGTTAAATTTACAATTGTATGATGTATGATGTTGAGTTACACAGTGTGAAAATGATGTCTTTTCAGTGGTCCAGTTCTACTTTTGTGTCTCATAAGAGTTTTAAATATTTTCTTATACAAATTTTACACATTTTTAATTAAATTTATTGCTAAGTATTTTATCTTTGTTGGTATTGTGAAAGAGGTTTTCTCTAACCTATCTCCTTATTGGTAATTGTTGTTGTGAATGAAGACAATTTGTTGGCCTCTGTATGCTAATTTTATATTCTGCTACATTGCTGTATTATTTTATTATTTGAATTAGTTTTCTAATTGATTCTCTAGGGTTTTCCAGGTACCTGATCATATAATCTGCAAACAGAGATAGCTTTCCTTATTATTTTCTAATTATTATGTCTCTTATTGTTTTGACTTGTCAGTGACATTGGCTAATAACCTCAAATACAATATTGAATAATAGTGGAGATAGTAGGTATCCATGCTTTCTGATTTTTGTGGAAAACTGTAGTGTTTCTTCATTTAGTAAGATCTTGTCTTTAGAACTAAAATCTTCAAATATGTGTTAACAAAATACCTATCAATTCCTGTCTTCCTAGGTTTTAAAAAATCCATTATGGGTGTTAAATTTCATCAAATGTTTTTTCTGTGTCAATAGAAATAACTGTGTGATTTTTCTCCTTAGATATATTAATATTGTGTATTTTTAGTGAATTTCCTAATATTGAACCAACCTTGCATTCCTGAAATAACTACTTGGTCATGACGTATTATTTTCTTAATGTGATGTGGAGTTGTGTTTGTTAATATTTTACTTATATTTATTTATAAATATAAATATTTACTACTTTGCACTGATATGGGTAAGGGATATGCTTTTTCTTTTTTTTTTTTTTTTCAACTGTCAAGATTAGGTGTAAATCTATACCTGTTTCATAAAGAGTCATTACATTTTATTTTTAAATGAAATTTTGTTTTCCAAAGTGACCATAAACTGTATTATCTGTAGGGCCTAGTTCAGATTATTTCTTATTAGCTTCATAATATTTTTCTTACATTTACTTCTTCATAACTTTTAAAAAAATTTTAGTTCTAGTTCAGTTAGAACTTTCTCTTGCCTTAATTATCTATTAAGACAAAGCAGTCTATTTTTGACCCTTTATTCTTCCTTCCTCTTCTTCCTGACTAAGCCTCCAGAGTGGGTTATCATCAGGGTCTAGAAAGCAGAGTCACACTAAAAGTTTCATCCCAGTTTATAGCAGATAAAGCAGGGCTGGAGCCACTTGCATATATGCCTGTGTCCGGTTCAAGTCTACACAGGTGGTGCTTTGAAGGCTTTTTGCACCTCAGCCAAGACAAGAATACTGACTGACTGCACTTGTGCCTTTTTCTGTCAAATAATTTGGAGACTAGAGCAGATTATTTTTGTAATATGTGTTTCTTTTTGTGTACGTGTGGCAGGGGGAGCAGGGTGTCCTTCTGTCGCCCAGGCTTGAATGCAGTGGCATGATCTCAGCTCACTGCAACCTCTACCTCTGGGGTTCAAGCAATTTCCCTGCCTCAGCCTCCTGAGTCACTGGGATTACAGGCACATGCCACCATGGCCTAGCTGATTTTTGTATTTTTAATAGAGTTGGGGTTTCACCATATTGGTCAGGCTGGTTTCGAACTCCTGGCCTCAGGTGATCTGCCTGCCTCATATAATATGTGTTTCTGATTATGACAGTATTGCATATTATTTATTGGAAATTTGGAAACTACAAGTTGAAAGCAGAAAATAAAATACTTGCAGTCCTAGTACCCAGAAATAATCAATACAGGTTGAGTATCCCTTATCTGGAATGGTTGAGATCAGAAGTGTTTTGGATTTTTGATTTTTTCAAATTTGGAATATTTGCATTATACTTTAAGTAGTTAAGCATCCCAAATCTGAAATCCAAAATGCTCCATTGAGCATTTCCTTCAAGTATCATGTTGGTGCTCAAAAAGTTTCAAGTTTTAGAGCATTTTGAATTTTGGATTTTCACATTTGGGATAGTCAACCTGTATTAGCATTTTTACAATTTTATCTAGTATATTTTCTATGTGTGTATATAGCATCTATATCAATTCATAGCTATATACCTCATATGTATTTAAAATCCTATTCTACCTCAATTATAGAAGGACTAAATGAGTCCTATCTTTGAAAATCGTATTAGACATGTCGGTTATGTGTTCCTTGATATCATAAGCATTTCCTTTATCATGAATCATTTTTGAAAAATTTGTAATGGTTGTGTAATTTTTTTTTTTTTACTTGTTTTAAACTTCTGACTTCTGTGAACTAAAGCACAGTTTCTAAGAGTACTAGTATGTTGATTCTGAAAGAGGTATATATATTCAAGCATATAATTTCTTCTTAATGTCATCACCAGAAAGAGAAATAAGAGGCTGTCAAGGCTATTTGAAGGGCAGGGAGAGGGTGATGGGACAAAATAATATTGAAGAACTAAACAAAAGAATGTCAGAGTTGCCATAAAACATTAACTGTGTACCTGTGAGTGTTGGAGAAGAAAAGGGAAGTGCAAATGTATTCCAGTTCAGGTGAGGGAAGACACCATACATGCTCAGAGCAGGGGGTGGCGAGTCTGAAGGTGGGGGGGTTTGTCCCATGCAGGTACAGATGATAGCAAGTGAAACATTCACAGGGGACCAAGGGATATCATTGCAGAACGCCTGGAGGAACACAGCCTGGGAGACCGGGAACTGATAAGGAGCTGGTGAGGGGCATGGCCCAGTGTTCCAGGAGCAAACAGTGGTTCTTTCCTCCTAGATTGTTCTAGAAGGACCAGGTTAGGTTTCCCTTTGGGACCAGTATGATAGGCCTCGGATGACTCTAGGGTACCCTACACCTCTTATCTCCAAAGAAACTGCTATTTTAAATTTGAATTATTTTAACTTGATAAAAACCTATTTCTCAATGGTAAGAGATTCAAAGTATAAATTCAGAATTAAGGCCACCCTGTAGTGCTAATTTTATGTTGAAGTATAACCCATTCACTTATGGAAATAGATTGTTATTAGGTCATTCTCTCTCTGTCTCTTGTGTCTGTCTGTCTCTCTCTCTGTCTCTGTGTCTGTCTGTCTCTGTTGGTAGCTGGTAAGAGAGCTGGAGGCTTAGGACAGAAGGCAAATTTTAGGCACTAATATTGAGTTTCTCTTCTTATTCTAAACATTAGTGGATATATTAAATGTTGCTCAGCAGCCTTAATGAGTAATTAAGCAGGTTATTTTAATTATCTGTTTAGTTGACTTTTTTGAATAAGACATAATAACGGATTAATTATATTCTACATATTTCAAGGATATTATTTTGTTGTTTCAGCTCTTATCTTCATTGTCAGTGGGCATCCGTAGAAGACCTGGAAAAAGATAAGAGAATTCAGCAAAAAATTAAACGATTTAAGGCAAAGCAGGGCCAGAACAAGTTCCTTTCAGAGGTATGAAATACCTGCTTACTTTTCCGAAGTATTTACTTTATTAAAATGTTCTAAATTTAAAATTTTGGTTCCGTGAATTAAGTAAAACTAGTTAGTCTTATTTGGTGCTGTTACTTGCATATTGGTAACTGGTTCTTGCTAACAAATTTGTAAACAGGAAATTTCTCATTCTTCCTGTTGCTTAGGCTAGAAGATATGGGTCCTTATGATATTATGTGGAAATAGTGGTGATGGTGTGATAAAAATCTTGTAATGAAAGTACAGTTAGTAGACGATGAAATTAAGTAAGTGGACAGAAGTTCTATTGAGATTTAGCAGGTTAAGAACTCTACAGTAAATGTTAAGTACAAGTTCTAAGATACAAAAGCTTAACTTGTGTTGGGGAAAGTATGTGGCAAATTTATTTTGTTCAAGTCAATGCCTAATCACAGAGAGTTCACTAAACTCATTTTCGCAAATGCTGTGTTGTAGCATAGAAAGTGGTAATAATATCTTTGCCTGTGTCCCTTTATCCCAGGTATCAGTATGGAAATGCAGCAATAGTACGTCAGGGAAGAACATCTGCATTTACTAGAAGTGCCAGTTCTGCCCTCTGCCTCCGCAGTATAGTCAATTACATTTTTTTAAAAGTGCTTTCACAAGCTGCTTACTAGGGTCTCTGGACTTTTGATCGTCAATTTGGTTTCACTTAACAGCCTCAAGTAGATAAAAGAAAAACCTTAACATTGAAAGATAAGACTTGCTGATTTATTAGTTCCTCTTTTCATAAAAGAGTTGACAGAATGTAGACTTTATATAAAGAAGCATACAATTTGATGCAAAATAGTATCTGTCTAACAACCTGCTTTGCACTGCCACCCCTTTTTGGAGATGAAGGAAAGTGGGACAGAGGAACACTTAGTACTTTTATGTCATAAAATCCTTATACTATCAGGTAACAAGTCTGTGTTCTTCTGGGTTCTGATTTTCATGATCCCAACTGGCCTATGGTAAAGTCTGCATTCGATGGGAGATCATGTGGTTGTTCTTTTACTGGACACATGTCTGCATCACTACCCCTGGCACTCTTGAGTGTGCAGCATTTTTGGCAGTGCAATGGTTCGGACTGAGTGGAATGGAGTTACTCGAATGTGACCCAATTCATAGATCTTGGAGAATATTAAGATTCTTCAAAGAACTTGGAGGAAAATTCTTTTGAAGAAAGAATCTTAATATTTGATTTTGAAAACAATGCTATGAGGTTCTATTTTTTATGCCCTTCTTAAGAAATCAGAGTTGAATTTTTGGGACATTGGATGAGCTGAAATCATTAGCCTCCTTTTAGAAGGAGACACCATATGTTCTGCTGACCTTTTCTGTGGGCCAGGGGGAGGGAGACAGGTAGAAGCACAATGGTAGCTTTCCCCCATCCCTAAATCCTGGTCCTGTTTATTAAGTTTATTTGTATTCTGTCTCCTGTAGTCACACAGTCTTTAGGAAATTGTGCCTAGCCCTAGCTATACATACCAAAGTTGAATGTACATTATTTACCTGGTAACTTGGCAGCTAGAAATCTTAGTTTCTGTCCTGAGTGGGAGTTAGCAGAGAAGGATGGCAATCCCCTTCCTCCCTCTCTTTTACACATGAAAATGCACATGCCCCCGTTTGTTTCATCCCATACATGATCATGGCTTCAAGTGTTCCATGGCTGTTCTGCTTTAAGATTTTCAGTTTCAGCTGCTTTTACTTCTTTATTTCTCCTTAGGCTGCCTTACAAGCCTGCTGCAACAAAAAATCTCTATTCAAAAACATCATTTAGACTGGAAATTTCATCACATGTGTGATGCCGCAGATTACTCACTTAAAGGGTAGAAATGTTTAGGAAAAGTTAAGGATTTTAATTCAGCATTGACTATGAAAGCTCGTGTTTAAGAACAAGTTTTCTTGGAGAGAATTTTTGCTATCAAAATGTGGTTTTGAGAAAGTTTAAGTGTTTCTGCTGTACATGGATAACATGTGTGTTTACCTAAATGTAGAAGCTTTTGAAAAGCCAGTCTATTAATCTACTAATACTTTATATTAATTGAACATTTCAATGGATTTTTTTTTTCCTTACTAATCATCTCTGTGTAAAAGCCTGGGGTAGTTGAGACATATATTTGTGTTTCTGCTTTCTGTTTCATAATTCACAGTTCAAAGCTTCCCAAGTTAGTGTTTTAAGAGGGCCGAGTAGCCAGGGAAAGTTTGTTGCTCTTGAGCAGATGATGACTGAACTGCTTATCTTTTCAACCTGCAATTCAAGGGATATGAATGGTGTCTAAGTGACTTCTAGTTTGCCTTTTGCAAAATATTTTAATGCAGTTATATTATTGATAAGTTAATCGAGAGGTACACATAATAAAATGTGTCTTTTGTTTTCTAACATCTGAAACTTGTCTGACCCTAACTTCTTTTGGGTATGGCTTAGTCTATAACTTTTTTTTCTTTTCTTTTCTTTTCTTTTTTTTTTTTTTTTTTTTGAGACAAATTGTCGCTCTGTCACCTGGGCTGGAGTGCAGTGGTGTGATCTCAGCTCACTGCAACCTTGGCCTCCCAAGTTCAAGCGATTCTCCTGCCTCAGCCTCCCGAGTAGCTGGGATTACAGGCACCTGCCATCACACCCAGCTTATTTTTTGTATTTTTAGTAGAGACGGGGTTTCACCATGTTGGCCAGGCTGGTCTTGAGCTCCTAACCTCGTGATCCGCCCGCCTTGGCCTCCCAAGTGCTGAGATTACAGGCATGAGCCACCGCACCCAGCCTATAACTTTTTTTTGAGCCATATTCTAGTCTTTTATATGAGGTGCCTTTGTAAGCAGCAGTATTACTTTACTTTTGTAAGATTGTTTAATATATTGGTTAAATAAACCAATTATTTAGGCTTTATTTCTTTATCCTTAATACTTTTACCTAAACACACTATATTCAGTGTAAATCATTAGAAAACTTAGATTAATAAGACTGTGATTCTAAATGAGGTACTAATATTGATTGACAAATACTACCAAACATTGTAAACTCTGATCATGCTAAAATATGAAATTAGCTGGTTTCAGTGTATTTGGCTTTTGAATAACATTTTGTAAATGATGCTATAAGGCATCGGACAACTCCAGGAGTTATGAGATTCCAAGTAACACTTACTTTGCATGACTCTGATTCTTCATTGCAAACTGTAGTTTCAGGAATGCTAAATGCATCGCATGCCATAAGCCTTTTGGATTGCTCATTAGTGAATTGTAATTTCACACTTCATTTAAAATATTCTTAAACATTCTCTCACAGTAAAAGGTTTCACACGGTAATTAAAAGACCCAGTTAACAAAGTCTGAGAAGTCTGATTTCCTCATGGGGAATGATTTTGCTAAATTGTAGCATTTCAATTAATATAATAGAATTTGCCAAATTTAAGTGTTGTATTGCTGTGACCCAAAATATTATTGCTTGGTGAAAAGTGGAATAGTATTTCATCTTGGGAAATAAATAAACCTTTAACTCTTTTTTTCCCCTTTGGTGTAGATTGAGGATGAGCTTTTTAATCCAGATTATGTGGAGGTTGACCGGATAATGGACTTTGCACGTAGCACAGATGACCGGGGAGAGGTAACAGGAGATCATTTGTATTACCAAGTGGTGATTCAGGCAGCCCATACATGTTTATAGAGAAGATAGTAGAATCCTAGACCTGGTCTTGATCAGAGCCTTGGACTATGGCACACTTGGCCTAAATTTAACTGAAATTTAATGATTTATTATTAGTTTTATGACTTAGTAAATAATAGTGCTAAATATGTTTTATGTTTAGTCTGAGAGCTTTTTAAAAAATTGATTTTCAATATGAAGTACAAGATGTTTTGCACAATTCCACAATATGATAAAGAATTCAGTACATTTTGGTATAATTCTGTCATGTAGCACAAAGTATCCTTATATAATTGAGTGTCTCTTGTGGCAGAACGGAGTTTAAGGTTATTTAGAATTGGGCATCATTAGTGAAAGTTGATGAATTCATTTAATGTGGTGCACAGAGGCTAACAGACATTATTTCTCTTAAAAGATCCCAGTCTCAACACTCTCATTTTGCTTTGCAAAACTCTGTGAGATTATAAGGGATATTTGATAGGGAAGTAAGAATGAAGACAAGTGTAGTGACTCCTGAGTATTGTCTTGATAATGATGTGCCCACCCACCATGAGTTCTGTCCTTCCTGGCTTCTCCATGTAAATTGAATTTTATATATACAGTGTTTGGATCTTGCTTGTCCAGGAAGGGTCTGCAAAGAACTCTCATTTTCTTCCAGACTCTGTGTCATGACACTCTATGATGTTTCCAAGACCATATCTGTAACATGATCTTTACTTGTCTAGTTTTCCTCAGTTAAACTTCAAAACATTGTTTCATAGCATATTTACATTGCACAGCAAATATTTTTCACATGACAACCAGGTCAGTGTACCTTGGTCCAGAAATGAAGGTCAACAAATGCAAGTGTTTTCTAGAGGAGAGACAAAGGAAATCCTTTTGATCTGCATTACCTGAAATATTTTGTGCTCCACCCTTCTAAAGCTCAAATATGTTATTTTAATGTGATTGGATACAAACAGTATCACTCTTTTTAAGGAAAAGGTAGAGATCCTAATAAATTTAAGTGTATGTCTCATTTTTAAAGAAACCAGCCAATTATGTAAACATTTAAATATGCTAAGATGATTTACCATGTAAGTCTGAATCAAACTCCTGATGAATGATTTGTGCAGATAAAAAAAATCTCAAATTCAGCTTTACTATTTACTAGCTATTTATTTATACTTCCTGGCTTTTGAACATCACTTACCAGTGATTTTGATAAAAGGCTAATTTGTTCTGATAATACCCAGTAATACTGTTTCCAGTTTAGACTTGAGACTCTTAACTAGGAACAGCTGTTTTATGGCCATAGTTTTTAAATTTCTGTCAATTCAGACTTATTCATGCCGGGATAATGTCTATTGATAAATGATGTAGAGCATGCTTTTCCTTAATGTGTATGTAAATATACATGTATATGTGTATATGTACGTGTAAATATACATGTATATGTATATATAGGTATAAACGTGTGTGTATATATATACACATATATATACACACATATATACATATACACACATATTTGTGTGTGTGTATGTGTCTGTGGTCAAATTAATCCAATTCTGATTTATTTAAATCTGGTCCAGCCTGTGACTCACTATCTGGTGAAGTGGTGTTCACTTCCTTATGAAGACAGCACGTGGGAGCGGAGGCAGGACATAGATCAAGCAAAGATCGAGGAGTTTGAGAAACTAATGTCTAGGGAGCCGGAAACAGAGCGTGTGGTAAGGATTGGCTGATGGTGGAGAATTTAATTTGAAAATAGCATAGTGGTGTGGTCTTTGGGAAACCACTAATGGGATTTACTGTATTCGAAACAGGAGCGACCTCCTGCTGATGATTGGAAGAAATCGGAGAGTTCCAGGGAGTATAAAAACAATAACAAACTCAGGGAATACCAGTTGGAGGGAGTAAACTGGCTACTTTTCAATTGGTACAACATGTATGTAAAACAAGTTTTTCTTCACTTTTAAATGTATCTGTAGTTCCTTTCCTTTAGTTGTTGAAAATAATAAAGAAGAACTTAATGTTTTAACTCTAATAAGAACTTTTTAAAAAAGCATTGAAAATATATGTAACATTTATTTAACAAATATTAAACAGATTGATAGAAGTATGTAAAATAATTTTTATTCTTTGAGAATTTTGTTTGAAAATATATTTTGTTGAGTCTAAGAGGACATCTAAAGCATTGAGTATGCATTTGTGAGTACAATGGTATATATTTTGTGAAATGACAGCAGTGTCTCATATCCATACTCATTAAACTTTTGTACTTTATTTTCCTCCAAAAGGCGAAACTGCATTTTAGCAGATGAAATGGGTTTGGGAAAAACTATCCAGTCCATTACATTTCTCTATGAGATATATTTGAAAGGAATCCATGGCCCTTTTTTAGTAATTGCCCCATTGTCCACAATCCCCAACTGGGAAAGGGAATTCCGAACCTGGACAGAGTTGAACGTGGTTGTGTATCATGGGAGTCAAGCTAGTCGTCGGACCATTCAGTTGTATGAAATGTACTTCAAAGATCCCCAGGTAAACTGTCACAGGTTGTATTCTGTGTGCTTATTCTGTACATTTTAAGGTGTTAAAAGAAAACAAAGTCTTGGTGACTTGGGAAGGTCTAAATTTTGCCAAATTGAGAAATTTGCTTTAGATATCTGACTCAATTTACATTTGTATTATCTGTGTCTATGAAAACAGCTCTTTATTTTTATAGCTTTGGTTTTTCTGATTATTAGATTAGAAGGAATGAAATTTTTTGCCTTGGATGATCACTGAAATCTGTTTAATGCTTTGATATGTTAATTAGTTTTATTTCGCAAGCCTAAGAGAAAACTAAACAAAAAATGGTAATATTAAATGTGAATAGAAAGAATATTTTATTATGCTATTGCTAGAAGTGAAAAATGGTAAGATGTAAAAAGTCCTTGAAATATATGACACATTGAATGAAATATATCCCAAGGGAGGAATTTATGCTTTGGCTGTTAGTAGCAATTGCTTTAATTTTTTCTTACTCTAGTTACCTTTATGCCATTAGTGTGTATCAACATTGAAGTGTTATAAATGACATGATAAGGAAGAATGATATGTGCTAAAATAGTTTTATATTATGGGTAGTAAATGGAAGTCCTGTAATTGCAAATAGGACTTTCGCTATATATATATATGTTTTGCTATATATATATATATTTATTTATAGAGAGAGAGAGAGAGATGTGTGTGTGTATTCTAAGTATAAAATCTGGCCTACAATTAAATAACTAAAGGAGAAAAAATATTGAAGTCTGTATCTTTAGATTTGGGAAATTATTATAAATTCTATCCTATGTGAATGTGTGACTAGAATGGGTATACTTAGTGGTAAGTGATGCACGTGCTCTATTAGGAGATTAGATCCAAAATTTACTGACAGTTTTGTCATTTGTTTTACAATTCTGTTTTACCATATAGTTGAAAACTGCCAAAATAACTTGAAAACAGATGTATGTCACCTAAAATAAAGAGATGTCCAAAGGGATAAATACATATATTTATGCTATTTATTCATCCTTAAAGTTATTTATGTAGTCATTAATGCTTAATAATAATTCAGAGTTGTTCTTATAGGGTCGAGTGATAAAGGGGTCCTATAAGTTTCATGCTATCATCACTACATTTGAAATGATTTTGACTGATTGTCCTGAGCTGCGGAATATTCCATGGCGCTGTGTAGTCATTGATGAAGCCCACAGGCTGAAGAACAGGAACTGCAAGCTGTTGGAGGGACTCAAGATGATGGACTTGGTCAGTGATCATATTGGTGACTGCACTGAACCTGAATAGAATTGCTGCTGACTTGATAGTCCCACTGCTCTGAATTTGATGCCTGTAAACAGTATTTGAAAAGCTTGTCAAATATTGTGATATATTCTCTGGAACTTTCAGTTATTCAAAAGTTGTTGCCTTCTGGATTCTTACATTGTTGGCTAATGTCTATTAAACAGTTGTCTTATAGCAGAGTGTAATCATGATATCTTCACTAAAGTGAGTTTCAAGTATTTGTTTTACCCTTTGTTCATAAATACAGGTTGATCATACCAAATACAAAAATCCTAGAATCCAAAACTTTTTAAGTACCCACATAATGCTCAAAGGAAATGCTCATTGGAGCATTTCGGATTTTGGATTTTCTCATTTGGGATGTTCAACCTGTAAGTATAAATGCAGATATTCCAAAATCTAAAAATATCTGAAACCTGAAACACTCTGGTCCCAAGAATTTTGGATAAGGGATACTTAACTTATACTGCCATTTCACTAAGTGTTGGGCCAAGCTTTACTTCAGTGATGATAGTCCAGTTATTTTCCATGGCTCATAGGTTTTGTCATACTGTGGCCAGCAGGACTTATAGATGCAAGTTCTCAATGAGTTGAGTAGGATATCTGGGGTTGGTTTAGTTCGCACAGATGCTTAGAAGTTTGGGGCATTACAATGCCTCAGATTTGATCTGGAGTTTCACACCACACTTGTCCCATACTTTTCCAGCTTCCCAAGAGATGATCAGGTCTTCCTGGTTAGATTTTCTAGATTTTTTTTCAGTAGGAGCATCATGGAATAACATATCATAGGACTAGAAGGATTTGATTTATTTTCTGTCTGATATTGCTGTGTGTATGATTTCGTATTGGAACTTCAACATGACCTGTCATCCTCAGGCTTCTTTTCACTCCATAGTTTATATCGTGGTTATGATCACTTTAATTTTTAATGTACATTTTGAAAGCAAAGCTACTGTCATTTAGCTTGCCTTGGATGATTTGATGAGTTGCATGGAAGTACAAAAAGGTTTTTAAAATATTTTTAATGCTAATTTCTGTAGGCTAATTTGATTTTTTGTTAACTGAGAGTTTGAGATGAGAAGGAGTGTTCTATGTATTCATGGCCATATATTTTTAGCTGAAGACTGGTATTACCAAAAAACACCTAAAAGCTTTTTGTTGCAGCTGATTCTCTGAAGCAGCTTATTTTATTCTTAAAGAGATTAGATTTGCCAGCTTTGCTTTTAGTTTAAAACAAACAAAATCTAGTTTTGCTTAAAGGAAAAAGTCTGACTCAATTATCCTATTTAGGATGGGATTTCCCGTTTTTCTTCCTAATGAATTATTATTAAAGCTATCCTAAGATCTGTCGCAAAGCAGTTGACTGTTACGTGGTGGCCAATCCACAAAACAAGTGAGAGTGCTTAGAAACAGTGAATAGTCTCGGGGACCTTGGTAAGCATATGGAAAAGAGAAACTCTGTGTTTGTATTTGTTCACTCCAGGTGATACTTAAGCATTAAAATGAAGTAAACTTGTATTTGCAGGTAAACACTAATGCTTATGATATAATCTAAATATATCTTCTCAGTAGGGATCCACCTTCATAGTTTTCTACTAAGAGACAGTTATGTCACCATTTCCTGAAGGCTTAAACAGTCATCTGACTGAGCTTATCTGAGTTATGTTCTATTATTAGTTCATGTGTTCCCAGATAGTAGATTCTTACTGTAAAACATTCTTTCATTGGTGAGTACACATTAATTTAACTCTGTCAACATCAAACAATCTGATTGTCACTGGGCTATTTTTTTTTTAATTTAAGTTCTAGGGTGCACGTGCAGAATGTGCCTGTTTGTTACATAGGTGTACATGTGCCATGTTGGTTTGCTGCACCCATCAACTTGTCATTTACATTAGGTATTTCCCCTAATGCTATCCCTCCCACAGCCTCCCACAATCTTTGGGCTATTTCAAAGAGTTTTCTATTATTTATACTAACATTTGATTAATGGATTAGAATCTGTTATCCAAATAATTTTCCTATCACATATTGCAGTGTTCTTAAGCTTTTTCACATGATGGCACATATAGAAAATGGTAGTAGTTGAATGCCACACTTGGGTAAAAAGAGAAGGCTGCCCACTGCCACGGGACACCATCAGTCCTGGGTATCCTGACCTTCCCCAAGGACTTATAACCTGTACTCATCCTTGGCTCACCAACTGGGAAGCTCTGATTAGCGCATGAACAAAATATTTATTTTTCTAATGTTCGGGAGTTTTTATTTGAGAAGAAATGTTTTCAAGATGGAACACGTTATTGTTGTTCAGAATATAATTGTATTTGTCCAATTCCGAACAACTCGTCTGGTCTTTAAATCCTTACTTAAAAAATAAGCATCATGATAACTTAGCCACTTTCTACTTTTTTTTCTTTCCTACAATAAGTCACAGTCAAAATAGTGGATAGTAACTATATCCAGCTACGGCACAGGCCATAGGGAACTGCTGTTACCTGCACTAGACTTAGTTGCGATGAAAATGGGCTTGATGGGGATTATCTCCAAGTGCATTCCCAGAAAGGAAGACCAGTGAGTGTCTTCAGCTCTGCAGGCACCAAGGAAATGTTTGTAAAGATGATACGTTGAGGGGCAGTCACCGTCTTCACAGTCCTCCACAGGAGCTCTGGGAAAGCAGCCATCTCGTTGTCCCCCATCCATGAGGAGGGGATGCTGTGGAGGTCATGGTAGTTCTTCATTGATTCTAGTATCTCTTTCATTGTCAGGAAACCTGACACAAAGAGTCTGCTTAAAATGAAATTAAATGGACATCACTTCATGGGAGCTAAAAAGAATAGTAATATTGTCAAGGCAAAAGCATATCTGCTGGCATAGGTGGAGGTGATAAGCTCCAGCGCCTGAGTTTCTTACATGATGTTTTGTGAGACTGTGCATAGTAATCGTGTATTTTTTGCTACCCACTTTCAAATTGATACCTCGTTTTATTCCACCATTTATAGGTAACTGTGTGAAAGGATTTTGTGTATAATCATTTGGTGTAACTATAGTTGAAGGGAAGCTGCCTAAGAAAGGAGCGCTTTCCTTTTTTCAAATAAGTTTATTTTGAAATTAATAAGTTAAAAAGGCTTTGACTTTTAAAATATTTGGTTAGGCAGTCAAGATTTAATCTAATGTAGTAATAAAGGATATGAAAAAACTGGGAGACACGATAATCAGTACAGGTCATCTACTGCAGTAACTCTTTCCTGAATATGTGATGGGACTTTAAAAAAAGTTCTTACATACAGTAATCCAGGACTTGGGTATGTCAGTGATTGTGGCCCAGGCTATCCACAAGTGTGGTGGTACATTAGAAAAAAATTGATTGATTGATCCTTACTGTTTATGAATTTACTGAGTCTGAAGATGATGGTGGTCCACGAAACTTCCTCAGAGACTTTATTCAAAGGGAAGAGAAGGAGGAATACAAGCATATTGAACTCCTTTACCTCACTTTCAAAGAGCTTCATTGACAGATATGACATGGTAGATATTAAGAAAATTAGCATGTTCTTACGTCATTCATCTAGTATCTACTGAGCGTATACTCTGCTTGGCAACCAAGACTTGTCAGGTTCCGAGTTAAGTCAGAATATTGCTTTCTCAACTACTGGGAGGTATGATTACTTTCTGAAATAGTTTTGTTAGCTGTGCTGTGTACCAAATGGCCAGAGAAAGCAGAAAATAATAGGGTTCTTAAGATTAATATCTCACTATTGTTAAGACTGGCCATTGTAAAACAGCTCCTCTGTATTGCATATATAGAAATAGGAGGACAGGGTACAACTGCATGAGGAAAGCTGGGGAAAGAGTTCGTAAACAGGAAGAATTAATTAAAGAAATACCTAACTTGGTTCAAAGAGACAAATTTATAAATAGCATCTGATTTTTAAAAAAAAAGTGATTGTGGTATTTACAACCAAGTTGACCTCTTTGCTAGTTGGAAATTTTTGCAGAACAAAATAGTTTTTCATATGCTGTTGCATGTGGAACTTCTTTTGTCTCTATGAAGTGAGTCATGCAGGAAGCAGATGGAGAGATGAGAGCACTGTTGATGTAGAGAGCAGAAAGAAGCATGCATGTTTCATCTGAGTCTAGGGATTCTAGGAAAAAAACTTAACTGCTGGGGATAAAAGCATTGAGACTTGGGGGACTTAAAAAGCCGTGGCACTAAAATACTGACCTATAACTCCAGGAAGAAACAAAATGGCAAGACACATTTAAGGACCCTGTAGAGTTCTGGAGAGGACTGTCCCCAGATCTGTTTACCTGACACAGAAATTGTGTTCTAATATCTCTGTTTTCATGCCCGATTCCCATACTTTTCATAGGATAGATGAGTAGGAGTAGAACAGTGGATATCTAGTGAGAGGCTCTGGTTTTAAGAAAGTGTTTTTGTTACAATTTGGTTAGTGGCTTTCCTTGCCTTACCTCAGGAACACAAAGTGCTGCTGACGGGAACCCCACTCCAGAACACTGTGGAAGAACTCTTCAGCTTGCTTCATTTCTTGGAACCAAGTCGCTTCCCTTCAGAAACCACATTTATGCAAGAGTTTGGTGATCTAAAAACAGAAGAGCAGGTATTTATCACCTCCACTTTGTATTTCACTTATAGAATTGAAGATTAGCCCATGAAACAGCAAAGTATTAAATTATTTTAAAGTGTGATTATATTACAGTTTTTCCCACCTAGTACACAGAACCTTAGATACCCTTTCCTTGGACTTTCTAGGTCATCATTGTAAAGGTTTTCTTCGTTTGTTTGTTTGCTCTTGTGAAGGGCTGTTGAGATTTATAGAGAGGTTACATACCTGTTGATATAATTTTCAGAGATAGTTGTGCTGTGCAGGTTGGTAGTTTTGCTATGTATGTATAATTTTGGGGATGATGTCAGATGCCACTGACATTGATAGAGCTGTTTGCCGACTGCAGTTTTGAGTCTCTGTTCTTTGTGAAGCATCTGTACTCAGCCACACTGCTTACTTCTTCAAGCCTACATATTTTCACTTTAGAAACTTAGGGCATAACCACTGTACAGTATTTCTGTGAGAAATAAATGAAATATTGTGTATGAAAAGTGCTTGGGCCAGGTGCGGTGGCTCATGCCTGTAATCCCAGCATTTTGGGAGGCTGAGGCAGGCGGATCATGACGTCAAGAGTTTGAGACCAGCCTGACCAATATGGTGAAACCCCGTCTCTACTAAAAAAAAAAATACAAAAATTAGCCGGGCGTGGTGGTGGGCACCTATAGTCCCAGCCACTGTGGAGACTGAGGCAGGAGAGTAGCTTGAACCCGGGAGGCAGAGGTTGCAGTGAGCCAAGATCGCACCACTGCACTCCAGCCTGGGCGACAGAGTGAGACTTGGTCTCAAAAAAAAAAAAAGAAAAAATAAAAAGTGCTTGGCTATTTTATATGCTGTAAGAGTTATGTGGGTATTAGTTATAATTTGTTTGCTGTATTTGAAATAAATATGGAGATAGACGTGAAATCTTGGTTTTTATGTGCCATCTCCCCTGACTTACTGTCTAAAACCTCTTAGCTCGGTTCAGAGTAAGGTCTGTTTTGTTTTTCTTTTCTGAAATAAAAACCGTATGGAGTACTCAGTTCTATTGCCAATCAATAGAAAAGAGAACCAGGGAGAGATGTCTCTGCTGTCTCCTTCGTGCAGGGACTAGATTGCTCCTGGCTCACTTTCTCTCATTCTTTAGCTCTGCCTAGAAAGGAAGAGAATAGAAACAGAGCATTGCCATGACACTGTCTTGTCCCTCTTCTCTATCTTCCCTATGGCTTAGGGCAAACCGAAGGGAAAGCTACATGAATACGTTGGATTTCTGCTGGGTACTCTTCAAGCCTTCTGGCTGTTCAGGGCTCCTGGATGGATGAAATAGTTCATTTGACATAGAATCATCCAACCTTCATGCACTGCTCTTATGAAAGCTGAAAGATGAGCTCCTTCATACTCTCACGGGGCTTTGAAAAATGAAAATGGATGGCTAATGAATGAGATAATCCTGATGTTTCATGTTAGAATATGTTTTAACTTGCCATCAAATCATGACACAAGTATTTACTTAAGGTCCTTTTTTAGGTGCAAAAACTTCAAGCTATTCTAAAGCCAATGATGTTGAGACGTCTCAAAGAGGATGTAGAAAAGAACTTGGCCCCCAAAGAAGAAACTATTATTGAAGTTGAGCTAACAAACATTCAGAAGAAATATTACCGAGCCATCCTTGAGAAGAATTTCACATTTCTTTCCAAAGGCGGTGGGCAAGCTAACGTACCTAACCTGTTAAACACTATGATGGAATTGCGGAAGTGCTGCAATCATCCGTACCTTATCAATGGTAAGCCTGCTCTGCTCACAAACTTGCTTAAGTGACGGTTGAAGCCCAGAAATCCTTTTCTGCCCCCAGACTGGGGATTTCATGGTATATAGTCATTCCTGTCTCCTGTCCACTCAGCATGGGTTTCACCAGCTTCCCACTTTCTGTGATGCCTCCTTCTGTGTTTGCTGAAGGCGAGTGACCATTGCCCCAGCAATCCCTAAAATGGAATCTCACTTTGCCTTTCTTCTACCTCCCTGTGCTTGAAAAGAGGCGTTAGTTTTCCATGGCTAGAAGTCATCTGAAGTGCTAACAGCCAAAGAGAAATTAACCCCAATGGAGGTTTTCTTGGGGTGTGTGTATTTAAATCAGAGATGTTAAAGAGGAACTTAGGTGTGGGCAGACAGCTAACAGCTGTCTCAAGCCTTTGATAGAAAATGTCCTCATCTTCCTCTCAGTCCAGAGTCATCTAGCACCTCTATCCTCTGAGAACAAAAAGATTAACTTAAAGCTTTGATAATTTATGGGGCTCCTCTTTTCTTAACTAAATTGATAGTGTTATATAACTCATGGCTTAAAACCTTTATTAGGCGTTTTTGGAAATCATTAAGGTGATAAATATTTCATGCTTATGTTGTATAAGATATTCTGGAGAATGCAAAGGTAAAGAAGAAGGGAGCATTCGCCACAAGCAGTCTTCAGTTAGCTGAGAGATTGAGATTGGGGGAGTCTTTAGAAGGAGATGACCTTTTAAGGCAAGTCTGCAGGGGTAGAAAGGATTTTCCCAGGCAGAGTTAGAAAAAGAAAGGATGTTTAGGCTGAAGTAATGATACAAGCAAAGAGGGGGGATCAGGAACTTGCCCAAAGTAGAAGGCACATGTAAGAAATGCACCTTAGTCATGGCTTGGACCCTGCTGCAGAATTCCTTAAAGGCTAGCGCATGGAACCTCCACTCTCCTCTGCAGGCAGTAAAGAACCACAACTAGTGTTTGAGCTGAGCATTGATTAGAAATATGATTCAGGGTGATGCATCAGGCAACATTGCATAAAAAGGATGGGAGGAGGAAAGACAGACAAGCAGAAGGACCAGCTCAGAGGCTATTGTCTTCTGGGCAGGAGTTAATGTGGGTTAAAGAAAGGTGGTGGCAGGCTAATTTGGGAGACTTGTACATGATGATAGTTGGCCAGCAGTGCAATTAGATGCCTTTCCAAGGAAGAGGGAGCACAACCTGGTCTGTCTTTATCATTGTTTATGAGGTTCAAGGATAGCTGATTTAAAGAATTTCTAATCTTTCCACTTTTAATAACTTATAACTCATCAGCCACCCCAGATTCAGAAGTCTCCATTTCTAATGGACAGAGTAGTCCACGCCTGGAAGACAGTCTCAGAGGGTTGCACCTGGGATCGTTGGTGTGGTGCGATGAATCAGTGAATTTCTTTATATATATATATATACGTGTATGTGTATACACACACACACACACACACACACACACACATATATACATTTTTTTTTCTTGAATAGGGCCTCACTCTGGCACCCAGGCTGTAGTGCAGAGGCATGATCTCGGCTCACTGCAGCCTTGACCTCCCAGGCTCAAGCATCCCTCCCACCTCAGCCTCCTGAGTAGCTGGAACTACAGGCACGCGCCACAACGCCCAGCTAATTTTTTTTGTATTTTTTGTAGAGATGGGGTTTCTCCATGTTGCCCAGGCTGGTAGTGAACTCCTGAGCTCAAGTGATCTGCCTACCTCAGCCTCCCAAAGTGCTGGGAATACAGGTGTGAGCCACTGTGCCCAGCCAATGAATTTCTTTTTGTGCTCTTAATTTTGTCTTCTAAAGAGAGTATCCTGTGTGATGATTATGTATCTGATACTGCCAACCTGCTAATCACAGTATGTTTAGGAGCTTGTACAACCATTATGGTGAGTGTTAACTAGCCAGGTCGTGAATTGGCAAGACAGAGCTTAGGGCAACTGATGGAGTGAGATGAGGACACGTGTGTGCATGCACTGTGCACATACACGCGTTTGCATTTAATAGCTGGTACAAAAGAAAAGAAATAACAGGCTCCAAGGGGAAAGAAAAGAAAAGGAGATACAAAAGGGTTTGAATGCTACCAGCAGGATGTGTGTGAAAGGGGAGATCTCAGCAATGGTAGTTAGATTGCCACCCCCAGTTCCAGCAAGTTTACCCTGTTTGGTCATATGTTAATTATATGCATTGAACATTGTGGGTTGTTTTCCCCCAAAACACAGCTGGTGTGTCTCTTCCTCTGCTGATTGCTTTCCAGGGTCATTCTCTATAGCATATTTGTTCGCCAGGAGCCCCTTAGGACTCCCTAAGGCTTGGCATCTGTGGCAGTTGTCCTAATTGGTCACACCTTGAGGTCAGCTTTTCTGTCCTGACAAGTTAAGAAGTGTCTGTTAAGCAGGTGTCCTTGTTCCTAAATTTGAGGAAGTTAAGGTGAAAAAGTATAGATAACCTACAAACTAAGTGCACCCAGTTGCCCAGATAACTTACGTAGACATCGCATTGTGTAGAGATTGCTCCAGGGCCAGTACTGTTCATTCTCATCCACAGTCTGAGTAAAAACATATATCCAGCATTTAAAAGGAAATTCTTTAATTTGGGAGATTACACTGAAATTTGAATGGGTTGTGGCAGAGTAAAGAAGCCTCAATCAACATTCAACAAAACACATTTCCAGGATTATGAAAAATAGAAGCAATTTTATATGTATGAGTTGAAAGTAACATAAGCACAGCGCAAGGAAAAAAGTTTAGAAGTGTTGGTAGAACACAAACTGTATATAAATGAGACAATATTTTTAATGTGACCCTTAATATTTTTACTTCAATGCTTGGAACAGTGTCTGGCACACTCTAGGCACTCTGCTAGTTGTTTTCTTGCTAAAAGTTAAGGAAGTTAAGCAAGTGAAGGTAACTAACTGAGTGACATAAATGGAGTTACTATTATTGGCCCAAGCTTTATTTCAGTGGAATTTCCAATTTCTCGGTTTTGTAATGTGAAGTTAAGAATAATGTTGAAAACATGTCCAAGGTACCCTGCTGGTTAGAGCTGACTTAAGAGTCATTGCTGGTTATTGTTTGAGGCGGGGGCGTGTAAAGAAGAGTGGGCAAAAAGAAATCAAGAATGAGGCTTACATGTTGGAGTGAATTTCAGAGAGAAAATAGTAACTTGTTTTTTTCTGGTAATCGTCAAGAACAAAATATTTTCTTGTTTGTTCGTGGCTTTTATATAGCTAGAGGACATTGCAGTTACTGTCCCGACAGTGACCATCTGTTGAAGTGAAAAGACTTCAAGCTGTAAGTGAGTGCACACTTGTTTCAAGTTGTCTTTGATATACACACTTTCCAATGTAGTACCAGCCGTACATTAATTTAGGGTGGAACCAACAAAGTGTTTTAGGTTGTCATAACCCATTTCCAGTTAATTTTTGGATTGATGTTTACAAATCGGGTATCAAACATTAATTGGTCATCTTGAAAATTTAGCTATGATGTCAGAAGGTAGCAGTTGCGTTCCTCCGCAACACTCTTCCCACCCTCTTTCCTTCAATATTGCCACAATAAAATGTCAAGACAATCCTATAGGAAAGATGTTTGCTGATACTATTTTTGAATGAAATATTATTAGTATAAACTGGCTGCCAGTTGTAAGAACCTGAATTCATAACAAAGAGCTGAATTAATTAATTCAGCAGTAGCTTTTGTCAGGTAAGAAAGAATGGATTTTTTTTCGGACTATTCTTTTTGGTGGTATAAAAAAGGCAAAAAGTATTTTTTTAATCTCTGAATAAATTTAAAATTAAATTTCTCCGCAAATTTGACCGAATTATTTATATTAAAAAAATTTTAACTGAAACCCAAACATATCTGATGTTTATTTTGTCAAAATGATTATTTCCTTTTTGAAAAGTATCCATTGGCCATTAATTTGTTTTAAATGGCTAAAATACTTTATTTATATTATTGTGGATTTTAACTTAGTATGGACAAAAAATAGTTGACCAGATAACATAAGAGTAAAATTTATTTCTGAATTTCAGAGCTTATGGTATATTGTACAGTAAGAACACACTCGAAAGAGACCTAATGTAACATGTCCACTTAAATCTGTTTCCCCTGTCTCTTGAGGGCTTATCCTGAATCTAGAACCTGGGTTTCTAAATTTCATGTTTTAAAAAATATTTAACTTTATTCAGGAACATTCTTGCTAATGCTCTTAAACAGCATT
Organism: Piliocolobus tephrosceles; assembly: GCF_002776525.5. NCBI lineage: Eukaryota > Metazoa > Chordata > Mammalia > Primates > Cercopithecidae > Piliocolobus > Piliocolobus tephrosceles. Next base: position 61,731,064 of record NC_045440.1, read on the forward strand.
TTGCTCTTTACTCTTACATTTATTTTCCATACGTAAAGAAAAATTGTGAATATTATCTTTTCATTCACTTTAAAAAAGGTGTGAGGACCAGGCCCCCTTCATAGGAAGTCAGTGTATTTTGTGGAAGGCATTAGTGCTTGGGAAGACATTAAGTGACTTTAATCTGTTCTCAGTAAATTATTTGTTGATTAATAATTAACAAGCTGTATTTCTGCATTTGACCATGCCATAAGGTAATTTCTACATGCAACCTTAAAGTACAGATAGGATTGCACTTTTGTTACATCTGTGCTTGTTGCAGCAGTACCATGTGAGAGGCTGTGGTTGCCTGTCCCACTAACCCAACCTTTAAAGCCTCTGTGAGGTTTGTGTATCCCCATCTTGTGTATAGTTAGTTCACATGTTAAAAACTAGTGGTAGGAAGGTAGTTTTAAGTTTCTGGCACAGTTAAAGTCTGGGAGACAATCCCATTAAGATGAATGTGTGTGTTTGTATTTTCTAAAGAATAGTTAAACACATCCTCCACCTTCAGAGAAAGGAGCTGAACACAACAGCTATGTCCTGATTAACCCCAGAGGCAGGAGGAGGCCAGACCAATGCTGTGTAATTCTAGTTAAGCCACCTAAGCAGTTGAAGGAAGCTTAGCCTGCTCCTTCCTGAATAAGTGTATGTCAGGCAGGGATGTGGTGGGGCATCTTTCCTTAGGAAGATGTCATATTCTTGAGGCCTCTTGCCAATGTACCCAAGTCTTTGGACCAGCAAAAATCCATGTGGGGCTATGAGGGAGAAAAGAAGGGTTTAAGCATAGAAGTCTTTTGTCAAACACTTAAAAGTTTATTTGTTTTTTATTTTAAAAGGTTTGGATAGTTCAAGATAGAATTTTTGTATCTTAGGAAAAATGACCAGATGAGAATGAATGTGGAGGGAGATTTAGAGATTACAATAGACGTATGCTTAGGTCCCCAACAGATATTCTGAGAAATTATCCTGGAAGTAAATTCCATTTTGTAGTTCCTTTGCCTATATTAATATGCAATTGTAGACCCAAACTACTACTGCTCTTACGCTGTAATTGCTGTAATTGTTAGGACTCTATTCCTTTGTTTTTTTCATTTTGGAACAGATTTTGTTGTTTGTGTTTATGTTCAGCTAGTAAACATTTCTTCATTTCTTTAGCAATTTAGGTTCCAAATTTTTTGTAGGTATTTGGCCCTTGGCTTGTTTCTGCCACTTCTGGCTTGACAGTCTGTTGTTGAAATTCCGTTTTTACAGACAGCAAACATTTGTTTGTTGAAAAATGTGGTTTTCCCCCTAAATGCCTCAATGTGTTATGCTTAAAACTTTTATCCCTTTTGTGCATCCACAGTTTTGTATAGACCCAACTATGAGTAAGTGGATGGATTCTTGTTCATAAGCAGGAGTTTGGTGTTCTGGTTCCTACAGTTTGCAATGGGTTTTGAAAGCAAGTTCATTGTTTTTAGTAATAAAAACCTTTTACAGCATTCACATTATGCTGTCCAATCTCTGCAGGTGCTGAAGAGAAAATTTTGGAAGAGTTTAAAGAAACACACAATGCAGAGTCTCCAGATTTTCAGCTCCAGGCAATGATCCAGGCTGCTGGCAAGCTAGTGCTGATTGACAAGCTGCTGCCAAAACTGAAGGCTGGTGGCCACAGGGTGCTTATCTTTTCCCAGATGGTGCGCTGCTTGGACATACTGGAAGACTACCTCATTCAAAGACGGTGAGGGCCACCATATCAGAATAATAAAAAGGAAATCTAAAATTACCTTCACAGGGTTCCAAGCAGTCCACCTAAAAGTGGTATCTATGATAAAGGGGATAGAATGGGGAAAATGTATCACATATCCTTTTTAAAACGATAGATGTACATGATTATTTTACATGATGACTACAGGAGGACATTGCATACTTTTTAAGGCAATTTTATTTCCCCATTGCCTTTATTTGAGTAGGGTAGAATGTTTCTTACTTAAAATTGAAATTATTTGTTTTCTTACTGTTATAGGTGTCAGCTGTTTTTAGAATTTAGCTATTTCCCTGGAGAGGAAGTAAAATAAAATTTAATCCTTGGTCATTCAATCAATTATATAAAAAACTCCAATAAACCCTGTTTGCTCTGAGATTAGTTCTGTTAAGTCATATTAGTCTTTTAAATATGTATTCCATATTGTAATAAAAATTTAACAAAAGGAGCAAGTATGTTGTCGCTGTGTGTCAGGCCTCCTTGTTCACACTGATGATTTCTAGGTACCCATATGAAAGGATTGACGGCCGAGTAAGAGGCAACCTCCGCCAGGCAGCTATCGACAGATTCTCCAAACCTGATTCTGATAGGTTTGTTTTCCTCCTGTGTACAAGGGCAGGAGGTTTAGGCATTAACCTCACTGCTGCTGATACCTGCATCATCTTTGATTCAGACTGGAATCCCCAAAATGACCTCCAGGTAAATGCACAAGAAAGTCCTGATGCCTTTAAAAATGAAGTCATTCTGCTTACTGTGACAGAGAGTCCCAGTCAGACCCATAAATTAATGTTGCGTTGTCACTCAGGCTGTGTCCTATGATTCAGAGCAAGTAACCAACTAGTAACCTGTTGATTAATAATGTGAGAAGAAATTTTTTAGTTTTAACCTTCTTCTAAATGGCACCTCTATTTATTGGCACATAGATAGGGTCTTATAACTGGCAGTTGAGTCTTGTCATTCGTTGGTAGCCGTCTTAGCTCAGGTCTCCTTAACATAATACCATAAATTGGTTGGCTTAAACAGCAGACATTTATTTCTCATGGTTCTGGAGGTTGGAAGTCCAAGACCAGAGTGCCAGCAGAGTCAGGTTCTTGGTGAAGGCCCTCTTCCTGGTTTACGGACAGTTGTCATCTTGCTGTGTCCTCACCCAGCTTAACGAGAGCCAGCTCTCTCGCCTCTTTATATGAGCACTAATCCCTTTCGTGAGGACTCCACCCTCATGACCTAATTACTTCCCTAAGGCCCCACCTCCAAATATCATCACAATTGGAATGAGGGTTTCAGCATATGAATTTGGTAGGGAGACACAAACATTCAGTTCATTGCAATAACTATTAATTTCATTTTTCTTCCAGGCTCAGGCTAGATGTCATAGAATAGGACAGAGCAAATCTGTGAAAATCTACAGGCTGATTACAAGAAATTCCTATGAAAGGGAAATGTTTGACAAGGCTAGTTTGAAGCTGGGGCTGGATAAAGCTGTGCTACAGTCTATGAGTGGAAGAGAAAATGCTACCAATGGGGTAAAACCACCCTTGCCCAAACCATTCATTTGTTCTGGCACTTTTCTTTATTTAACTAATTGTAAGAAATTACTCAGCTTTTGCTTATTTTTCGACCTCAATATTTTAAGTGTATTTTGTAACACTTTCCTTTGTTATAATTTAGGTTTACTCTCTTTGAGAAAAATGCAGCATTTGTTTAGTCTGCAAACCTCTTAATTCTAAATTATTTTGAGTATTTTAAATATTTCTCTAAAACAGGTACAACAGCTTTCCAAGAAAGAAATAGAGGATCTTCTACGAAAAGGGGCCTATGGTGCACTCATGGATGAGGAGGATGAAGGGTCTAAATTCTGTGAAGAAGATATTGATCAGATCCTCCTACGTCGAACCCACACCATTACCATTGAGTCAGAAGGGAAAGGTTCCACATTTGCTAAGGTGTGAATCGATCTGAAGAGGCCAGGTTTTCCATAGAAACATAACAGAGCTCATGTGAAAAGTACCTTGTAAAAGTGCTTACAAGATGCATTGGGAATTAATCAAATTAATCATTAACTCCCTGTGGAACCCCTGGCACATGAAGCTTTCTTTATGCTTTGGTTTCTCTTCTGTGTACCTGCCATTGGTATTTGCCCTCACCTTGTCATCCTTGTATCTACTTCCCAGCTCCTGAGGCTAATCCCTCACTTGTGTTCTTGACTCCATCCTCTCCACTTCCGAGATCCTGCTCCATTGGTATCTTCCTTCTCTCCCCAGATTCTGGTTTCTGAAACAGCCTATATGAATGATCAACTCACTCCTTTAAAAACACCTGTCCACTATTTTCCCCTTTAACTCTGTCTCCATACATAAACTCTTTTCAGAGCTAAAATCCACACAAACATAATCTACTCTAGCTGTCTCTACTGTCTCCCTTTCTACTTATTTTTCGGCTTTTTCAGCTTCCAGCTTGCACGCATTCCCTGCCTCTCTATCAGAGCTGCTCTGGCCAGGGTCACCACTGAGTACACCCAATGGTTCCACTTGAGAGCCCCTTCTGAGGTTTTGCCTGCATTTTGTTCTAGCCATCTTACTGAGGCCCACTCTGTACTTTTATTTTTAACAGCTTTACTGAAATGTAATTAACTGACTATACAATTAACCTGTCTTAAGTGTACAATTCAATGCCTTTACCATATTACAAACGTGAGCACATATTACCACAATCTAAGTTTGAAACATTTCCATTACCCCAGAAAGGTCCTCTTTCTCATTAGCAGTCATTCCCCATTCCTATCCATACCAGTCTCCCATATCTGGAAAGCATGAATCTACCTTATTTTTCTACAGATTTGCCTTCTCTGGACAGTGGACAGTTCATATAAATGGCATCATATGATGTATGATCTTTTGTGTCTGACTTCATTCACTTAGCATAATGTTTTTCAGGTTCATCTATATTGTAGTATGAATCAGTAATTCATTCCTTTTTATTGCTGAACAGTATTCCATTTTATGGGTATACCACATTTATTTGTTGATAATGGACATCTGGGTTGTTTTTACTGTTGGTTATTATGAAGAATGTTGTTATGGATATTTGTGTACAAGTTTTTGTATGGACTTCTTTTCATTTTTCTTGAGTATATACCAGGAGTAGAATTGCTGGGTCCTATGTTAACTTCATGTTTGACCCTTTGAGGAACTGCCAGACTATTTTCTAAAGTGACTGTACTATTTTCCTTCCAAGTCAAATAGTAAGAAGTGTAGATGAGGATATGGAAGAAATGGAAATCCATATCCTCCCCAATACTTTTCATTATCTGAGTTTTTAGTTTTAGCCATTCTAATGGGTGTGAGGTCATATCCCACTCTTGTTTTTATTTGCATTTCTCTGATGATATTGAGCATCTTTTCATGTGCTTATTGGCCAGATGTAGATAATCTCTGAAAAACATTCTATTCAAGTTCTTTGTTCATTTCTTGAGTTTCTTGTTATTAATATTTCAGACTTAAAATATGTTCTGTATGAAAGTTCTGTATTAATATGATTGCAGATATTTTCTCCTACTCTATTCTTAATAGCATGTAATTTTAATGAAGCCCAGTTTGCCATCTTTTTCTTTTATCGCTTGTGTTTTAGTGCATTGTCAAACCCAAGGTCACAGAGATTTATGTTTTCTACAGATTTGCCTACTCTGGACAGTGGGCAGTTCATATAAATGGAATCATATGGTATATGATCTTTTGTGTCTGGCTTCATTCAGTTAGCATAATGTTATTCACTAGCGTAACTTAGATTCCAAGATTTATAGTTTTTAACTCTTAGATTTTGGTCTGTGATTCCATTTGAAGAGAGTTTTGTGTATGGTGTGAGATAGGGGTCCAACCTTCCTTTTGCATATGGCTGTCCAGTTGTCCCAGCTGCTCCAATCTGGAAAGGCTCTTCTCCTGTGGGCTTTGAGACCCACATCTTCTCCCTTACATCTTTCAGCCTTATGTCAGATTATTTTCTCAGAGCTCACAGGCACTGTGTATTCAACATGTGCACAGCCAAACTTACCATCCCTGTTTCTCCCCCTACCCCCATCTGTTTGTCCACCTGACTGACATCATTCAGATGCCTGAAATGGATGCTGAGGTTTTTCCTGGCTTCCTCTTTCATATTTCACATACACCCAGATTCTGACTCTATTAATTTTGCCTTTTTTATTTTTAGGGATGATGTCTCACTGTGTTGCCCAGGCTAGACTTGAACATATGGCTCAAGTCACCTTCCACCTTCAGCTTCCCAAGAATTTTACCTTTTAAAGAATATGTTTCTTTTTTTTAAATTTTTTGTTTTTATTTATTTATTTTTTTTGACAGAGTCTTGCTTTGTTGCCCAGGCTGGAGTGCAGTGGCGCAGTCTCGACTCACTGTAACTTCTTCCTCCTGGGTTCAAGTGATTCTCTTGCCTCAGCTTCCCGAGTACCTGGCATTACAGGCGTGCACCACCATGCCTGGCTAATTTTTGCATTTTTAGTAGAGACAGCGTTTCACCATGTTAGCCAGGCTGGTCTCAAACTCCTGACCTCAAACCATCTGCCCACCTTGATCTCTTAAAGTGCTGGGATTATAGGCATGAGCCACCACACCTGGCCTAAAGAATACGTTTCTAAACCACCTTCTTTTCTCCATTTTGTTATTTCTTCTGTAAATTATTACAGTGGCCTCTTCTGCTGTGTTCTGACTTCCATGCTCCAAGCGTTGGTATGACCTTTCCAACTTGTGACTCTAGATATGATTGTGTCCATAATGAGATTATTCCCAGTTTCAAATAGTCCCTGGTTCCCTCGGAATAGAGTTCAAACTCTGTTAACAACACATAGAAGACACTGCTTGACCTAGCTTCCCTCTCCCTCACCAGCTCGACCTCTGGCTCTTCTTCCCTGACTACCCTTTTCCCCTTTACTCTCCTCTGTGCCATGGCACATGCTCTGCTGTGAACATTTCCACATGCTTTCCTGTTTTATGAATGTTTTAAAATGGTTCAGGCACCATTTTATGGGAGAGCCTTTTCTTCTCAGTTTCCAGCAACGCCCCGCCTGAACCAGGTTAGGGGCCCCTCCTCTGTATATCACTTGCACTGGTCTATACCTTTGCTCCCTGTCATTTATCATGCTGCAGTGTAATTCTTTGGTTTGGTCTCAGCCCCTGGTCAGTGAGTTGCCTGAGGGCCAGTCTGTAATTCTAGTCCCATCTACTGTAGTGTCTAGCACAAGTGGAGGAACGCACAATATTGGAGCAAATGAAAAAACAAAAGCTGCTTTACATTCTACTTCTGAGAAAAACCTCTCAAAGTAACGCGTTTCTTTTTTCTCTGTAGGCCAGTTTTGTTGCATCTGGAAATAGGACAGATATTTCCTTGGATGATCCAAATTTCTGGCAAAAGTGGGCTAAGAAGGCTGAATTGGATATTGATGCCTTAAATGGGAGGGTGAGTAAGAAGTCCCATTCAAACACCTATCTGATCTAAACCAAGAGCCACTCTTTCAGAAATTTCAAATGTATCTCCTCTTTTGTTAGAACAACCTGGTTATTGATACTCCAAGAGTGAGAAAGCAGACCAGGCTCTACAGTGCAGTGAAGGAAGATGAGCTGATGGAGTTCTCAGACTTGGAAAGTGATTCTGAAGAAAAGCCCTGTGCAAAGCCACGGCGCCCCCAGGATAAGTCACAGGGCTATGCAAGGAGTGAGTGTTTCAGGGTGGAGAAGAATCTGCTTGTCTATGGGTAAGTAGGACTCACTACGTAAGATGGAATTTTGTTCTAACGATAGTTAGAATTCTCAACTGGTATAGAGCTATTTTGTGTTCGAATTTGTGTGACACCCCTTTGCACAGTCAAATGAATGCTTCTGCAGTACCTTTACAGGGCTTTGGAGCCATTTGGTTAACATAATCTAAGTTGTTCAGATGCTTCTGGATTCAGAGGTGAATCCAGTTAGGGTGCTTGTGTGTACCTTAAGGAATTATGCCAGATCCAGATTTACATGTTGATTATTAATAAGAACAAAGTGTCAAAATTACAAAATCTTTTCTCACTTTACAAGCTTTGCATAAAATTTGTGACTGTCATAAGCTTTTAATATTTCTCTTATAAAAAATTGTCAAAGGCAGTAATCTCACTTGTTAAATTCTTCCTTGCAACTCATGTGAACCATGAATGGTCATTTGAACTTTGTGACAGTGTTATATTTTTCCTGCTGGACTACAAGTTTCTGAAAGGCAGGATCCATGTCTAATTTATCTCTGAATCACTGTGATGCCCGAAGCAGTACTTCGAATGGCAGAGTGCTCAGTAAATATCTGAATCGGTCAGTAAGAGTTCTCTAGCAGATTGTGGGACTATAGGCAAGTCCTGTTAAAAAAACAAAACAAACAAACAAAAAAACTGCTATTAGAGTAACCTTTCTACAGATCTGATGACGTCCTGTCTTGGATGATTTCTTCCAGTGGATTACCATTAGTTTCAGAGTAAACACAAACATATGCTGACATGGCATCCAGAGCTCTTCTAGGCCCTTGTCTTCTGTTGGTTCTTTCCCATGGGCAGTGCAAGCTTCTGTTAGGACAGACGGCTTCATCTCCTTCAATGCACCACGCTCCATCTCATCTGTGTCTTTGCACAAGCTCTTCCCACTGCCTAGAGGACCCCCCATTTGTACCTCCACTGGGAGGTGACCTGCCTCCCTTCTGCTCTCTGTGGGTGTCCGATGCAGGCATCAGCTTGCGCTCTGCAACCGAGTCTGGCCTGTACTTCCCATCACACTCATCATGTCGTTTACGATTTTTGAGTCACCTCCCTCTTTTGCTAGATTCTGTTTGCAGCAGCTTGAGGATGGAGGCTCCTTCTTTGTGCCCTCAGTGCATAGTGCAGTGTGAGCAGACACATAGTGCTGATAAATGCTTGTTCAACAGAAGTCCATCCTCATTATCTGTGCAAGCTGGGCATCCTCTCTTGTCTCTTCTTACATGGGGCAGAGACTCACACCCTGCTCCCCAAAAGCCTTTTGCTACCCTCGCCTGCTGCCCTGTTTCAGCACAATCATCAGATTTGAAAGTTCTGTGGGTAACTTTAGGAATGGAACACATAAATAACTCCTACAGCTAAGAAGTGTGCTTAGCACAGATTGTCTTTCAGTCAGGCCCTTCCGTCTTCCCATAGTCGTCACTATGTACTGAACACCTATGTGCTGGTCACTGTCTAGGATCCTCTCAGTCACTTGGGGTGGAGCGCTGAGCAAGACAGTCATGGCTCAGGCAGGCAGATGAGCAAGCAGAAGTGGTGCAGACTGTGACAATACTGTGACAGGGAAGCACTCTGCTGTGGAGCATAGAACCTGTCAGCTCGCTGTTAAGACACAGCTCCGGTGTTGTCTCCCCACCTCTGGGGTTAGGAGGAGTGAAAGGAGGAATTCCACAAAAAGTCACACAGCCTGTGACTTGGTGGATGTCACAAATCATCCAGGGTAAGAGGGAGTGCTGGGGTTTGGGTAGGGAAGGGAAGTGAGATCCCAGCAGACAGAGCAGTGTGTTCCAAGGCCATCAGTGAGAGCTAGCCTTGTGGTTGGAGAAACTTCAAGAAGTTCACAGGAGCCAGAGAGGACCAGGGAGTGACAAGAGACCAAGTCATGGTGAGAAGCAGGGCCTGAGGGAGGATGTGAGCTGCTCTCTGCTCTAGACACAACTCTCAGTCTGCAGTGGAGGGGCTGTTCATACCATGAGCACTGCCTTGGTGGCTCAGTCTGCTGTCGCCTGGGAGAAGACATGGCTCAGACGGCACCTGCTGCTGCCTGCCCCCGTACCTGTTTGTTGTGTGGTCTTACCCCACAGCTCCCAGATGAAACAGAACAGCACTGTTTAGCCTGGGATTATAACACGAAACAGGCAGTCAGGCCCCATGGCATGTTGTCTGTTTGCTTCTGTCTTCTGTCCATAGTCCTTTCTCCCACTCGTTTCTCATGAGGACCTGAGGGTTGGCAGAACATCTTGCCTGTGAGGGTTCTTATGCTTGGGGTTATTACTCCCTGTTTCAAAAGGAACCTCACAACTTTCCAGAATCTTTCACCAGTGACTGTGGCATCCCCTTAGAGGTGGGTCGATGCAGCCATATACTGCTCAGCATCACATCCTTGATTTTGGGGTAGTCACACCTTTTATCTTGAGTTGCCTTTTATCTCAGATGGTTGGTCAACATCAAAATGTACTAATCATGACAGTGTGAAGCAAAGACCGTAATTTCCAGGCCCTCGGTTGAATTCATGTCCTGAAAATTGCGCTGTTGCAGCCTGCATGTACCTGGAAAAGCCAGGATTAGCTTTGTGGTCGTTATTCTTGTGGCAGTTCAACTCATGTGCTTAGGAGCAGTGAACTGAGGGGCAGCTTGCTGTGTAAGGGAGTATTTTTAACTCTTGCACCCTGGATTGCTTTCCTATCATCCAGTGTGAATTGTTGCTAGTTTTCACCCAGGATTTCCCAACACTGGTACCTGACTGTTAAAGTAAAGCCGTAAATCAAAACTCACAGACACCTCTGCATGCTGAATATTTGCTTTGCAGTTGGGGACGTTGGACAGACATTCTTTCCCACGGACGCTATAAACGCCAGCTCACTGAGCAAGATGTCGAAACTATCTGCAGAACCATCCTGGTATACTGCCTTAATCATTACAAAGGCGATGAGAATATCAAAAGCTTCATCTGGGATCTGATCACACCCACAGCAGATGGCCAGACGCGAGCCTTGGTCAACCATTCTGGTAGGTTTCCGCCATGTTGTTTGTGCTACAGGGTCACAAAGCCATCAGGATCCTTTGTGACACACTGTTGATAAAGAGATGTGACATACACCCCGTATTTCCCTGCCTCATGCATTCCCTGCCTCTCTGCCATTGACACTATAATTGGAATGTAAAAGGCTTCTATTATTATTATGATGGTGATTCTAGGTTTATCAGCCCCTGTGCCAAGGGGAAGGAAGGGAAAGAAGGTGAAAGCCCAGAGCACACAGCCGGTGGTGCAGGATGCCGACTGGCTGGCCAGCTGCAACCCAGATGCCCTGTTCCAGGAGGACAGCTACAAGAAACACCTGAAGCATCACTGTAACAAGTATGTTATTAGAGGGTGGACCTGGAGAGTTTAATTCCCTTTTTATTCTTTAAAAAATGCATGCAGTCAGCCCTTCACGTCTGCAGATGCAGAACTCGCAGATTTGGAGGGCCAACTGAGGGACCTGAGCATCTGCGGATCTTGGTGTCTGAGGGGGGTCCTGGAACCATACTCCTGCGGATATGGAGGGACAGCTCTGTTATTAAGACTTTTAAATGGTGTAGTTGTTGCCTTTGCACAGCCTTACCATTTTTCTTGGTGTCAAGTTACAGCAGAGCATACGTTTAGGTGACTGATTATTTTTACACTTGATCTTAGCCAAAAGGCTGAGAAGCGATGACTGATTATTTTTTAACATGGTAAGATACACAACACAACATTTACCATTTTTACCGTTTATAAGTGATCAATTCGTTGGCATTAATTACACTCACAATACTGTACCCGAAATGTTTCCATCATCCCAAATGTAAATACTGTATCAATTAAACAGTAACTTGCCTGGCCCCTGGCAATCACCATTCTATTTTCTGTTTCTGTTAGTTTGTCTGTCCTATATGTCTCCTAAGAGGAATCACAGATTATTTGTCCTTCTGTGCCTGGCTTACCTCACTTAATATTTTCAAGGTTCATTTGTGTTACGGTATCAGAATTTCATTCCTGTTTATGGCTGAATAGTATTCCATTGTGTGTATATGCCACGTTTTGTTTGTCCCAGTCATCTGTTGACAGACACTTGGGCTGGTTATCATGGCTGTTGTGAATAATGGTGCTATGAACATTGTAGAGGACTGGTTTTTAACCATTATCTGTTAGATAATTGTAGTCAGCGTTATATGATCCCACCTTCAACTAACTGCGTACAGTAGAGGGAGGACTGGGGAGTTCATGTATTATTTTTTGCTTAATATTACCTCAGTTGCTGGGTCCATTTTTTCTGCCTATGAGCTTAGAATCATGTTTCTTACCTTTATTTCCAAAAACTAATTATAGATAATTGAAGAATACTGAACCTAAATTTATTTCATTGCTTGGAGTTCTGTTAACAGTTCCTATTAAACTAACATCTGCGTATGTTGTTTCCTTATTCTGAATATGCGTTTTTCCATATCAATAGTTCAGGCAACAATGCTACTGATCAGCTCTATGTCCTAGCTTCGTGTGACCTTGAGCAAGTTATTCAGCCTCTTGAGGACTCACTTTCTTGGTGAGTCCAGTAGACCTCGGCAGCAAGATCTCAGCTGGATGAGGCAGGATGTAAATAAGTATGCATTTGTCTCTGCAAAAGTAGCAGCAACAAAGTCTGAGCACATAATACTGGCAGCGTGCCAAGCGCTTTGTATGGATTATCTGTTTGAGTTGTCTAAGATTAGTATGACTTTTATCCCCATTTAACTGACGAGGAAACTGAGACTAAAGTTGAGTAACTTCTTCAAGGACCCTCAGCCAGTTAAGGGGCAGAACCAGGTTTGAACCCAAGTAGATGAGGGCAGCCTCAGGTCGGAAGTCTTCTCTGCTCCTCAGAGCTGTGGTGAGGCTCCAAGGCATCTTCAGAACCATTACCTCCAACCCTTTTGGTATCTCAGAAACTTGGTGGTTACTGCTGTGGCATAAGAGTGCTCCCTAAAATCCTACCCCACTCACACTCTTAGAAAACGTCTCTTCAGTATGGCACAGTTAATGTTTAATCTCATGAGTTCACAAGAGAAAAAAACTCTAAAGAAATAGAAATGAGTTATCCAAAGTGAGTCTGTTCAGGGATTTACAAGCTCACACTTGACCTATCCAGAACCCATGCTGACCGTGAGTAGGCTCGTGGTTGGGGGAAGGCCTGTTGAGGAGCATCTGTTGATGTGTGATCGGGAGTTGTCTGTTGTGGTGAATCCTAGTTGCTATTTTGAAGTTTTAGGGACAGTTTCCACACCCTGAAAACAGCGTGGTGTAGTAGAGCCTGAAGTCCTAGTTCCAGTTGTCCCATGTGCAAGGTAACTCTGTGACCTTGGATTTGTCACTTATCTTCTGCTACCATCAGTTTTCCCATTTGAAAGTGGAAATTATAACTTGCCCTGCTTCATCATAGGGTTATTGTGAAGATCAAAAGGGCTAGTATAAGTGTGAGACATTGGTTGTAAAGTGCTGTACAAGTACATGATGGGATTACTCAGCTAGGGAAATAACATTTGTATTATCATGTACTCATGGCCAAGAAGGCCACGATTCACCTGTCAGTCCCCCAATGCATGCCAGGGCTGTCCAGCAGGGGATACTAGCTTTGGTAGACACTGGCTTTTGGGACTTACCAGGTGGACTTTATTGAAAGAATTATGTTTTAGCCATTGAGGAACTCCAAGCAGGATTGAAAATCTAGTTCCTAGAATTCCAAGCGTTTTAAAAAATCGACTTCTTAAGAATGATTAAGAATGTCACTGAATTGGACACATTTTAATTTTCTAATTTTTTTTTCAAGCTACTACAACTTAGGTTCCCAGGTACAAAAAACTAGAAGGAATAAAAATGTCTAACATAGTATTTCATACAGGAGAAGAGCAAGGACACACCTTCTACCCAACCCTGTCGCCATCTTCTTTTCTCGGAAGCAAAGTTGTATAATCTGAAAAACCTGACATTCCATATTGAGGGTTTATTGTAAGGTAGTAAAACCAGATTTTATATCTCGTTTATTCCTACAACTTCTGATGTGCTTCCAAAAATGGTATTAAGGCAGCAGCTGAGGAAATTTTATGAGATAATGAAGCAGAACAGTTACTGAAAGCCATCTGCTCAGTTGTTTACAAACTTGCTTCAATACTTCAGAGGCAATGGTAGGATACGTGTCTAAACTTCACAAGCTGCACTAGGTAGAACTAAATGAAGTGCGCCTGGGCTGGGCTGAGCTTGGGCCCTCTCTGTGCAGTGTGAGCGGTTGCCAGGCAGGCCTGTTGGAAGCCAGCAGAAAGCACCACACAGAGGTGATTATGTGCCACCATCTGTCACGCTTCAAGCCTACCATACAGCATGGCTAATCAGCCTTGGCAGGATGATGGATGAACAGCAGCAGCTGCCAAAAGCCACTGTTGGCAAACAGTCCTGAAGTTAAGAACTTTTTCCCCCCTCTGTCTTCCTCTCCAGGGTCCTGCTGCGTGTCCGCATGCTGTACTACCTAAGACAAGAAGTGATAGGAGACCAGGCAGATAAGATCTTAGAGGGTGCTGACTCAAGGTTAGTGCGAGCTCACGTTTGTACTCAACCTCAGTGAGATAATCTGGGTAGCCGGAAAACATCATGGATTGTGTTTCAGAACCTTCATAAACCACTAGTAACCCATCTCCTTTTTTGCATCTTGAATGCAGTATTTGTCCTTCCTGCTTGGGGATATGATGAGAATCAGGAAAAGGCTGTTTGTATTTATGTTTGTAGTGTAAAGAGATGCGAACTAAAGCACTGGTGTTCTGAGATGACCCTTAAAATGGGATACCATGTGATAAAGTTCATTTCTGGTCATAGCAGAGGGCTACTGACTCATGCCCTTTCTTTTTACCTTTGCTGATACCTCCCCACCATGCTCAGATGTTTATTGTGGGAGGGAGGGCACGTGAGCCATGTATCACATTCATTACTTGGAATTCTTTTTTAATACTAATATTTCTTATAAATGTTGTCTTTCAGTGAAGCCGATGTGTGGATCCCTGAACCTTTCCATGCTGAAGTTCCTGCAGATTGGTGGGATAAGGACGCAGACAAATCCCTCTTAATTGGAGTGTTCAAACATGGTAAGTGACGTTTCTGTTTGAATACATCTCGACTGTATGGCTTGGTCTTTATTTAGAACTCTTTACATACTCTTTTCCAAAGTCATAATATTAATGAGGATAGTTCCAAAGGACTCTTGGCGTCTACCATTTTTCTGTACTAAAAATCTAATATGAACTGTAAATATCAGATGCTGTTTTTGAATGTTTGTTGAGCATTTGAGAAGAAAACATTTCTTTCTTGGCTGTAAATAAAACCCAAACCATATTTGTTTTAATAATAGCCAAGTTGTACTATAGCTCTCCCCAAACTTTGCTTCCAGCATGGCTTCCCTTGCTAACTCTGCCAACCAGTGTCAAAGTGGACGGTGGGCTTAACCTCTGCTATTAATCTGTACAAGTGCCTCCTGGGCTTTGTTCCAAGCAATATTTCACAAATGTCAGTGCTGAGAACTCGTGGCTCCCCTGAGTGGGATGCAGCCTTGTTAACTTTGAAAGGCTGGGGATGCAGAACTGGCATGATATATACAGTGAGCGATTCCTGATTATAATCCCAATTCTCTGGAGGTCGTGGAGGTATTCTCAGCAGCCCAGCCTGACTAAAGGGGAGAATGATGGCTTATAAAACCTTTCATGATTACAGTTTGGCTTGCGGCTCTACAGCAGTTAGGAGCGGTGTGTTGTAGTACACATCCTAATTGAATTGTGCTGTTCTGCCTATGTACTGCAGCCGTGTTTTGTGAGCTCAGCCTCAAAATCATTTTCCCGCAGTGCACTGTTGGGATCTGCCATTTTCCATCTAGTCAACTTGGGCAGTCAAAAAGCAAATTGCAGTTTGAAAACCATAGAGGGAACAGTGTCATCTTACTGACATGCATCATCCTAAACCTAATAAGACAGGTTCGCTGGCCTTACGTATATGGGGAATTTTCAGCCAGCCATGCGAGTTCCTGCAGGACTGATGCTATTCACAGGGTGGATGGGGGTGGACTCAGCGCACCCCTGCAGAGGTCATAAAGGAACATTGCGAAGCCTTCTAAATGTCAGGCAAAATTAGATCTGGGGGAAAATAGGTTCAGAAATCCTCCCAGGCAT
Organism: Piliocolobus tephrosceles; assembly: GCF_002776525.5. Taxonomy (NCBI): domain Eukaryota; kingdom Metazoa; phylum Chordata; class Mammalia; order Primates; family Cercopithecidae; genus Piliocolobus; species Piliocolobus tephrosceles. The sequence continues at coordinate 61,746,807 of NC_045440.1, forward strand.
CTTGCAGTTATTCTGAACCTGTTTTTCTATTAGTGTTTGTGGTAATTCTGATAATATCCCTGAGGTGTAACTTGGCCCCCAGTACCTTCCCAAGAAGGAGCATTCCACAGAATCCTCTACTAAAACAAGGTCCACTTGGATTCAACATAGATGCTAACCTTGACTGAGAAACAAACTTGTGTTGTGGCAGTGCTGTGATTTTGCCAGTGATGGGGCCTGTCTTTGTTTCTGTGTGTTTTCTGTGCACGGATGGGCACGGCACAGGCTATGAGAAGTACAACTCCATGCGAGCTGACCCCGCACTGTGCTTTCTGGAACGAGTTGGTATGCCTGATGCCAAGGCCATAGCTGCCGAGCAAAGAGGAACAGACATGCTAGCAGATGGTGGTGACGGGTAAGAAGGACATTTTAAAATTTGAATAAACTTTATGTCAGTTTCACATCTATTGGCAGGGTTCAGTTCTTACCCTGCATTACACACTGTATTGTGTCAGGTTTGAAGTTCAAGTGCTGTTTACCAGTCTACTCTATTTGTGTGTCGTAATGACTGTTTAAACAATATACATTATCTTGATAATCTGAAACTTGTTTTTCTTTTCCAAATGTCATTTCCCCCAACCTCCCCAGACCCCCTCCACCGCCCTGCCAGGGCTGCATGTTTTAAATACTGATAGAGTTGCTTTTGATGTCTAACCCATAATTAAAAGTAGCACTGGATAGATTGTTACTCTTTCCTACCCACCCCTCTTCTCTCTCTTGCTTATCAGTATGATTCAAACAATTTTTGTGTTTGTTTTACATAGGGGAGAATTTGATAGAGAAGATGAAGACCCAGAATATAAACCAACCAGAACACCATTCAAAGATGAAATAGATGTATGAACTTGAGTATATTGGCTTTTATAGCTCCATTAAATATTATATGCCTATATAAGACTTGTTAAACTTTATAGATAATGACCTTTACTTTAAAAGACAAAGAAAAATGAGACCCCAAATTAAAGTCATTCTGTTTCTTTGCTTTCAAGGAATTTGCAAATTCTCCTCCAGAGGATAAGGAAGAATCCATGGAAATACATGCCACAGGTAAGGCCCTAGAAAAGCTCGTGCAGCTGAGCAGTCATTGTTCACGTGGTAGGGACTGTCCTGCTTCACAATGGCAGTGTCTTAACACCTTATTTCTTCTACACCGACCTGTTTTGTGAATCATTTTAATTCTTGTTAATAGTTGTGTTTTCATTACATTGAATTTTTTAGCTAGGATAACTGTTTCTTTGATGATAATTAGCTGATTTATATTTTACACTAATTAGTGAAAAATTTTAAGTATCTAAACTATAACTCTTGGGAATAGAGCATTTGCTCTGTATTTACCTAAAATATTTTCAGTTTATTTAGAATATTGACCTTTTACCGAATAAAATCATTACACAACAATTATGCAGTTAATTTTTATACTCAAGATGATTATTGCACATACATTAGAGGAGAGTACCTTATAAGGAAGTTTATGCTGTAAAGTGTGTTTCTTTATGTAGGACTAATAAATAATGTTTTCACCCCCTCTAAGGAATTAAAAAAGAAATAAGTGTATACGTTCCAAGCCAATGTTATTACTTATTTATATTTTAAAAATGAGGGCACTGAGATGCCCTTACCCACACTGTCATTTGAATCTTAACGAGTCATCCTGTTTTGTTGGAATACTCTGTGTGTTGCAAGATTTCAGCTATACATTTCAAAAATGTTTCTCCACTTCCCCAGGCAAGCACAGTGAGAGTAATGCTGAGTTAGGCCAACTTTACTGGCCTAACACTTCAACCCTGACTACACGTCTGCGCCGGCTCATTACTGCCTATCAGCGCAGCTATAAAAGGCAACAGATGAGGCAAGAGGCCCTAATGAAGACTGACCGGCGCAGACGGCGGCCTCGAGAGGAAGTGAGAGCTCTGGAAGCGGAAAGGGAAGCTATTATATCTGAGAAGCGGCAAAAGTGAGTTTCTTCAGGGTTTCGCTCAGCTCCTGGTACATTCCCTTCTGCCCTGCTCCTGTAGACCCACAGGAGATAGGACTCATATCAGAGAGTGACCGCCAAAGAAAGGCTTACTCCAGCAAAGCAGTCTGTCTCCCCACCCCCAAATAACCACCATGTATAAAGTCTGGGAGAAAGAGGAAAAGAAACAGTAAATATTAAGTCTTTTCCTGAAGTGTGATGCAAGCTAATATAATCTTTCTAACAGGTGGACAAGAAGAGAAGAGGCTGATTTTTACCGTGTGGTATCTACCTTTGGGGTTATTTTTGACCCTGTGAAACAGCAGTTTGACTGGAACCAATTTCGAGCCTTTGCCAGGCTTGACAAAAAGTCTGATGAAAGTTTGGAGAAATACTTCAGTTGTTTTGTGGCCATGTGTAGGCGAGTATGTCGAATGCCTGTCAAGCCAGATGATGGTAGGTACATTTAGCAACAAAGCTCTATGTGAAAAGACCAGTAAAGTGAAAATAAGAAAGTGTACAATGTAGAGTGCCCTTGAGTTCTTCCCAAGTAAATATGAGCCCTTCTGTGTTACAGAACCACCAGACCTCTCCTCCATAATTGAGCCGATCACAGAGGAGCGAGCCTCTCGAACTCTGTACCGCATTGAGCTACTACGGAAGATCCGCGAGCAGGTTCTCCATCACCCCCAGCTGGGAGAGAGGCTTAAGCTCTGCCAGCCAAGCTTGGATCTGCCAGAGTGGTGGGAGTGTGGACGGCATGACCGAGACTTGCTGGTTGGTGCTGCTAAACATGGGGTCAGTCGGACGGATTATCACATCCTCAATGACCCTGAGTTATCCTTCTTGGATGCACATAAAAACTTTGCTCAAAACAGAGGAGCAGGTAGTACATCTTCCTTGAACCCACTGGCAGTTGGATTTGGCCAGACTCCTCCAGTCATGTCATCTGCTCACATTCAAGATGAGAAGGTACTGGAACAAACAGAAGGCAAAGTGGAGGAGTCTGAAAACTCAACTGCCAAGGAGAAAGGTGAGGGCAAAGAAGAGGAAGAAGAAACCGACGGCAGCGGAAAGGAGAGCAAGCAGGAATGTGAGGCGGAGGCCAGCTCTGCGAAAAATGAACTGAAAGGTGTCGAGGTTGGCGTAGATGCTGGGTCCAAATCTATCTCAGAGAAAGGTTCCGAAGAGGATGAAGAGGAAAAGCTGGAGGATGATGATAAGTCGGAAGAGTCTTCCCAGCCTGAAGGTAAGGCCTCACCACTGGCCTCTCTCCCGATCCCACAGCAGCTGGTTGTGAGATGCGTTGCTTTCTGGCAGCATGGCACCAGCTCTTTTGTTTTTCATGAGTACTTAGTGTACGTTTCCTTCTGTGAGGGGATAATTTCAAGTTTTGTTTATACCTGTGTTTTGCCCTGGCACCTTATAGCACCTACCCATGGTTATTTTGAACAACATAAACTCTTAAGAAGAGTCGCATGGACACATTAGCAACTTTTGGTTTAAGGATGGAAGTTAGCTTGTAGTGACAGTGTATTAAGAATTCTGGCCGGGCGCGGTGGCTCAAGCCTGTAATCCCAGCACTTTGGGAGGCCGAGACGGGCGGATCACGAGGTCAGGAGATCGAGACCATCCTGGCTAACACGGTGAAACCCCGTCTCTACTAAAAAAAATACAAAAAACTAGCCAGGCGTGGTGGCGGGCGCCTGTAGTCCCAGCTACTCGGGAGGCTGAGGCAGGAGAATGGCGTAAACCCGGGAGGCGGAGCTTGCAGTGAGCTGAGATCACAGCCACTGCACCCCAGCCTGGGCGACAGAGCGAGACTCCGTCTCAAAAAAAAAAAAAAGAATTCTATGTGATTTTAATTTCGACAAATGTGAGGGAAGGTGGTCATTCACTGAGTAAATATTGTTAATCATTTTGAAACAATTGGTGCTTATTTATATTTTGATTCAGAAGTAAAAAAGAGTAGGAATAGAATCTAAAAATAACCAAGTTTTTAAGTCGCAGTAAGGTTGCTGAAACTGGCCCAAGGTAAAAATAAAGCACATACTGTGCTGTAGCTGGAACCTTCAACTTTTGCCAGAAGGTCAGCCCTTTTTTCTGTGAGGAAGAAAATAGGCTCTTGAGTCAATGACTTGTTTGGCTGTCATCCTCCTGTAGGTTTACTTGCACAGTGCTAGGTGGCTAGTGACTAACCTCTCTCAGCCTCTTGTCATCATCTGCAAGATGGAAATAACACCATCTATGTGAAATGGCTGTTACAAGCTTTAGACAACAATGCCTAATACCATTCTAGCCATGTAGTAGGTACTCAATAAAATGGAGCTGATTAGTATTCACATTTTTAATTGTGTCCTTTCTAAACTTCAGTTTCGTTTCCCTGATACTGTGGTTGTGAGTAATGCACATTAACTCATTTCTCAGCAGGAGCTGTCTCTAGAGGGAAGAATTTTGATGAAGAAAGCAATGCTTCCATGAGCACTGCTAGAGATGAAACCCGAGATGGATTCTACATGGAGGACGGAGATCCTTCAGTAGCTCAGCTCCTTCATGAAAGAACATTTGCCTTCTCATTTTGGCCTAAGGTTGACAGGTTTTTGTTGCTGTTATTGTTTTGCTGACCAAAAGGGATTAGGGTAGAGGAAATCTTTCTAACTTGATTTTTCAAATAATTTTAAGGCAAACTTTTGACACAGTATATGAAGACTATAGATTTTTCTTAGTCTTTTAAAGAATGATCTGAAAAAGCCCAAAGAAAAAAATTGTAGAACACTTTTCTAATAGGATGGGAAATGTGATGTGAAAGAAAGATAATAAGAAATAGAAGTGTTTATATGGATGGATCTTTGGCTCCATGTGGCTTTTAGGTTACTTACCCCTGTTGTCTAGTATAATCTATGGATTATCACTGTGTTTTAAAAATTTTTTATGTGAAATAAAGCTTTCAGATTTAAGACAGCTTTATATTTTTGGAAACCTACCAGCTTCTTGACTTGGAAGAGGGTATACTGTTGACCCATTTGCTCTTAACACATTATGAGATAATTCCAAATGTAGTTATCTGTAACCAAAAGCAAAATGGAAATTACTTTTTTGGCTAAATAGTATAATTTTATAATAATTCCCTGTATAATTTAGGTTTGTTTTTCGGGGTGAGGAAATAATCATCCTAATCACCATAACAGGGCTGTCTGGTTTAAAATAACACAAAAAATGAGCTTCAGTCAGCCTACCCCAGGCTGGTCTTTCCCAGTGTTATTGTTGTTTAAGAAACAAGGTGAAAATTTTGACCAAAGAATGTACTGTCAAAGATACTTTCTTTCCTCTGTCTGTCCTTTTAGTTGCCCTGTTATGCTAACCTCCTTTATTGAGTGTAGGAGGGAGTTTCCCAGATCAGTCAAAGGTTATAGTAGCAGGCACTTTTAATTTAGGGAAACTCAGTCTAAAGCTGTAATTAGAAATTTTTAGTGTACACGCTTCAATGAAATTTGAAGTGATAATAGGTAGGGAATGCAAATTGACATTCATTAGGTGTTCCTAGGTTGGTGCCCATTTCATAATGCTGAACTTTATTAATAGTGACGCTAATGATGTCCCACTTCCTGGGACTGCAATCCAGCCTGTAGATCTGAAAGGCCTGGGCGGCAAGATGCTAATGCAGGGTTTCCATTGTCATCCACTGACGTCCACCAGCAGAGGTCTGTGGAGCTTGTACAAGAGTTACTTTTTAAATATGAAGATATTTTGAAGGTGGTGATTATTTAGTACATTTTTCTGTTTTACGAAGTTCAGTGTTTGTAATTTAAAAATAGCGTGTTTTCTGTGTTGAAGCCACCTAGGACCTTCTGCCAGACCAATGCCATTATAGGAGATTTTGTTTATTTACTTTCTTACTTGGTTTCTTGCCTTTTGTTTTCTTTTACTCTTTGTCCTCCAGTTGACTTCTAAACATTTTATGCTCTTTTGCATCTTGATGGATGTATTTATCTAGTAATTTTAACCAGGGCTTTGTTAAAATTTCTTGTGACTTTTCTTCTCCCTCCAGGATAGAGTAATGATAAACCGATTAGACAACATCTGTGAAGCAGTGTTGAAAGGCAAATGGCCAGTAAATAGGCGCCAGATGTTTGATTTCCAAGGCCTCATCCCAGGTTACACACCTACCACAGTGGACAGCCCCTTGCAGAAGAGGAGCTTTGCTGAGCTCTCCATGGTCGGCCAAGCCAGCATTAGTGGGAGTGAGGACCTCACTACTTCTCCTCAGTTATCAAAAGTAAGTTAGAATGGCTTGTTTCTGCAGCTTAAAAGGGAGCCCTCTAAGCCTTAACTGAGTTTAGGAGCTTATATTTCACTGGTCCTGCTTAGAAATAAGATAGCTGCTGTTTCCTCAGCTCTGTGCACCAGTCATGAATGCTTAATTCCTTAAGCTTCTTGTTCCTTATTTCTAAAACCAGCCCATATAGCCGATACAATTCTGGCTCACTGCAACCCAACTCTGTTGGAATTTTTCAATAGGAAGATGCCCTCAACCTCTCTGTCCCTCGCCAGCGGAGGAGGAGGAGGAGAAAAATCGAAATTGAGGCCGAAAGAGCTGCCAAGAGGCGAAATCTCATGGAGATGGTTGCCCAGCTTCGAGAGTCTCAGGTGGTCTCAGAAAATGGACAAGAAAAAGTTGTAGATTTATCGAAGGCCTCAAGAGAGGCAACAAGCTCTACCTCAAATTTTTCATCTCTTTCTTCAAAGTTTATCTTGCCTAATGTCTCGACACCAGTGTCTGATGCCTTTAAGACTCAAATGGAACTGCTCCAAGCAGGCCTTTCACGCACACCCACAAGGCATCTCCTTAATGGCTCCCTAGTGGATGGAGAGCCTCCCATGAAGAGGAGGCGGGGAAGGAGGAAAAATGTGGAGGGCCTTGATCTGCTTTTCATGAGCCACAAACGGACGTCATTGAGTGCAGTAAGTTGGGGAGCTCGCCTGCATGGCGATTGCACATGTTGACAGCTGAGGGTCCCGCGATGCTCACGCTGCTGGGCTGTGTTTCTCTCAGCAGCATGGTATGAAAGCCAGCTTCCTCCACTAAAGAAATAGTTTTACAGTGAACAGTCATGATTCTGATCATTGATACAGACCACTTGGCCTGAACGAAGTGTAGCTTGAGGATGTACTCTTCCCAAGTTCTGATGTGTTGATTGCTCTCAGAAGAACAGCCCAACCCAGAAACATGTTCTTCTGAGCCTAGAATTGTTATCTCTGAATTCTCGAGGTGAAACAAGTTTCTGCTCTTAAAGTTATTGATACGTTTTAGGCCTGGCATTTATTAGAATTAGTATAAATGTTTCGTTTTGGACCTAAGATTTGTGTTAACATAAAAAGCTGGTGACTGCAAATTCTCCTACCTCCGTAAGTATTTTAAAAATCTGAGCTGCACCTTTGCTAGAATAGGTTTGAATAGAATATATGAACCAATGGGTTTTGACTTTCCCTTTCTCAATTCAGAGGAAATAAATGAATGCAGTATAATCAAAATGATTTTCTTTCTTAATCTGCTTCAACTACATCTCACCCAAAAATGTGGTGCCTGACTCACTGATGACCAGAATTTTATCCCAAAGAGCACAGTTACATGTGTTTTTTTAAAAACTAGTTTAGCACTATTTATCTTGAACCTGTTGACTAGAAGCCTCAGTCACCATAGTGGCTGGAGCTCCTTGTCTGTATTGTGAAGAGTGGGTGCTCTGGGAAGCCTTCCAGGTACTGGGCTGTCCTGGGCCCTTCCTCAAGCAGTGGGACACAGTTTGGGAAATACTGAAATTTGAGATTGAGGGAAGACAGTTATCTGTTTCAGCATGTTTTTTCTTACTCCATCCCTATTATTTGCCCATTTTCTATTTCTTGAACCCAGAGAAAGCTTAATAAGAAGGCAGGATAAGACATGGTTGAGTTGAAGTTCAGAAACGAAAAATAACATTCACTGAAATTTGTTTGCCCTGTGGTGGAGTCTAATTAAAACAGAAGCATTCAGAGTAAATTTTCAAAATTGGACCGGGCACGGTGGCTCACGCCTGTAATCCCAGCACTCTGGGAGGCTGAGGCAGGTAGATCACTTGAGGTCAGGAGTTCAAGACCAGCCTGGCAAAAATGGCAAAACCTTGCCTCTACTCAAATTATAAAAATTAGCCTGTGATCCCAGCTACTTAGGATGCTGAGGCAGGAGAATTGCTTGAAACCGGGAGGTGGCGGTTGCAGTGAGCCGAGATCACGCCACTGTACTCCAGCCTGGGCGACAGAGCGAGACTCCGTCTCAAAAAAATAAAAAAAATTTTTTTTTCAAAATTGATTACCAATGCACCAGTCATCATAATGGTCACATTTGTTGATGGTATGATTGTTTTCGGAATCCTGTAAAAGTATACTTTGTAATGGACTAGCTGTGACTTACATGTGTTCTGTAAGTTAAAACACCATTTCTAGGGGTATGGCCCTGAAACAGAGTTGTAGCACTAGTGATTAGCCTTTCTGTTTGAAACTACTTCTTTGATAGATTTTGTTGACTGATAAATTCTTTCTCCATAAACTTTAACAAATTAGGAAGTTTCTGCAGCTGACACTTCCTTTTGTTTATTATCATGTTCAATATTTGTAGGGTTTTTTGTGTTTTGAAACAGGGTTTGTTTTTGAGACAGGGTCTCACTCTGTCGCCCGGGCTGGAGCACAGTGGCACAGTCTTGGCTCACTGCAGCCTCCACCTCCCGGGCTCAAGTGATTCTCCCACCTCAGCCTCCCGAGTAGATGGAACTACAGGCAATGTGCCACCATACTTGGCTAATTGTTTCGTATTTTTGGTGGGGACAGGGTTTCACCATGTTGCCCAGGCTGGTCTCGAACTTCTGGGCTCAAGTAATCCACCCACCTCAGCCGCCTGAAGTACTGGGATTACAGGCAATTATGTTCAATATTTGGATCATGACACAGCTTTATCTCCGGACCAGGTGTTAGGAATTAATGCAACCCAGGTGCTTTCTTCTACACACCCTATTTTAAATGTGAGACTGATTTTATTCATTTCACTATTTTAAGTCGTTGTTAAGAATTTGTCGATATTTTTCTGAAGTCACATTTAGAAAGCCTGAGAAAATTCCTAATTGAAGTTAGAGAATGTGTTTTTAAAACTTTTTTTTTTTAACTGTCACATTTTGAAATGTAGGGATTCCTCATTTGGTGCTGTCGGGGGTGATGTGCATGCACATAAAATACAAGGAAAGCACTGATCGATCTGTAAATAAACCGAGTAGGAAAGAGATGTAAAGGCCAGCAGTGTTACCTGGATGAAAGAGGACAGATCCTAGAATTTAGTATTTTGTCAGCACTCTAACTGTGCTGCCATGAAAAAGAATGCATTCAGCAACAGTGGACAAGCTGGCGCTATTCCCTGTGCCGGCACTGAGAGTCATAAAACACAGTCCTGACAAGTGCTTGCACTGGAGAATGCAGTGTTTAGGAAGGGGTAACAGATAAATAATAATGTGTCCTGGTTGTGCACGTGTGCCATGGCCAAGACATGTCTAGGGTACTTTATGAGCCCAAAGGAAGCCTGGGAGTGGAGGGAAGAGGATATGGGGAGAAACAGATGAAGAAGTTTCCCTATGGATGGCTGTACTTCAGTTAAGTTTTGAAGATCATGTAGGAGTTGGTCATTTTCAAAGGGTTGGCAGAGAACATGTGTAAGAGTAGAGAGTCTCTTGGGTCTGACAAACTGAGGAATTTGCTGAGGAAGTGAGCTTCAGCAGAGATGAGCTTGGAGAGAAAGCAGGATGCAAATCATGGAGGGCCTTGATGCCATTCGGAAGAACTTCGATTTTGTCCTGGAGGTAATAGGGATGCAGTTATTGAAAAAAATAGGAGAGTGATGTGACATAATTTTTTGAACTGGGAAAAGCTGCATTTTAGAAAACTGACTCCAGCGCTGTGGTGTGGAGGTTGGATTGAAGATAGGTGGGGTTAGAATCAGGGAGACCATTTAGGAATATTGCAGTAACCTGGGTGGGAAGTGATGCAGGCCTGGGCCATGGTAGAGCTGTGGGGAAGGAGAAATGGGTGTCTGGAGGTTGAAATAACTGTAGACATCAGTTAGCGTTGTTCTTTCCGATGTTGCCACACATACCTGAGACAAAATGTCCCACTACCAGCAAAATTATACTGTGCACAGAGTGCCAATAAGTTGCATATAAACTGGCTTTTAGAAATTTCTTTAGTATAAATTATGTTTACTTTATTTTGTTAATTAATATCTAAAAATTATTAAATAATATCTTTATTTTGATAAATTTATCTTTAATTTAATTTAATTTGGGGATCTCCAAGAGAGATTGAGAGGCCGCCCTTCATGCACATCAGCTCAGACTGTACTCCCCATATTGTATTCCCAGTGGCTGGCTTAGGGTTTCAAAGCATGGAACCTTAGTGGACGATACAATTTTTACCTTCTTACTAGTTCTACAGTGTGAAGAATGATATAAAAGTTTTGTCTTCTTTTTTTTTTTTTTTTTTGAGATGAAGTCTCACTCTATCGCCTAGGCTGGGGTGCAGTGGTGCAATCTCTACTCACTGCAACCTCTGCCTCCTGAGTTCAAGTGATTCTCCTGCCCCAGCCTCCCAGGTAACTGGGATTACAGGCAAGCACCACCATGCCTGGCTATTTTTTGTATTTTTTATAACTCCTGACCTCAGGTGATCCATCCACCTCGGTCTCCCAGAGTGCTGGGATTACAGCATGAGCCACCGCACCCAGCCTCTTTTTCTAACTTTTAATAGCTATTCCCAAACTGACATTGTTTCTAGTAACTGTTTTCCCTTTTTGATCAAAGATCCATTCTAGGATAGCATTTTCTTGAAATAGGACATTGTCAGAGGCTCTCTCTTTGTGTGAGAATTCATACCATTGTGAAATTTCTGCAGGAGGATGCCGAGGTGACCAAAGCTTTTGAAGAAGATATAGAGACCCCACCAACAAGAAACATTCCTTCTCCTGGACAGCTGGACCCAGACACACGGATCCCTGTTATCAATCTCGAAGATGGGACTAGGCTGGTGGGGGAAGATGCTCCTAAAAATAAGGATTTAGTTGAATGGCTGAAGCTGCACCCTACTTACACTGTTGATATGCCAAGTTATGTACCAGTGAGTATTACAGAGTTTAGAGTTGGAAGGAATATTGCGGGCCGGTCCACTTCATTCCCTTACAACATAGAAATCCCTGACAGCTGGTCCCTCTGCCTTTTCCTTGAATGGAATGTTTCCTGGTCTCAAACATTTCTCAGGTCTTTGTTGTTGAATCTTCTTCATTTCAGATACTAGCTTTAGGTTTGTCTTACTGAAGGCAGCCTTATGGTTTTTTGAAGATGTGCATTATGCATTTCCTTACTGTTTGCTTCTCCCATCAAACTCATGTGACTTCTTCAGTTATTCTTTCCATGGCATTGTTTCCAGGAGGTCTTAGTATTGGGGTAACACTCTTGAATGCACTTTCTCTAGTCTCCAGACAAGGCTCCGCCATCCTGGAGTGCTATGAAGCCATTACTTCCAGAGATTTGACCAGTTAGTGCAGCCCAAGATTCTATTAGCTGCTTTTACGGCAACTAATGCTGGTGCCTTATGTTAAACATTAGACAGTTCATATCTCCAAATGGTTTGTCATAGAAACTGTTTGCTAGCTAGCAATGCAAGTCTTTTGCTTTCCATATTTATGTGATTGATTTTTAAAAACGTAAATGTAGGGTTTTACATTTTGTTTTGTTGTTTTATTTTGTTTGTTCAGCCTAGTATTCTTGCCACTCAGAATGTACCCCCACCCCCTCACAAGATCTGTCTATTTGTTGGTTAGTTCCCATTACAGACAGTCTCATGTTGTTGATGGGGTATCATCTCTTGTGTTCATTCAAGCCACTAACTAGAAATTAGTAAAAGTAATATAGAAAGCCTCCTTTAAAAATATCACAACTTGGTTAAACATTTAAAGAAAAACTTTAAGTGAGGTTATTGATAGACAAAAGGAAAAGCCAGCACTAACATGTTCCTTAATGGACAGGGGTAAAGAAGGAGTTTTTTCTTTCAAAGAGAAGAATATGGTTTCTAATATTAATAATTAAAATGATTCTTGAAACTTCCATAATAATTGAAGATGATCTGACAGTTTTCTTTGGCATTTATATAGAGAAGACTAAGTACTAAATACCACTTTTACTAAATATGTTTTTTCTTTTGCAGAAGAATGCAGATGTGCTATTTTCCTCGTTTCAGAAACCGAAACAGAAACGACATAGATGTCGAAACCCTAATAAATTGGATATAAACACTTTGACAGGAGAAGAAAGGGTGCCTGTTGTCAATAAACGAAATGGGAAGAAGGTAAACGCTGGGAAAGGGAACTGATCACTATGCGATTTCTTAGCCCAGAAAGAAGTGTTTTATCCTGCCCTCTTCTATAAGGGAAAAGAATCCTGTCTGCCTGATTGTCTGTGTGTGTGTGTGTGTGTGTGTGTGTGTGTGTGTGTGTGTGTGTGTATTATAGAAGGGGTAGGGAGTAGATTAACAGAGAGGGGAGGGAAGACTGTGTTTTTAATCATTTGTCAAATTCCTCTACCCAGATGGGTGGAGCTATGGCGCCTCCGATGAAGGATCTACCCAGGTGGCTGGAAGAAAATCCTGAATTTGCAGTTGCTCCAGACTGGACTGATATAGTTAAGCAATCTGTAAGTACAAACTGCATTTCTGTCAAGAAAGGTAGCTATACAAAACTGTTTTCCCGAGTCTTTCTTGTTTTCTGTTGGCCATTAATTACTCAGTTGTAACTTACTCTTAGCTTAAAATAATTGACATAATACATCATTTTCATACATCATTTCATACATCATTAATACATCATTTCTTACATCAGTACATCATTAATCCAAAGTGAATTCATTTGTCAGCTCCAATTTAAAAGGTTTGTATGGAAACATACATTCACAGTCTTGGAGGTAGACTTCTCCAGGGGGAACTGCCTCAGGTAAGTCTACTTAACGGCTCACCTGTGGAATGGGATGTGTATGGTGGTTGAGATCATTAAGATTAACTGTGATTTCTGATTTAAGAAAAACAACAAAAAAATACAACAGTTCTACCTAAAAGATTTGTTATTATTAGCTTTTTAAAAGTTCATTCATGACATGCTGATTATTTGTTTTAAGTATACATTAAAACTGACTTTTCTTTCAGTGTAACGTTCTGTCGATCTTAACACACGTGTGAGTTTGTGAACTGACCCCGTAGTCAGAATAGGGTTCCATCCCCCAACTCCCTCGAGTTCCCTCATGCTGTCCTTTCCCCTACCCCAGCCCCTGGCTGCCACTGACCTGTTCTCCATTCCTGTCTTTTTGAGAATGTCATAAAACGTAAGCATGAAGGACATAAGTTTGGAAGAACTGAGCAATTTCTTTTTGATCATATGATGATCATATGGAAGGTCATCAGTGGTCACATGTGTCACAGTTCGCTCCTTTCTTTTGCCAAGTAGCTCTCTCCATTGCATAGATGTGACACTGCACGGCTTAGCCCTCACATGCTGAAGGACATCTGGGTTATTTCCTGATTTTTGAAACTATGACTAGAGCTGCTATAAGCAATTGTGTACAGGTTTTGGTGTGAACGTAAGTTTTCATTTTTCTAGGGTAGATAATAAAATATAATTACATTTTCCATATTTCAAAAATACTTTTTCTCTTACATATATTTGAAATATCCAAAATAACACATTATAGAGGGGATAAAACATCCTGGGTTTATATTATGTTATACTATTTTATAAATTTTCTCCCATGCAATATCTTTTTTTGTTTGTTTTTTGAGGCAAGGTCTTTGTCACCCAGACTGGAGTGCAGTGGCAAAAATCACAGCTCACTACAGCCTCAACCTCCCAGGCTCAAGCAATCCTCCCACCTCAGCCTCCCAAGCAGCTGGGACTACAGGCACACATCACTAAGCTTGACTAGTTTTTGTATTTTTTGTAGAGAAGGCATTTTGCCACATTGCCCAGGCTGGTCTCGAACTCACCTCAAGCAGTCTGTCTGCCATCACCTCCCAAAGTGCTGAGATTACAGGTGTGAGCCACTGCCCAGCCAAAAAATTTTTTTAATTGACAGATATTTAATTGACAAAAATTAATTGACGAATCAAATATATATTCAAGGTGTACAGCATGATGTTTTTTTCTTTTAAGAGACAGGGTCTTGCTCTGTCACCCAGGCTGGAGTGCAATGGTGTAATCATAGCTCACTTGGCAGCCTCAAACTCCTGGGCTCAAGCAGTCCTCCCATCTCAGCCTCCTGATTAGCCAAGTAGCTGAGATGACAAGCATATGCCACCACCCCTGGATAATTTTTTTTTAATTTCATAGAGATAGGGTCTTGCTATGTGCCCCAGGCTGGTCTCAGACTCCTGGGCTCAAGAAATTCTCTAGTCTTGGCCTCCCAAAGTGTTGGGATTACAAGCATGAGCCACGGCACCTGGCTTCAAGTGATGATTTGATATAATTATACATTATGTACTCTCCTTTATAAAAATGTGTTATGAGTACATAGTAGGTGTATAATAGGGTACATGAAATATTTTTGTACAAGCACACAGTGCATAATAATCACTTTGGGTAGATGAGGTATGCATCACCTCAAGCATTTACCCTTTGTATTACAAACAATGCGATTATACTCTTTTAGTTATTTTAAAACATACAATAAATTATTGTTGACTATGTAGTCACCCTGTTGTGTTACCGAAAACTAGATCTTACTCATCCTAACTCTATTTTTGTACCCCATCATGTACTTCTGATGTATGATTTCTTGAGTTAGTTATGGATGCAGCTAACTTGACATTTACCTCACTGATGAGTAGCCTTGAGCAATTTTTCTGCAGTTCAGCAAGCTAACATAATAATAAAAACAAGTTTTGCTGTCATTAAGTTTTATCATTGAGCTGTTAGAAGGGAAGAACTACTTAGGTATTTCTGTTTGGAATGGCAGATTCACCACAGAGGCTCACATTGAGATCAAGTTGTCTTCGGCAGCCTTTATAGCCATTGTTTGCCTCCCCTCTCCTCCAGGGTTTTGTTCCCGAGTCGATGTTTGACCGCCTTCTCACTGGGCCTGTGGTGCGGGGAGAGGGAGCGAGCAGAAGAGGAAGAAGGCCCAAAAGTGAGATCGCCAGAGCAGCCGCGGCCGCTGCTGCTGTGGCCTCCACGTCAGGGATCAACCCTTTGCTGGTGAACAGCCTGTTTGCTGGAATGGACCTGACGAGCCTTCAGAATCTCCAGAATCTCCAGTCGCTCCAGCTGGCAGGCCTCATGGGCTTCCCTCCAGGACTGGCAACAGCTGCCACCGCCGGAGGCGATGCGAAGAACCCTGCTGCTGTGCTGCCCCTGATGCTGCCAGGAATGGCGGGCCTGCCCAACGTGTTTGGCTTGGGCGGGCTGTTGAATAACCCTCTGTCAGCTGCTACTGGAAACACCACTACTGCTTCTAGTCAAGGAGAACCGGAAGACAGCACTTCAAAAGGAGAGGAGAAAGGAAATGAGAATGAAGACGAGAACAAAGACTCTGAGAAAAGCACAGATGCTGTTTCGGC
Organism: Piliocolobus tephrosceles; assembly: GCF_002776525.5. Lineage (NCBI taxonomy): Eukaryota > Metazoa > Chordata > Mammalia > Primates > Cercopithecidae > Piliocolobus > Piliocolobus tephrosceles. Next base: position 61,762,462 of record NC_045440.1, read on the forward strand.
TGCTGACTCTGCGAATGGATCTGTTGGTGCTGCTACTGCCCCGGCCGGATTGCCCTCAAACCCACTAGCCTTCAACCCTTTCCTCCTGTCCACCATGGCCCCGGGCCTGTTCTACCCATCCATGTTTCTACCTCCAGGACTGGGGGGATTGACGCTGCCTGGGTTCCCAGCATTGGCAGGACTTCAGAATGCCGTGGGCTCGAGCGAAGAAAAGGCTGCTGCTGACAAGGCCGAGGGAGGACCCTTTAAAGATGGAGAGACCCTTGAAGGCAGTGATGCCGAGGAGAGCCTGGATAAGACTGCAGAGTCCTCCCTCTTAGAAGACGAAATAGCACAGGGTGAAGAGCTAGACTCACTTGATGGGGGGGACGAAATAGAAAACAATGAAAATGATGAATAACCAGTACCAGTTCCAGTTCAAGTGTTTAAAACTTTTGACAAGTGGTAGTCCTACTGTTTACACTCACAGTTAATGTTCATACCTAGTTTTATAAGCTGTTCTGTAACATAGTGTAGCAAAAAAAAAAAAAAGTTCAAGTCATGTTATACAGGTGTGTCAAAAGGTATCTTGGTCATTAAGTATTGTGCAGTGCATTATTTATTATCCCTAGGAGAGATGAAATTTGAGAGGTGATCATGTCTTTTTAAGGAAACTTACATAATGCTCTGCTTTTTTTTTCTCTTGGTACCATTGGTATTATAATAAAGAGCAATTCGTAACTGAGTGGCACTAATGGAAGAAGGTGCTGCTCAAAGGAAGTATGAAGTTATATATTTAATTTTTTAATTTTAATTTTTAATTTTTTTGCTGTGAAGGTCAAGCTGAAATTTACCATACATATCATCCTTGCTCATTTGTTTCCCTTTTTGACTGTATGGGGTTCCCACACTCGCGCATCCACACACATCCACCCACTCTGACAATCTCCACGCTAGTGTGAACGCCTCTGTCCCGAGGCGCAGCAATAATAAGGCAGCTGTTGAATGTGAAGGGTCCCTTTGGAAAACTTACCTACTGGGAGGGTTCTTGCCAGACAGAACTACAGTTCCATTGTCTTGTGGTCTTGTAATGCACTGGTAAAAACAAAATAAATAGTTGAATAAATAAAGAGTGAGAGAAGAGAGAATCAGGTACCTTTTTTAAATTAAAGGACTTTGTTACTTTAGCCACAAAGCTAAAACAGCATTACCTCAGCTCTAAACTAGCCTTGAAGTTTACAGACATGACTTTGTAAATGTATTGTTTCTCTTTGTTGTGATGTCCTTTTATTTTTTTCTTGGAAAACTGCTATCATGTAAGATAAAATGTAAATTGCTGCCAACTGTAGTAATGATGCTTTTAATAAAAGTGACCCATGATATGCAGAGATGTAATTATAGAATGTAGTATATAGGGAAACTGGTGTTCACTCTATTTTTTGTATTCGCAATAGATGCAAATACAGCATTCTGGCTTTTGTACAGTTTCTTGATATATCCTCTTATACTAGATTAGCTTTTAGTAATACACTAAACTGTCTCCAAGACTAGACAGGAAAGAAAACCTTGAATTACTCTCACATAATTCCACTCCAGATATCTCAACAGAAATGCATACAGAAAGCTCCTATTACTCCCTCAAAAGGGCATCTGAGACTGAGAATACTTAGAAATGTGTGCAGTGTGTGATAATGTGGTACACTGAAGAACAAAAGGGCAAAAGAAAAATGAGGCTTTAATAGGCACAATATCTAGGTCATTTATCCTTGGTTAATGGGTAGAAAAACACAATGCAGTAGTGTCAGCAAGGGACACAAAGGCACTCTGGTGTCCTGCAGACCAGCGCTCAATGCCAGGAACCAGTGTGTGGAAAAACCCATGTGGAATTGAAACAGACCGACTTAAGCACGCACGCGCGCGCGCACGGTCTCAGGAGCTGCTGATTTGTGGACCCCTTTTCGACCTTTGCTATTTAAAGTAAAATATAATTTGAGATCTACTGTTTTCACCTTTTTATGTCACCTGAACCAACACAAAGCCATATTTTCATCCAGTTAAAAAGCAGAGGAAGGGATGTGGACGAGAGTGTTTTGTGTGTGTTGCCTTCCTCCACACCCTCCCCCAGGACGTCCGCACACAGTCCACCCTCAGCCAGTGTGCTGCCAGAAAGGCGGTCCAGATTCCTCCCAGACAGTGAGATTCAGTTCATTTATGCCCCAAGATGAAAATATGCCCCTTAATGATTCTGGGAAAGGAACAACCTGAACCGTCCACCTTACAGATCCTGTGATGGCTTTTATTTATCATCGCCGTTGTCTGCTGAAAGTCAATGGGTTGTGCACGTTGGAGGAAAGTGCCTTGAAGAGAATATTTTTTGAAAAGGAATTATTCAAACACCGAAAAGTAAAACTAGGTCTGCCTAAAGTATAGGGAATTTAAGTATTTAAGGAACAAAGATATTAGCAGGGAGAATTTGCTTAATAAAATGAGTCATGAAAGGGTGTTCTTTAAAAGTTCTTTGTAGTATTGGAAATTTTCCTATGAGCCTCTGTAAATAGAGAATATAACGTGACACTGTTAGGATAAAATTCGAAGAGCAATGATGATCTTCAAAGCAAAGCCATCAGTTGCTCCTGGCCAGAGGACCCCTGAGTTGATGGGGCTCACCGGCTTGTTACATGCGCCTTCCGGCATCTGTTGACATGGCTTTAATGTCATTCACATTTTCATATTGGAAAGTGCATTTTTTTCTTCCAGTGAAATTCATTCTTGGTAGTAGATCTTGAATCTACCTAAGTTAGAAGCATTTTATTTTTGTTGTTTTTAGGCGGAGTCTCACTGTCGCCCAGGAGGGAGTGCAGTGGTGTGATCTCGGCTCACTGCAGGCTCTGTCTCCCGCGTTCACGCCATTCTCCTGTCTCAGCCTCCCTAGTAGCTGGGACTACAGGCGCCTGCCACCATGCTCAGCTAATTTTTTTGTATTTTTAGTAGAGACGGGATTTCACCGTGTTAGCCAGGATGGTCTCGATCTCCTGACCCTTGTGATCCGTCCGCCTTGGCCTCCCAAAGTGCTGGAATTACAGGCATGAGTAAGAAGTATTTTCAATTCAGTCAGATACTAATGGGTATGATGGTGTGCCTAGCATGGAGGAAGCACTGAGGTGCCAAGGGTTCTCCTGGCATTGCTCCCTGATGGAAGTGCTGTTCTTCCCTGAGGAGGCTGAGGCCTGGGAGTTGGCATCACTGCCAGCAGTTAAGTGCAGGAGCAGGACTTGAACTCAGGCCGTCTGACTGCAGAAGCCTGTGTATGTGCTCCTAAAACACTGCACTTTTAGGTCTCTGAAAGAAAATTATGACATAAGGATGACTGAAAGTTTGCTGTTTTTTCCCCTTCATAACATCTTAAGTTTGAGGTTGGGAGTTAAGAGAAAGTCTTGAATTAGAGCCTCAGCTCTGGCTAAGGAAATGAATCTCACCTACCTCATTTAAATTTGGATTTATTTTGCCCCACAAATATTTCTATTTTATAAAGAAATCAAGTCTTTAAAAAGAATTTGTCCAAATAAGTTACTGAGATAGTAAATTGCTAGCCTGGTATTTGAACCCTGATTGATCTAACTCCAAAGCCCAGGCTCCTAAGCACTGTGCTAGTGTAATTAACATTCGTCAGCAACATTGGGTGCTGTGTGCTAGAGGCTGTGCTGGGAGTATAGAAATGAAAGCAAACAGACTAGTCCCCTGCTGTCATGCAGCTTATATCCTAGTACGAAGAGATGGATAACAGAATACAAATAAAATGTTTGCAGAGCAAGGAAGACTTAAATAAGGTGATAGGATGGCCAGGAAAGAGCTCTCTATGGAGGAGACAGCTCACACCTGAGTGATGAGCAGTAGGCAGACAGATCTAGTTGAAGAATGGTGCAGACTAAAGGAATGACAAATGCAAAGACTTTGAGTTGGTAATGAGCTTGGAATAAGGAGTGGAGAGGCCATCTGCCTTGAAAAGTTGGGAGGCATGGTCAGATTACATAGGGCCTGGATGGCCCTGGTGGAGGATTTGGGTTTCATGCTAAGTGCTGTAGAAAGTCTTCTGAAAGTTTTATGCAGAAAAAATGGTCATTTTCTTGTTTTTAAAAGATCATTATGTCTGCAGTTCAAAAAACTCCCTTGTAAAGGGGAGTCAGGAATTCCAGTTGGGAGATGGCTGTAGCAGCCTTGCATCAAGGTAGTGGGCAGTAGTGGAGAAGGAAAGCCGTGGATGAACTTGGGATATGTTTTGAAGAGGTAGACTCTCCAATTTAAATGAATTTCTCAGTGAATAATTTGTATTCTTCAGGACTACTACTAAAAACTAACAGATAAAGAATGTTCACCGTGCTGTTTTTTTAAAATAAGAATGTTGTGATTACTGTTAGAAGAAGATACTGGGAAAAGAAATTTTTCCATCATGTCTGTTATAAAATTTTCTTTTTAGTTCAATGAAAATTATTTGTTAATTATCTGTGGGAAGAGTTTTTAGAAATTACTTCTGACAGAGGAGGTGAGAATGAGTGTTGTTGAAGCAATGTGTGTTACAGCAAACATCTCTGTGTCTCTAGGGCCATCAATAAATTTAAATTAGGAAGCAAAACAATGTAAATGACTTCTAACAAGCACTTAAAAGTTAGAATACATCTTATTCATTCAACTTGGCTCTCTAATGAGCAATTTTATGTTTTCTTAAGCACAGGTAAGATTTACCACGGTTTTACAGACGTAGTAAAATAAGCTACATTTGGCAAAATAGATGAATAAATTACCTTCTGAAATATTTTACCTAATGTAAGACTGTAAGCATTTCATCACTGAGATTTTTGGCAGAGGAGGCATTTAATTTGAAGATTTTCTGGTAAGGGTTAGGATGATCGTTTTCTAAGTATTATAAGTTATTTTATGCAGTGCAACATAGCGCCACCCTCCCGATAGATCTATTGGTCTATAAACCTTGTTTTGGATCTACAGATGTAGAGTTGAATTTTAATTTGGATCTCCTTAATCAAATGTGTACTATGTAATTTAAATGAAATTAAAGAATAAGGTAGTGAAAAAATTTTTTTTACATCTAATATCTTTACTTTCAGAACTATTTACTCTTTTTTTTTTTTTTTTTTTTTTTTTGAAATGGAGTCTTGCTCTGTCACCTAGGCTGGAGTGCAGTGGCACGACCTCGGCTCACTGCAACTTCCGCCTTCCGTGTTCAAGATTCTCCTGCTTCAGCCTCCTGAATAGCTGGGCCTATAGGCATCTGCCACCATGCCCGGCTAATTTTTGTATGTTTAGTAGAGATGAGATTTCACCATGTTTGCCAGACTGGTCTCAAACTCCTGACCTCAAGTGATCTGCCTGCCTCAGCTTCCCAAAGTGCTGGGCTTACAGGGGTGAGCCACCGCGCCCAGCAGAATGATTTACTCTAAAAATTTGTTTAGCTCCTAAGCAGGTTGAAATTTTCTTCACTTGAACAAAGATGGCAGAATCCCATTTCACATGTTTGCAGGCATGCTATTTAAGTGTGCTGGTGCCTCTCCACAGTTGGACCCTGCTGTGAGCCTTCCCTTCTCATGAGGTCCTTCCTGGGCTCCAAGACAAATGTCATGATAAATTTGGAGTTGTAGCTAAAGGACAGCCTAATAGTTTTCTAATGTATAATAAATAGTAGCACTAAGTCAAAATACTGCTTAGGAATCAGTTTATACTCCAGGTGGCTTCCTCCATTGTCGCCTTACCGCCTCTGCATTTTGATCTGAAAGCTCGATTTCAAGATTACAAATGAGAGAAACCTGATTCTCTTCTGTGACAGGAGCCAGGTACTGCAGTGGTTTGCAATACAAAACCTCATAATTGTCAGCCTCAGTTCAAGAGACATCAACTTGGATACAGGCTGGATGACTGAAACCTAAGCAGGCTGTAAATTTAATAGTTTAGGGGAGTGCGCATGATAGTTTGGAAAACTCATCCTGTTTGACATGTTTCACCATGTTTCCCTAGGAATTGGGAAGCTCAACATTTCAGAATTCAGCATTTGTGTTTGTTAATAGGCACTGGTGAGTTAATCCACACCACACCCTGGCAAGTTAGGCCAGCCTTGTTGCCACCACCCTTCACAGGTGAGGCAGGGTCATTTGCCCAAGGCCGAGTAGTACACAAGTGTGGTGGCCAGAACTAGAATTCGGACTTTTCCAGCGGATGTGGTGGCTAGCTGTGGGCCATCTGTTTTAGGATAAACCCATCATCAACGTTAATTCAGGTCTAGGATCTTAAACAAAAACCTAAAATAGATCAAGCTACAAGGTCCTTTAATAAACAACTGATGGTGTGATCTGAAGAACAAATCAGAAAGTTCCAGAATCTCATGCTGCATCACAGAAGTGATTATTGAAGAATGCCTGAAAGATGCTCAAGTAAAAAAAAAAAAAAAAAAAAATTAATAAGCAGGCTTTATATCCATGCTAAATTAATGATATGATCTATGCAACTGACAGTCTAAATATTTCTGCTCGTTACTGAGGATATTCTCTAGGATTTCTGGATAGTGAATATTGCCCTTTCTTCTACCTCGTATCTGAATGGCCCTAAAAGCAAGCCCCAGCTTGCAGAAATTGAGATGACAAAGTCTGGAACCTATGGTTCCTACAAGGATGGAAAATAGCCCCAGAAGAACAGTGTTGCTTCATCTGTCCCCACCCACGGGGCTTTCCTAGGCTATTGTAGCTCTCACGGCGGATTTGCATATCTGTAGCTGCAGAGCTAATGTTCTCTCTCTAGGCTCAGGGGGCCCTGCAAGGCAGCTCCATGGTCTTTTCCATCTTATTGTGAGAGTTGGTGGAAAATGAGAGGCGGCCATTGTGTCTGACTACGGAGGCATTGTTCTTCCCCCAACGAGGCTGGCCTGTTTCTCAGCTCCGGTTTCTGCTCCTCCAGCCATGGCTAGCTTCTGAGGAACAGCTGGACTGACTCAGAATTGCCCCAAGCGTTGTTTAAAATCATGAAAAAAAATTTTACTCTCCAAAACGTGAAGTTACAAACTGCCCCCCAAAATCCTTTTCTTGGGAGTCCCAGTTTGCATAGAACCTGTGTGTTCTGATAGTAACACAGCCGTGGCAACTCAATGACAAAGTGCTGGCTTGCCCATCGGCCCCCAGCCCCTAGTCCCCTTTGCGAAAAGAATTTCATTGACCATCAGAATATGTGGTGGTGGCAGTGGGGGATAAAATTAAAGCAGAAAATGTCCCTTTACATTTCAACCATAAAACCATCTGTTGCTGAGGACTGTGCAGGTATCAATTGTTTATGATCATTAAAATCTTGCTTTTGGGGATAGTAACTACAAAAACTTGAATATTCTTTACGATGTCGATGTTGGGGAAACCAAAGCTTTTTGTATTTATGTTGCTTTCTTATGTGTTTGGGGGCAGGCCAAATGAGCAAAACAACAGTGGCCTTCCAAGGTGCATAAGCCTAGGAGAACATGCTGTGAAATATATACAAGAAGAAGGCAACTTTGAGAATCACTTGGTGTTTCTTGTATTTGGAGCTCAAATGACTAAATGGCCAAAATTCATCTCCACCTGACATGCTTCCAGCATGCCTGTCCTGGTCAGGAAGCTTACCCAAAGTAGTTTACAATTTTATTTTGTACTACAATATACCCACTTCTGGACACGCATCTGCAGATTTTAGGTGCATGCTGATCTGGCGCATTTATTTTCATGGATTGTATGTACAGGGCTTGATGTGCTCCCTGCCTTCAAGGAGATGCTGAAATCCACAACAACTTGAAGGATTAGACAAACTTACTGTTTTAATAGCTGTTACAGGTACAAATTATCCTAGCCACTTGATTGTCAGCTGTGGCTAAATGTGTTGAATAATGAGGAAGGCACTGAGCCCAGAGACCCTGGGAGAGGACATGTGGATTTGATCGGTTGTCCTTGCTCCTTATAATTTTAGATTCCTGCACCAGATCACTATCCAGAACAGAAACAGCTTTAAAGTAATCTTGTTTTGCTTTAAATATAAACCATCTAGGCTTCTGAATTATTGCAAAAAAGAAAAAAGTTTAGTAACTTTCAGTTAAATCTCTAAGACTCACATCTCTCCTGCATCAACATGATCATGATATTCCCCTTCTCTTAGGTGCTGCTGATGGTGACCTAAAAACGGAGGCAGCAATGCCCTGAGGATGGCTTCCTGTTGCTGGTGTCCACAAGGTGATTTCCTTCTGTATCCGGACATTCTTGCTTATGGACTAAATGCAGCCATGTTTTGCTTTCGGCCTTTCCACATTGAGTCTCTGCTGTCTTAGGGACAAATGTCATGGAGTCTTTTTGTGTATTAAGGACACTTTCTTTTGAAAGCCATGCCAGGGTTATGCTAAACAAAGGGAATAATAGGTAACATTCTTGTCCTTAAGTAGCAACCAATAGGGAAGTATTTAATGTGCAATTAGAGGGGCGTGTTGGAGGGTAGGGGTGAGAGAAGAAGCATATAATCAGGGTTCTTCCAGGGCCTAAGAGTGTTGCTGAGGTAGGTAATATAAAACAACAGATCTGCCCGTACTTTGCAGATTTCAGGGCATTTATCCATGCATTGTCTCAATGGATACAACTTTGAAATAGGCCAGTTGTGACTTTAGAGATTACAGAAATTAAGGTTCCGTGATGCAAGGTTAGCAAGTGGTTTAGTTGAATCTTGCAGGCAGGTCTTTGGACTCCAGATCACATAGTGTGGTTTCTCTACCACATAATGACAGCAACCAGGTACCTCCCACCACACACACACAGTGGCAGTGCTGTAGAGCAAGTTCGTCTCTGAGTCGCACCTTCCTCATTTGTGAATTTGGAAGCATAATAATGATAATGCCTTCCTTCTAGTGTTGTGTGAGGATTAGAAATCCTGAATATGGCTGGGCGCGGTGGCTCACACCTGTAATCCCAGCACTTTGGGAAGCTGAGGCAGATGGATCACCTGAGGCCAGGAGTTTGAGACCAGCTTGGCCAACTTGATGAAACCCCATCTCTACTAAAAATATAAAAAATTAGCCAGGCATGGTGGCGGACACTTGTAATCCTAACTACCTGGGAGGCTAAGGTGGAAGAATTGCTTGAACCTGGGAGGTGGAGGCTGCAGTGAGCTGAGATCGTGCCACTGCACTCCAGCCTGAGCAACAGAGCAAGACTCTGTCTTGAAAAAATAAAAAAAGAAAAGAAATCCTGAATATGCAAAGTTCTTAGCATCTGGCACTGAACTGGCACTGAATAAATGATCACTTTAAAAACTTCGCATCATTTGACAAATTCTAAAGAAATGGTACAGGACAGTGAAGCCTAAAAACACTGAGCAAATGGCCAGAGTGATTTTGGCTTATAAGGAGTGTTCTATAGAAATGAGGCTTCTGCCTGTCCTGAAACACAGGCAGTTCTTGGCTGAAGACAGCAGTGCAGACTTGAGCTTGGAGTGGGTGGGAAGAAGTAAGGCTTCTAGAAAGTCAGTTCTCAAACACCAGTGAGCAATACAAGTAGCCCTGGGGCCTCGTACACTTCCAGATTTGGATGAAAATTGTTTATAAAGCTTCACGATACTCTTATTCCAATACATTCTAATATTTTCTGTTGTATTCTATTTCATTAGAATAAGCAAATAAGAGATCATTCCCCTCTAAACTGACTTAATGATGCAGTAGTGGTTAGTGGCCTGCACTTTGAAAAATCCTGCTGTAAAACAAGGGTTCTTAACCTGGGTCCGTGGATGGGCTTTGTGGGAGGGGATGTGGGTGGCCCTAAATCCCCTGAATTTGGATGCATAGTTATGTGTGCATGTATTTTTCTAGAGAGAGGGTCCCTAAATTTCGTTTGGACCTCAAAGCACCCATGACGTCCTCTGTGAGAGGGTAGTAAGAGAGCCAGAAAAGCAGCTTTGAGTGATTGGGGATTACTTTTAATGCCACTTCAGAAATGGAAAACTGCTGAAAAACCAGTCCCTGAAGAGGAGAAACCACAGGCAAATGGAACATTCCCCGCAAAATGCCTCCTGCCCAGGGGACTCTTCTCCCGCTTGTGTGACAGCCAGCAGTTGGGACAGCCTACTTTTTCTTCTGCACCAAGTGGGGATGGTAATACCACCTTCCGTGCAGGCCAGTTTTGAAGACTGAATGAGATAATGCCTGTAGAACTACTTAGACTGGTACAAAATAAACACGTTCACAATGTCAACTATTGTGCGTGTTGTCCCTGAATAGTGACAGTACCACAGAGAGTGTTGTCCCCATTGTATCTGTCCAGTGCTTTGTGAGTGTGTGTTTGTTTTTAGAGGAATGAATTATTTTCCTCATTCATGAGCATAGAGGCTGATAGAATTTCCAGGCAATTTGAACTACCTCGAGGTCCCTCCCCTAGGCCCTCACACAAAGCCAGAAGACAGAAATGAGTCCTTTCTCCCTGTCTAGCTTCTGGAGGCTGGCCATAGGGCCTGACTGGCATCCCTGCCAAGCTAACACAGGTTCCTGGGTGGCCAAGGTGTGCCCACCCCTACCAGATGGCAAACAGTGCCCATGGCTGCCACGCCCTCTGCCCCAGCACACTCAGGACCACGCTCTTGTTGTTACTCACCCTTCAGTCAAAAAAATCAAACAAAACACAACGGGCCCTGGAGAGCTGTCCTCAGCTTTCCTCCTTCCCAGGAGGAAGCAAAGGTGAAAGGAAAAAGGGTTTCTGCATAAGGTGCCCACCTTTGGGGAGTCTGAATTTCTGCCCTCTTATTTTATTAATATTATTTGATGCTATGCTGTTCAGTCGTGAAGGCCAGGGCTCCACACAGCAGTGACGCCTCTGGGTCCCGCGGTGGGTGGAAAGGGCGGACTGCGGCGGCGCTGGGCACAGGTGGGCGATGGATGGGGCTGCACGGTGGGCATGGAGCGCCTCTGCAGGAAACTGCCTTTTCCTTCCCAAACTCAGTTTTAAAGGGCACAGCAAGTGAGGTGCTGCTGGTTTTAACAGCTCCCGTCAGGTAAAGAATGAAGATCTATACACGTATAGCGACTGAGCCTGTTTGTTTCTAATTGGTGTTTTTGTAAGTAGGGTTCTCACCAGAAGAAGGCGCATGTGTGAGGGAGTGGACTGTGTCCTGCCCAGATGAATGCGCTGGAACCAGAGCCCCAGCGCCTCAGGATGGGACTGCATTTAGAGACAGAGCCTTTAAGAGGGGATTAAGGGAAAATGAGTTCCTATGGATGGGTCCTGCTCCAACCTGACTGGTGTCTATAAGAAGAGGAGATTAGGACACAGGCAGAGACAGAGGGAACACCTCCTGAGAGCACGGGAAGAAGGCGGCCATCCACAAGCCCAGGAGAGAGGCCCCCAAGAAGCCAATCCTGCTGACCTCTTGATCTTGGACTTCCAGCCTCCAGAACGGTGAGAAAAGAGATGTGTGTTGTTTCAGCCACCCAGTCTGTGGTACCTGGTTATGGCAGCCCCAGCAAACTAATAAACTGTGTCTTTCATGAACTCATATAGCAACAGTTTACAAGCCTGGCCAATTCCATCAGAAAACGAAAAAGAAACCACCAGGTGAAGTGAAAGCAGTTCCGGTGGTGCGGCCGTTCATTCAGCGCTGAGCTGTGATCCACTAGATGGGCTCAGGCTGACGGGAGTCTGGTTGAGTCCTGCTCAGCCAATGGCAGGTTGTGTGCCACGGGCGAGCTACTTCATTTCTCTGGACCTGTTTCCCCAGATGACTGGTCGCAATAATGACAACGAGGCGGATGGCAGTGGGGATGCTAGAGCCCATTTCAGAAGCCTGCAGTGAGGATTCCACCAGTTCACATGCATCAGGCACTGAGCCCTGAACCGCACCTAATAAACACTCTCCCAGCTATTAGTATTACAAACCTGAGAACTGGGGCCACATCAGGGACCTCCTCCTTTCCAGATGTGCGACCTTGATTGAAAGTCACCAGTTCCCTGGGGTTGCTCCATTTGCACAGTGAGGGCCTCAGTGACACTTGGGGACCCTTTTGGCTCTAACATTTTATCATTCTAATAATTGTTGATATGATTAGCCATTCTTTGCAAGGAGTAGGGCAACATTTTGGTGAGTGGTGAGAAACATAACATATTGGGTTTTTTTTCTACCCTATGTGTTCATGGTTGACAAACTCAAGTAAATAGGGATGACTTTAGGGAATGTCTTTCCAGATAATTCCCCCCTTTAAAAAAAATTTGTACTCTTGGATTCTCTAAGTATTAACAAAAAAAGGAGAAAAAAGGCAAACTTCTACTTTTAAGCAGTGCAAAGTGACTGCAGTAAATCTATTTAGGTATCATCATGTTTGACTTTAAGAAAATGGCTGAGCTATGGGCAAGGTAATTCAAGAAGATATAAATGGCTGCATTATAATAAGCAGACACCTATTTTAAGCATGATCTATGTTTTTGAGAAAATTCATTACAATAAGTCTTACAATACCAACCTCTTCAATGAATTTTTCATGTCTGCATACCAAGATATATATAAAACGATCGTAATCATGTACCTTTGGGGCAATGCTGAGCGCCAGCTGTTTCAGGCATGATTTATAGGTTGCCATGCTCAAGGTTAATAATCAGGAGAAACAGGTTACAGTATGCAATGTATTTATGTCAGGTTAGAAGTTCAGTTAGTAAGATAGCATGTTATAAGAAAGCACACACTTTTAATTATTTTCTAACTGCCCCCCACCTACATTTTTCTGCAATAAACTAAAAGTAAATTATGTTTTGCATGGGGACACCTCTGGTAAGCGCATCTTCTGGCTACTGTTGGCTTTATTTAAAGGGAAACCACAGCTAGGAATTATTAGCTGTACATATGAAAACACAGCTTGACGGTACTTAAACATCTGTGCAATGGGCCTACGTAGAAGGTATGATGGAGCTTTATAAACATCAAGCTAATTATGCCCTTACTGAATTGCAGCATTTTGCCGCTAGCAGAATTTCTAACAGGATTTTCAAAGACGTGGTACATACAAGCCACAAGCTTATCTCCAAAAGCACTAAAATGGAAGCTGCCTTTCTTTGGAGACAAAATTATTGCATCAGTTTCATTAAAATCTCAGAAGTGTTCCCTTTTAAAGTGAGGCAAAAATCCATCCTGTTGACCTAGGAAACTTTTTTTTGTAATAAAGAGAACATTTTTGTTTTTGTTCATACAGAGTTTAGTTCATTGTGCTCCTCGCTCATCACTGGTCTGCACGCATGACATCTCTCCCCTGTTTCCTTTGTTTCTTTCTTTCTTCTCTCTTACCCCAGGTGTTGTTCCTCAGCACCCACCCACCCAGCCACCCAGAAGCCAGATTTCTAGTGTGTTTATTACATATGTATGCATTTATTTTTGCTAGTATTTTTTCAAAACGTGTAGTGTTTGTATGTGTGTGTATATATATATATATATATATTTAATTACGTAAATGGTATCTTGTTACATATCTCATTCTATTTCTTAAACTTGTGCGAGTTCATCTTAACACTCTGTTGAAGTCTAATTGGCATACATTATACCGACCGGTTTAGATAACTTTTGACACCTGTGGAGCATCACAACAATCAAGATAATGAACGTACCTGTCTCCCACTAAGGTTTCCTCAGGTTTCTGTTACTGTTACCCTCTACTCTCCCCTACCCCTTATACCCAGGCAACCACTAATCTGCTTTCAGTGGGTTAGTTTATATTTTCAAGAATTTTACATAAATGGAATTATATGGTATATGGTACTTTTTATCTGACTTCTTTCACAAAGCATAATTGTTCTTGAGATTCATTCATGTTGTATGCATCAATAGTTCATTTCTTTTTGTGGCTGTGGAGTATTCCATTGTATGAATATGCCCATTTATTTATCTAGTCGCCTGTGGATGGACATTTGGGTTATATCTGGTTTCCGGCTATTATAAATAAGACCACCACGAATGGCCATGTACAAGTATTTTAATAGACATGTGCTTTTGTTTCTTTTAGATAAATGTATGAAAGTGGAATGTCTGGATTACATGGTAGGTTTAAGTTTTAACTTTTTTTTTTTTTTTTTTTTTTTTGAGATGGAGTCTTACTCTGTTGCCCAGGCTGGAGTGCAATGGCACGATCTTGGCTCACTGCAACCTCTGCCTCCCAGGTTCAAGCGATTCTCCTGCTTCAGCCTCCCAAGTAGCTGGGATTACAGGCACCTGCCATCATGTCCAGTTAATTTTTGTATTTTTGTAGAGATGAGATTTCACCACATTGGCCAGGCTGGTCTTGAACTCCTGACCTCAGGTGATCCACCCACTTTGGCTTCCCAAAGTGCTGGGATTACAGGTGTGAGCCACTGTGCCCAACCTATGTTTAACTTTTTAAGAAATTGTCAAACTTTTCTGCCAAAGCGGTTGTAGCCTTATACTTTCCTATCAGAAATGTTTGTGTTTTAGTTTCTCCACATACTTGTCAGCAGTTGGTATAGGCAGTTCTTTTAATTTTAGACATTCTAAAAAGCACATCGTGGCTTTTTTCTTTCTTTTCTTTTTTCTTTTCTTGTTTTTTTTTTTTTTTTTTTTTTTTTTTTTTTTTTTTTCAGGCAGAGTCTTGCTTTGTCAACCAGGCTGGAGTGCAGTGGCACGAACACAGCTCACTGCAGCCTCAGCCTCCTGGGCTCAAGCGATCCTGCCTCAGCCTTCCCAATACCTTGGACTAGAGGTGCATGCTAACTATCCTTTCCCTTTCCTTCCCTTTCCTTCCCTTCCCTTCCCTTCCCTTCCCTGCCCTCCCCTCTTTTCATTCTTTCTTTGTTCTTTCTTTCTTTCTTTCTTTCTTTCTTTCTTTCTTTCTTTCTTTCTTTCTTTCTTTCTTTCTTTCTTTCTTTCTTTCTTCTTTCTTTCTCTTTCTTTCTTTTCCTTCCTTCCTTCCTTCCTTCCTTCCTTCTTTCCTTCCTTCCTTCCTTCCTTCCTTCCTTCCTTCCTTCCTTCCTTTCTTTCTTTCTTTCTTTCTTTCTTTCTTTCTTTCTTTCTTTCTTTCTTTCTTTCTTTCCCTCCTCCTCCTCCTTCTTCTTTTTTTTTTTTCAGAGGTAGGAGCTCGCTATGTTGCCTAGGTTGGTCTTAAACTCCTGAACTCGAGCAATCTTCCTGCCTCAGCTTCCCAAAGCACTGGGATTACAGGCACGAGCAACTGCACCTGGCCCATGGCATCTTACAATGGTTCTAATTTCTATTTCGCTAATGATTAATGAAGTTGAGTATCTTTTCATGTGTTTATTTGCCATTCATCTGTCTTCTTGGGGATGTGTCTGTTCCAAATCTTTTGCCAGTTTGTAGGGCAGAGTGCTTGTTTTCTCATTATCAAGTTTTGGGAGTTATTTTTATAATCTGGATACAAGTGCTTTATCATATATACACTTTAATTTTCAAGTATGTTCTCCTACTGTGTGGCTTCTTTTCACTCCCTTTAAAGTCTTTTGAAAAGCAGAAGTTTTGAGTTTTGATAAAGCACATTTTATCAATTTGTTCTTCTATGAATCATATTTTTGGTGTTGCATCTGGACTTTAGAGTTCATTCCCTTGATCTATTAATCTATGTTGATGCCGAATACCACACTATCTTGATTACTGTAGCTTTAGGACAAGTCTTGAAGTCAAGTTACGTAAGTCCTCCAGCTTTATTCATCTTTTTCAAAGTTGTTTTAGCTATTCCAGTTCCTCTGTATTTCCATATAAATGTTAAAATCAATTTGTCAATTTCTGCAAAAAATCTTCCTGAGAGTTTGCTTGAGATTATGTTGAATCTATGTATCAATTTGGGCAGAATGACATCTTAAAAATATTGAGTTTTCCAACTCACACATCTGATTTTTAAAAAACTTTTTTCTTGTAACATTGACATTTTTAAGATTAATTTGTGTTTCTATGTGTATATACTACATTGCTTCTAACTCTTGCATGAACTCAGCATGTCTTAGTTTACTATTGTTACTATGACAAATTATCACAAAGTTAATGGCTGAAAACAATGCAAATGTATTATCTTACAGTTCTGGAGGTTAGAAGTCTGAAATTTATTTTACTAGGGTATAGTTAAGGTATCGGCAAGTGTTTCCTTCTGACAGTTCTAAAAGAAGAATCTGCTTCCTTGCCTTTTTCCATTTCTAGTGGCCCCTTGTATTCTTTGGCTGTCACCCCTTCCTCCATCTCCAAAGCCTGTTGCTCCAATCTCTGCTTCCACCATTACCCTGCCTTCTCCCGACTCCTCCCGAGAACTTTTTATAGACTGGTGTGATTACATCAGGCCACCTGGGTGGCCCAGGATAATCTCCCCATCTCAAGATTCTTAATTTTATCACATCTGCAAAGTAGCTTTTGCCATATAAAGTAACATTCACAGGTTCTAGGGGTTAGGGCAGGGCATCTCTGGGGATCCTTGTTCAGCCTACTGCACAGCACCTGTGTCCACCACATTTTAGGCCCACTTTCCCTGTGGCAGGCATTAGGTTGGCCCCAGCTCCTTACCACTACAAAGAATGCTGCAAAGAGCATTCACATTTCATGTCTTTTTATGAACTTGTGTGCAAACTTTCTTTCTTTTTCTTTTTCTTTTTTTTTTTTTTTTTTGAGATGGAGTCTCGCTCTGTTGCCTAGGCTGGAGTGCAATGGTGTGACCTCGGCTCACTGCAACCTCTGCCTCCCAGATTCAAGCAATTCTCCTGCCTCAGCCTCCCAAGGAGCTGGGATTACAGGCACCCATGACAATGCCTGGCTAATTTTTGTGTTTTTAGTAGAGATGGGGCTTCACCAGGTTGGCCAGGCTGGTCTCGAACTCCTGACCTCAGGTGATCTGCCCGCCTTGGCCTCCCAAAGTGCTGGGATTACAGGCATGAGCCACCGCACCCAGCCATGTGCAAACTTTCTTAGGATTTGTGCCCAGAAATGAAATTACACTGAAGGATCATTGATGCGTGCCTGTGGTGATTATAGCTGGGAAATGACTGGTTGCTCTCCAGAAAGGCTGTGCTGGTCAATCTACCTCACCAGCCGCATATGAACTTTTCTGTCTCCACTTTCTCACCAACATTTCCTATCACTTACCTTCTTATTGCCAGATCTACGTCCCATGGTTGTGTTTTGCATTTCTCTCATTACCAGTGAGTTTTTTGTATCTCTTCATGTTTGTTAACCTTCTGATTTCATCTTTATAAACTGCCTGTTCAGCCCCTTTGCCATTTTTCTATTGGTGTTACTGTTTTCCAAGTTGGTTTTATTTAGGAAGTCGGTCTCTGGCCCTCTATCAGAAAAGACTTATCCTAGGTTTTCTTGACTTTATATAGTTTCACCTTTCGTGTTCAGGTTTTCATCTATCTGGTGTCACCTTCATCTTTGTTATCACGTCAACATGCAATCTTTTCTCCATAGTGAGAAAATTTTTCCATTATCAGCTACTAAAACTTCTGCTCCTTAATGGTTTGTAGTGCCACTATTATTATATATTAAGTTCCTGTGTGTGTGTGTAATATTCTATTAGTTTCTTTGTTCTTGCATCAGTATCACACCTTTTTTATTACTATGGCTTTATGCTATGCTTTATTTTATAGTGTGAAGTACCTGCTCTACTATTTTCAAGATGGATTTAGGTGTTTTATTCTTCCATATTCATGGTAATATAAATTTGAGTTCCTCAAAAATTTACTGCCTAGTCATGATTATGACAGTATTGAAATCATGGATTAATTTAAAAACATTTGCATCCTTACAGTAACAAGTTAGCCATCTAAGGGCATGGAATAGCTCCCCATGTTTTTCAGATCATCTTTTACGTTTTTAATCAAATTTACTTTTCTCCACAGATGAATTCAGGATTCTTGGCCAGTTCATAGATTTTGGTACCATTATGAATGAAGGATCTTATTTTAAAATTTCTTGTTGGGTATTTTCTGGCATAAAAACTGTTATTCATTTTAGTAGGCTGATCACACTGACAAACTTTCTAAACTCTTGATTAGTTCTAATGGTGTGTTGTTGATCCTTCTTTTTTCTAAATAGATGATAATATTTTCTGAAACCATGCCAGTTTTATTGCTTTAGAAAGTATTTTTCCCAGTCGGGCATGGTGGCTCACGCCTGTAATCCCAGCACTTTGAGAGGCCGAGGTGGGTGGATCACAAGGTCAGGAGATCAAGACCATTCTGGCTAACACGGTGAAACCCCGTCTCTACTAAAAATACAAAAAACTAGCGGGGCGTGGTGGCGGGCGCCTGTAGTCCCAGCTACCCAGGAAGCTGAGGCAGGAGAATGTGGTGAATGCAGGAGGCGGAGCTTGCAGCAAACCAAGAACGCACCACTGCACTTCAGCCTGGGCGACAGAGCAAGACTCCATCTAAAAAAAAAAAAAAAAACGAAAAAGAAAGAAAATATTTTTCCCATAATCCTGTGAAAGCTTCATTACCTAAATTAAGAGCCTGTCATTCAAGACATCGCTACTTTTCTTGTTAAGTATAATAACATTTGAAAGGTACTTAATGATCACTCTCTGTCTTTTCAGCATACCTGTGAGAAAGACAAGAATAGGAGAGTTGTAATTTACAAGGATGTAGTCACTGTGCATTATTAAATATATACTCCCTGCTGGGCCTTTCTCTTCAGAATGCTTTGTTTAGTCAACACTTTAAAATACACTTAGTTAGAAGAAAAATTTAGTTAGGGGAATAAAATTCAGAAAACCTTAATCAGAATTAAAGATAAAATGTGTAAAGTAATGACATATCCCAATAATAATAAATAATCATATCCTAAGTAATTATCCCTCATTCAACATTCTGAGGGTTACTAGATCTTTTCCTTTCTCAGGTTATTTGTTTACTCAGTAAATTACTCAGATCTTGCCTATTCTATAAAGATTGGGTCATTTTTTCCAAGTCAATTTCATTTCCTGTTTTTTTAAAGGAAACAAATAATAGCTTGGAACATTTTTTTGAGCTTTACACATCTAAGAAGTGTGTATCATCATGGTTTATACTTATATAGTTACCCTAAAGTTGTTCTAAGTATTTGCTATGTCTTGACTCATTAAGGTCTTAACTCGGAAAGGTCTAATCCTTTTGACTGAAATATCTGGGGGGAAATATCATTGGGTCTGGTGCTGGGGAAAGTTGGGATCTGAATAATTTTTTATTTTATCTGTCACCTATCAACTTCCCCATCATGGGACATACCACAGAGATGTGTTGGTCCAGCAGAAGCACAGCCTTCTCCTTATGCCCTCACATGCTGGAGCTGGAAAAAGCTGGAGGAATCCAACCTATTCAAGTTATGAGAAAGAACCAACTCTCTTCAGCCCACCCAGCTGGTGAGAGGCAGGTACTAACATTCGGGTATGCTTTCTCTCACCCCAGTTCTTCCACCAGCACACAAAATGCCCTTCTTCCCACCTTCGCAAGGGTGAAATGTAGTTAATCATCAAGAACAAGGATGGTGTGGAAGGAAAAAGAAAGGGGCAGATACAGCCTAGATAATAAGTAGCATTGTATAACGTTGGGTATTTTTTTGTTAAGACTCATATCAATTCAAATAAAACATAGATTATAATAGCTAACACTATTAATCCTTGCTATATGCATTTTATATGGATTATCTCATTTAATCCCTACAAAAGCCTATGATATGGATGTTATCATCATTCCTATTTTATAGATGAGAAAACAGGCTTCAAAATGTCAGGTAACTTCCCTATGATGCCACTAGACAGTGGCAGAGAAAGGAATCAAATCAAGAACTCTCTGATACATAAATCCATGTCCTTAACCATCAACCTATCCGTGGTCAATTTTCTTACCTCCATTTTACAGCTATGACCTGGCATAGCCCAGTGTGGCAGAGTTCTTAGATACAAGTTATGGCAACCAACTCTGGTTCACTTACGTAGAAAGAGAGTTGGTTCATTTATGCAGGAAGAGGAAACCTAGCAAACTCACCAACTCCAGGTTGCAAGAACCTTGCCGTTCTCTGAGGCACCCCAGGGAATCCCCCTGACCCCATCTATGCGCCTATTGTCCATTGCAGAGCAGAACTCCATTTCTTCTTTCTTAGTAGATGGATTACTTCTGTCAAAACCCATATTATCCCCCATCCCCCACATACCACATTTCCTTTTTTCTTTTTCTCTTTCTTTCCTTCATTCCTTCCTTCCTTCTTTCTTTTTTTTTCTCTTTCTTTCTCTCTCTCTCTCTCTCTCTCTCTCTTTCTTTCTCCTTTCTTTCTCTTTCTTTCTTCCCTTCTTTCTTTCTTTTTTTTTTAGACAGGGTCTCATGCTGGAGTGCAGTGGTGTGATCTCGGCTTACTGCAGCCCTCTGCCTCCTGGGATCAAGCAATTCTCCTGCCTCAGCCTCCTGAGTAACTGGGACTACAGGCACTTACCACCATACCTGGCTAATTTTTGTATTTTTAGTAGAGACGGGTTTTCACCATGTTGGCCAGGCTGGTCTCCAACTCCTGGCCTCAGGTGATCCACCTGCCTCCGCCTACACTGTTTTTTCAATCCAGTGGCAAGAGGACTTTGAAATGTCCAGGTGTGAGTCTCAGCTTCAAATTTATAATGGAACCATTGCTGCCTCGCCTTATTTCTTGTATTCTTCCCTTATTTATGAAGACCTCTAATAAAGCCCAGAGCTAGGGGGTCAGAAAACAAAATAGCTGCAAGTGGTTGTGAGGCTTTACTATTCCTCCAACCATCCCTATTCACAGGAAGGATCCTCTGCGTGTGGATCGCTGGTTCCCACTTTCTATATGTCCCAAACCATTACATCGAGTGGTACGAACTCACCATTTGTGCAGGTCAAAAATGATGATTCACTGGCAATATCATTTAGTTTAAGAGCAAGGATTTCCCCAAAATTTGCTGTTTCTAGAACTGAGTCTTCATTTGGTTATGCTGCTGTTCTACAAGGGCAGCTAATTCTGAGATGTGGGCTACAAGACAAGCTTGGAGAATCCCATAGACTTCAGCCCACTGCCTGTCTTCTTTCACTCAAAAATAACTGCTTTAGGCCAGGTGTAGTGGCTCACACCTGTAATCCCAGCACTTTAGGAGGCCAAGGCGAGCTGATCAACTGAGGTCAGGAGTTCAGGACCAACCCTATCTCTACTAAAAATGCAAACAATTAGCCAGGCAGGGTGGCACGCACCCGTAGTCCCAGCTACTCGGGAGGCTGAGGCAGAAGTATTGTTTGAACCTGGGAGGTAGAGCTTCCAGTGAGCCGAGATTACACCACTGCACTCCAGCCTGGGCGACAGAGTGAGACTCCATCTCCAAAAAAAAAAAAAAAGTGCTTTAGTGAGAAGCAATTCTATGTGAGTATGAGATACCATCATGATTAATAAGGTGTTCATGAAGGCCATGTGGGCCATGAAGGAAGAAGCTTGTTAGGAAGGAATGTCAATGCAATCCAGGTTCATAATAAGTCTTCATTCCAGTGATGACAAATTGCTACCTCTACAGTTATGGAAAAGATTCAGTGTAATAAACAGGCTACCAGAAGTCAAGCTGCTGCTCCTGATTTTGGTGCCACTTTGACATTCAGGGTTTGTCACTGAAGTAGGCAAGTGGGATAAGCAGCCAGGTGAGGTGGATATGCAGCCAGGTGAGGGCCTGTGCTTGTCTCTGAGCCCTTGCATAGCTTCCTCCCTCCATGGCCTCTCACTTCATGTACCTATTGGGTGGCACTGGGTTTCTGGGGATAGTGGCTGACTGATATCCCGAGAGGATGGTCATGTCCACCTTATTAAAGAGCGCCTCCCTCACTGGGAGGAATTTTGGTGAGTCTTACCATGGCATTATTGGTGCCTGTTCTCAGAGGTCAGTCTATATTCTTTCCCTGATCTGGTCACCAACTCTTAAGTCTTGCTCTTTACTAAGTTTTTACTAGGTGGCCAAACAATTAATCACTGTCCACACAGCCTGACCTCAACTCCTGTCTCCTTGGTAAAATACAGAATGAGAAGAACCAATTAGTTATGCTGGGATGATTGCCTTTCTTTACTGTTTTTCAAGAGTCGGTGTCACTCTTTAGCAGTCTACTTTCAGCAAACACCTACACACTGTGCAAAGTCATATACACACAGATTTGTTTTTCCATTTTCAGTCAACTGATCAGGAGGATTCTCCATGAGGCTTAGGTGTAGGATGAGGGAAGGGTCATAACATAGTAGGCAATGTACCTGCGTGTGCGAGCCATCGCCCATACAATTTTCTTATGCCTTCAGGATCTGCACAGCCTAAGTGATGGTGCTTTTGGGAATGCCTGAATTTTGGCTGGGAGGATGAGATAAAACCTACTTCATAATGCAGAGTTCAGGTTCACCTGGTTTTCTATGATTAAATTTGCAACATCCATCAGGGTCCAGTAGCAATCTTTTCTCAACAGAAAAATAATTCTTGCCAAGTGATTGTGACTTTACTCCTAAAACCTAAGGGCCTGGCAGAGTCTTCATATAGTTGCCTCATTTCTACCTGCACTTTGAACACCCTTGGATCCAGTCTTAAGGCTCAAATGGAAGAGCTCTTTCTGCCACAGACTTGTCCAGTTGGAGACTGGTGGGGCCCTCCTTAAAGCTAGAAGCCTTTCAATTACCTGGTGCATGGAGGACAAAGCACAGCCAAATGTGGCATATGTTGCCTCCAAACTCAAAAGAGGTTCACAAAGTATTGTACTTCTTTCTTACGGGCTGCAAGGTGAGACAATTAGTTTTTTACTTTTCAGAAGATATGCCTTCAGTACCCCCATGGATCTCCCAGAAAGTTTACTGATGTATTCTTCATTTTATTTCCATGGGATACCTCTGGCTTATGCTATCTTACCAAGAAATCTATGGCACCTGCTATTTTCTGCTCTCTGAGTCCTATCATACTGATGTTATCAATGTAGTAGACCAATGTGATGTCTTTTGGGAAAGCAAAATGATCAATTTTCCTTTAGCACAGAGCCCTAAAGCAAGAGGATGAAAAGTTTCTGGTGCCCAGCCTGCCAAAAACAATCTTCTTCTGATGTTTTGTATTTATTAGGATGGGACAAAAGCATTTTTGAGATCAGTACTTGCATGGAAAATACCAGGGGCTGAGTTGGTTTATTTCAGTAGAGAGAGACCACATCTGGAGCAGTGGTGGCAATTAGAGCAACCATTTTATTAGCCTTATGATAATCCACTGCCATTCCTTCTCCAGAATTCTTTTATCTTTTGCATCACTCTGAGCTCTGTTGCTTATCACTACTTCTGTTTCCAGTTCCTTTATCAATGAACATCCTTAGTCTGAAGCAACAGAAACTGGCTCTGGCTGATTTCTGTATGGTATAGCCCCTCCATCTTTAAAGTCTTCGGTAAAAGAACTTATCTCTGCGGTTCCCCCGAGGATAGAACATAGTTTTTTACTTATTATTTGCTAGGGAGAGCATGTGTCAAGGAATTCCATTCAGTTCTTCCACCACTGTAGCCTTTACTTCACCTCTAAGGGAGAGTTAAAGTGAGGACTGGACTGATTACTGAGATGACACATGCAGTCAGTGGGGGAAGGGTTCAGGATTCCACTGAATCTCCTGGGAGAGGGCTTTGGTCAAAACTCTATTTCTTACCTCACTCCCCAAAAGCTCCCTCTTTGATAAGGGGACCACAGTGGTGTTCTGGGTCTCCAGGAGGTGGTGTTTACTAAGAGCATCAGCAATCTATCCTGTAGAAAATGGGAACCATGATGCCATAAATAACATTAGCCTTCACCTGATCCATGCATCTCTCAATGCTTTGGTGAAGGGAGTGTTTTCTTGGGACCCTCTTTGGAGACATGGTAAGGTTTGAGGGAATGTGTTTCACTTACTTGCTCATGATAAATCTGCTCCCATCCTTTTTTACTCTCCAACCCCCACATCTTTGGAGTCCTTCAACTATATTTTATCAGGTAATGCCTGGCATCTCAATCTCATTCAGCAGGGACTATCATTGAGTACAGGTTTCTGTTGACCAAACAAGTAAACAACTGAATCTGTTCCCAGCTGTCTGGGCTAGCTCAAAGAATCCAGACTCTGGAAAATATACCTATACCCATGAAATTCAGTTCAATCTACAAGTGTATACTTCCCACCTTGCTGTGGCCCTTCACAATACATCTTCATATGTATTTGCCAGATTTGTGTTAAACTGAATTACTTCTTTGGTGTGCAATTTCTTGGGGGCTAAGATTTGGTATTCTACTTGGCCTTCCAGAACATTCTGGGGCCTGACTCTAGTTAAAAAGCTAATTAGATGTCTAAGAAAGTTGTAGATGTGGGTCATAAGGATAATTTTTGCCCAGATGAAGTAGTTGGGGAGGTTCTTCCACAAGATAGCAATAGCTTTGTCACAAAAGAGAGGATGAACTTCCCTGGTCTGCAAGGAGAACTCAGGGGGACCAGGGGATCCTCACACTCTGAAGTCCACTGGATCCCCGCAAGTCCCCATTTCAATCACAGGCTTTTACTCATTCCTAACCAATGTGCTACATTTTGCATAAGAGACTAGGAAAGCTGTGAATCCATAAGCATACAGTGTCCAACTTTGAGTTTAGTTTTTGACCTCCTCATCTAAGGCTGTATGAAATAAGAGTTTGCTATAACAACTCCAAGTTTAAAGACGATGCTTTGAGTCAAGAATTTAGATATTTGAGCATTTTCTTTAAGTTGTCCCCCTCTGTAGAGACAACCACTTCACTCTTAGATCTTGAATTTCTCATAACCTTCATAGCACTGTTGGCAGGGACCCATGTCCCCACTGAAGCTTGCTGTTAGGGAATGGGCATTTTATTTGAAGGATGACAGGTCATGATGAACCGTTTTGCCACCATGCCATAAGATCTGACAGAATCACATCCAGCATTTTTTTCCTGCTGTCTGCCCCAACTAGGCATGATAACCAAACCCAGATTCTCCTCATTACCATAAGGTCTGTTTCTGATAACCACTTCTGGTTCCAATTTCCCCATCTGTGGGCATTTTTAGTTTTAAGCAGCAGGAACTTACTGTCCATTTAAACAGAAAAGAAACTCATTAAACAAGATACCAGGAATCTCAGAGAATTTCTAGAAGTGTGAGAGAACAAGGAATAATTCCCCCAAATCAGATCACAGAATGTATCCAATGAAGATTATAGCTCTTTTCTCCCACACCTGACACCTTGTTCATGAGACACAAGAACCAACACTACTGGATCTGTTCTCCTGGGATCTTGACTTGCTACAACCATTACTGCACCAGAGAGAACTTCTTGTGGTGCCACCTCTTCGTGCCACACTCTGACTCCTAGTGCAGGGCATGTGAATTTCATGGTGGAGCTCAGTCATGCCTTTTCCCTAGCAATCAGGGAGGCCAAGGAAACCTGGCATTTTCAGCTCTGATAATGGAAACTGGGCTCTGTTTTTCAAAAAATTTGTGAGGTGGGAATTCCCTAAAACTGGGAAGAGGATTGTCCAAAACTTTGATTCATATATACTACACCATGTCACGGGATACATCAACAATTAAAAAAATTACCATTGAGTACCTATTGCCTTGGGAATAGATAGATGAATAAAATAAGGTCCCTAAGATTTTAAAGTTTAGGGTCTTGTGTGAGAAACTCATCTAAATAAGTATGAGGCCCCGAGAGTGCAGAGGAGGAAATCATTCATTTCAACTTGGATAACTGAGGAAGACTTAGTAGAAGGAATGATATTTGCATTGGGTCTTGAAGGCTAAATAAGGGTCCATTAAAGAAAAGTGAGGGGTAGGATGAGGGACACGTAAGGAGAGAATTCTAGAGTGTAAATATTTATTAAACTTGATGGCATAGTCAGGGAATGTCGAATAGTCCAAAGTTAGTAGAATAACCTAGCTAAAAGGGGATGTAGAGAATAGATTTCAAGATCTTGAAAACTAGGCTGGATATTTATCTTCTAAGGGGAACCAGTAAAGACATTTAAGCAAGCAAGAAAAAAATACAAAACTTCTGTTTTAGAAAGAGAACCTTGGAAGATGGTTTTAAGTGGGAGGAGGCCACGATCGGGAGGAAATTTAAGTGAGTTGTTGCCAATGGCGAGAGATTACAAGGGTCAGAAGAAACATGAAGGTCATGACTGATGGATGGGATTGGCCCGAGAGTATTTTGGAAGCACTATTTATTAATATTAGTGATAAAACGAATATGAAGTACAAAGGAAAGGGAAGAATTAAAGATAACCCTAATGTTTCTGGTTTGAATGTCTGAGCTGGAAAGCCATTGACTGAGGTTGAAATACAGGAAGAAGTGACAGGTGCAGCAAGAAAACATGCTGTTTGGTTATGGACTTTCAGAGTTTGGGGTATTTGAAAGGCATTTGGGTTGGAAAGTTGGATCTACAGACCAGTGGTCTGGCCTGGACATACAGATTTGGGATTCGTAGGCACAAGACGGGCGGTTGCGGGCCTGAGAGTCAACCAGGTTGGCTAGGGATAATGGACAGAACTGCGGACTCCCAGGACCAGCAACACTAAATTTTTAAATAGGAAAGGACTGGAGAAGTGGGTGGAGAGGTAGAGGAAAAGCAGGAGAGAACATATTTTTATAAATAAAAGAGAGGAGAGGGAAGGAAAAGGAGTTACAAGAATCAGGAGTTACAGTGGGGCACTCAGCTCCTTTTTTGAGCATGTCAGTGGAATACTAGCAGCAGGACCCAAACATCAGTGAGTCTTGGAAGGAAAGCAAAGAAGGGGAGCCGATGGGGAGCACAATTTCATGACTAAGAGCTGAGCAGGAGCCAGACTCCTGATATCTGACTCCAGACCCGCACACTCCTCTGGGGCTCCTCAAACACGTTGCTGGCACACAGTCCCTGCTGGCCAATGTTTGCACATGAAAAAAGGGATCCTGCCAAGAACCAGGTTTGGACTCTAAGTTAAAGAAAGTTGAACATGCTTTTTTATTGCCAAATGCCTCAGGGAATGTAAGACTGTTTAATGTGCGTTGAGAATCTCTACAAGCTGGAGATGACACAAACTCTCAGAACCTGCGTGTTTGTTGATCGTGAGTTCTCATTTCTTGAAACGGGTGTTTCCAAAGACACCTGTGGAGAACTATCATCCTGTTTTATCCACTGTACCCAGTTGCTTCCATAAAAGGGTTATATCAGAATGCAGTGTAGACTGAGGGGCCTGAGAACGCGGGGGCACTAGTTCCACGGCTGGGAGCCTCACAGACTTTTAGCATCAGCAAATTGGCTGAATTTCAACCATTCAGAAAAGTTTCTCCTTTTTTCATATTTTAATATTTCTGAAATCAAGGTGGGCCTTATAATTGATTAATATATTTAATATAGTGCTTTTGGCCAGGCGCGGTGGCTCACTCCTGTAATCCCAGCATTTTGGGAGGCCGAGGTGGATAGATCACCCGAGGTCAGGAGTTCGAGACCAGCCTAGCCAACATGGCAAAACCTCATCTCTACTAAAATTACAAAAATTAGCTGAGGGTGGTGGCGTGTGCCTGTAGTACCAGCTAGTTGGGAGGCTGAAGCAGGAGGAACCCTTGAGCCAGGGAGGCAGAGGTACCTACATGCAGTGAGCCAAGATTGTACCACTGCATTCTAGCCTGGGCAACAGAGCGAGACTCTGTCTCAAAAAAAAAAAAAAAAAAAAAAAAATATATATATATATATACACACACACACACACACACACACACACATAATATATATGTATATATAAAATATACGTATATATACACAAATATATATGTGTGTGTATATATACATATATATATTTATATATATAAAAAACATAGTGCTTTTTTTCTTAATGCCCCATGGTTGTTACTAAACCAATAGTGTAGAACAACTCAGATATTCATGTTGCTGCAGGCAATTTTAGTACTGAGGGATGATAAAATTAGTGAGAGAAAGTTTGAAAAGAAACAGGACCTTTACATAGCCTCAGATTATCTCATTTGCTCCCCGCTTCCTTTCTTATTACAAAGGGAGAAGTAATAATGTTACTATGGAGAAACCTGGCAGACTTCATGCTGACCAAGGGACCAAGGTTAACATCAACAGTCATAAGACATATTGGCATCAGGTACCTCATAATACGATACACTGAGAAGACCACATCCCCTCTGTAATATCTTCCCAATAATGTATCACCTTTGTCTAGTCATGAGAAAACATCAGGCACAGCCAAACCGAGGAGCATTTTACACAATACCTGAGCAGCATTTTTCAAAAGACAAGTAAAGACTGAGCTGAGCAACTATCACAGATGGGCGGGGAGCAGGAGACATGACACCTACATGCAAGGTGGGACACTGGATTCAGTCCTGGAACAGAAAAAGGACCTTAATGAAAAAACTGGTGAAATCCAAATGAAAGTCTACAATTTGACTAATAGAATCATACAAGTTTCTTCATTTTATAATTATATAATGGTTACTTAAGGGTTAACAAAGGGGAAACTGTATGAGGAGCATACAGGAACACTTTGTACTATTTTGGCAACTCATCTTTGCATCTAAAATTATCTCAAAGTAGAAAGTTAAAACCAGAAAACAGAGATTTAGCCCCTTCCCCGTGTGATGTCCTGCACAGCCTCTGGACTCTTCAGAGAGTCCCCACAGCAAGAAGGTTCTTACCAGACACATCCCCTTGACCTTAGACTGTCCTGCCTGCAGAACTGTACCCTGAAAGCCACTTTCTTTCCCTTAATGGGACAGAAACAAAGACACGAGAAAGCTATAGGCCACAGTGACCAGCAGGAAAGTTGAGATGAAGCTGCAGAGTGAAGCTTCTGCTTCCTCAACTCAGTTGAGCAGCATAGGGTGGTGGGAGCAGCAGGGACTAGGCAACACTCAGCTCACCTGGGACACTTGCCAGGCTTTGGCTCAGGAGGGGCAGAATATGGTGTTTGCCCAATCACTGAAACCAGAAGTTATTGCCTAAACATACTGCCAAAAACTCTCTCTGAAGTCTCTGTTTAAGAGCCACGGAAGATGGGAAAAATAAGTTATTTCTTTTCAAATCCAACTCAAAAGGCACAAAGAGCTGCTTATGCTCATCACCCATGTGACAGCCAACTTTCCTTTTTTCACCAACCCACACAGGGGCTGGTCAAAGATCGAAAAGTAATATTTCACAGTAATATTTCATTAATAGTAATATTTCACAGTAATATTTCATTAAACAAAACAGCAACAAACACACAAACAAATGATACAGTGCCCTGTCACTAATGGCACATTTGAATGGAGGGAAAATGCTAGGTTCTGTCCTATCCAGCTGCTGCCTCTCTGAGCTGGCGTATCAGGGATACTGGATGTGGCCCTGGCACTACCTGGACATGACAGGTGGAGGGAGGAGAGAAAGGAGGGGGAGGTGAGGGAGAGAGAGAGTGGGCAACACGGGTGGTGTAGGGGATGGTATTTGTAAACAGGCCTTTGGGATGCCTTAAATTCTGCCAAAAATTTGAGTGTTTGCTTATGGGACCGGCTTTAGAGATCATGATTGATCAACCTGGGATTAGAATGAAGAATATCCTTTGGGAAGGAAGCCAGTCTTGTACCCCTGAGCCAGTCTCTTATTTAGAAATAGGTTTCCTCCTCATCACAGTGCTCTCCAGGAGAAATTTCTCTGATGACAGAAATTTTCTGTGTCTGTGCTCTTCTGTAAAGTTGCCACTAGCCACATGTGCCGTGGAGCACCTGAAATGCAGCCAGTGTAACGGCAGGACAAGTTTAAATGTAAATAGTCACTGGCTGCCTATTGGACACAGCCCAAGGGATTAGCTTAACCATATTTTTAAAAATCATGATATGGATCAATATAAGCAAAGAGAAATAATTTCAAAGATGAGTATATATGTAATCAACCACCCAAACCCCAAAGATATGTGGAAATAAGAAGTAGCCAAATGGATACTTTTACAATTGTACCCAGAATCATGGAATTTTAGGGCTGGAAAAAACCTTAGAACTCATCTGTTTCAACCCCCCTCATTTACTGCTAAGAAAGTAGGAGACCAGGGGAATATGTGATTTTTCCAGGCTCAAGGGCGAGATAGGGGAAGAAGCAGAACTAGAACTAAGTCTCCCCAGCCCCATTCCAGGGCTGTGCAGAATTGCACATGGCCTCACACACCTAAATTTGCAACCTCATTCCTGTTAAACCTGCATCAGTACCAATGAGTTATAGATGTACCCCATTTCTCGTCTCCAAACTCCCACTGTTCAGCCTCATCAAAATATCCCAAATGAGATGTTTCCAGAACAATTCTTTTTTAATGAAAAGCATCAAAGCTGCTGTCTTTCAGCCACATGGTCTGTCTTCTGGCCCCAAGGGAGGAGAGCTGAAATAATAAATCCTCTAGAGGATACAGAATCAAGGACACCAGAGAGCTTTCTCATAAATTGCCTCTCCATTACAATTTGAGTATATTCACAATGGAGAACTCTAAATAAGATGAGAGAGAGGCTAATTCATTTTATAAACATCGCTTTAAATCTCTTCGTGTACCTGAGCCATGAAATTAATTATGACTGTGATGAAACAGAAAAAAAAAAAAAGAGTTGTTTGAAACGGTAATGAATATTACCTATTACCAGAGCCTACTTTCTTAACCAGTTTACTTTCTAAAATATAAGCAGATGATTTCATGGATCTAAATCTCCTTATGCAAACCCCAGATGACAGCAAACCACCATTAATCAGGTATTCAGCAGAAAACATATTCAGCAGACAATCTATGTAGTATTCTTATCAAAAGATGTCTCTTGATTCTTCTAAAACAAGAGCAAGTTCCCTATTGGGGCCAACATTGGGAAAATTCATCCTCAAAGAGAAATATGAAATTCTAAAGATGAGTAACCACTTCTCAACAAGTGTGTGTGTGAGGGAAGCTGTTATGAAGATATTCCAGGTGTTTTCCTTCTGGTGTGATTTTGGGGTCTTTGAAAAGACCAGTTCCTTACAAACTCACTCCCAGAATGTAAAAACCAAAGCTTCCACCTGCCTATCAAGGGAGGCTGGTCCAAGAAGTCTCACATGTCATTTAACTTCATTTGAATAAGAGCGCACTCTGATGAAGATTAAAATTCACTTATTGACATTGAAGCTTCTTTCTTCCTTTGCTCAAGGTCTTTCCTAAGCAAGACCCAGAAGCCCGCGGTAAAAGACAAATCTAGTATGTGAATTAATTTCTGCTGACTGTAAACACATACACGATAAAAGTGACATCCTATGCATTCCATACAGCCTTGGCATGCCCAGAGGAGAATGGTGGCTTCTCAATAATCTATACACATGTAAATTATCACAGACACTGCATAAGTAATTAAGGACAGTAAAAATACTACAGCAGCGAATATTTACCAAACACTTTCTGTGTGCCATTATTTCTTATATCCCTCATGACAATCTCTGAGATATGAAGACTTATTATCACCTTCATTGGCAGGATGAGGAAGCAAAGAGAAGTGAAATAACTTGCTTCGTGGCATACAGTTACCAGGAGACAGAGTCAGGATTTGAATCTACGTTTACCTGACTTAGACCCAAACTCTTAAGAATTATATTAGTCTGTTATATTTTACAGGGAGGAGGAGTAGAGAGAGACCAGGAACCAACAAATAATAGGGTCCCATGCCTTCTGGACTATTATTTCTGGCCTGTCAAGAATGTTCCTTGGGGCCGAGGGTGGTATCTCATTCCTGTAATCTCAGCACTTTGGGAAGCCAAGGAAGGAGAATTGCTTGAGCCCAGGATTGCAAGGCCAGCTTGGGCAGCAAGGCAAGACCCTGTTTCTTAAAAAAAAAAAAAAAAAAAAAATCAGCCGGGGCATGGTGGCATATACCTGCAGTCCTGGCTACTTGGGAGGCTAAGGCAGGAGGATCCCTGAACCCGTGAGGTTGAGGCTGCAGTGACCTGTGATCATGCCACTGCACTCCAGCCTGGGCAACAGAGCAAGACTCTGTCTCAGAAAAAAAAAAAAAAAAAAAAAAGGAATATTCTTTGGTTCTACTCATTGCCCTACCCCCTTAATCCTCCCAGGTGCCAAGTGTGGATCCAGTCAATTGGAATATTTGCCTTCAGTGACTTTCACTCTTCATTCCAAGGTCCTTCCTTCCACCTCCAAGCCCTGCCAATACTCTGTGGTCTCAATTTTTGTAGGTCCTCCTGTGCTCTCTCAAATCATGTCCAATCTTCATCTATTCTGCATTCAGAATGTAATGTGTGTGCTAACTGAATCAAACTTCTTCCTTTAAGCTAAATCTTTGGTTCTGGGAGGACACAATCAATACCTTTACCTCGTGTGTCCTGGTGGTAAGAATTTTAGCCACATTGTTTCCCCCGGGCAGAGCTCTCACAAAGATGCTCACTTAAATAAGGTCAGAGGTGGTCAGGGAGGAAATGGTGTGTGTGTTGGTTTTATCATCAACTATTACAGTTTTTTTGGGAAAGCCAGACCTTTGCATTGCTACACTCTTACATTTTGAAGAATCCAATAACTGTTTTAGAATTACCACAAAGTTTACCTTCGAAAAATGCCACTTTCTTGCTTAACATGCTGGGGGAGAGACAATCCAAATGTGAGGTTACTTTCCAGATAGATTTTCCTGGCAGTTAATATTTGGGTGCTGGCCAGGCGCGGTGGCTCAAGCTTGTAATCCCAGCACTTTGGGAGGCCGAGACGGGTGGATCACGAGGTCAGGAGATCGAGACCATCCTGGCTAACATGGTGAAACCCTGTCTCTACTAAAAATACAAAAACTAGCTGGGCGAGGTGGCGGGCGCCTGTAGTCTTCAGCTACTCGGGAGGCTGAGGCAGGAGAATGGCGTAAACCCGGGAGGCGGAGCTTGCAGTGAGCTGAGATCCGGCCACTGCACTCCAGTCCGGGCGACAGAGCGAGACTCCGCCTCAAAAAAAAAAAAAAAAAAAAAAAAAAAATATTTGGGTGCTGCTCAATGAACTACACCCCATGAAGAAGGCTAAGCTGGGAGTTGGAAGTCTGTCATCTGCGCCGTGGGTCTCTGTTCCTGAGGGCCTCCCATGGTGTGAGCTGAGTGATCCTAGCATTGAAAGAGGTGGTTTCTCTACAAGCCTCAACATGGAGACCAACAACTCCAATTGGTGATTTGCTCAAGAAGCAGTGATCTGCCCAGCAGTGAGGAGAATCTGGATGTCTTGGACTTTGGAGAATCCCCAGTTTGCAAAGTGGCAGCCTTCTAAGGGGTTTTCAAGGGTAATTTTGGAAATTTGTGACTGTTCTCTGAGAGTGTGAGATATGACACCACTGGGTGATAATAAATGTATCACGTTCTCATAAAAATAACCATCACTGGCTAAGCAGCAACTGTGTTCTGAGCGTCTTTCAGCAGGCATTGTTTTGGAATTATATACATATGCTAGGAACAAAGGCGGCTGATTCCTTCCTTGCTGTGTCCAGTTATGTTGTTGTCCTCAGAAGCAAATGCCAGGCGATATTCATTCCACCGGCATCCCTTGATAGCACCTCTTGTGTCTGAGCCATCTAGAGGTAGTCCCCCTTTGTGACTCAGCCTTTCTCTTTCCATCACTCAGCTCTGCTTTTCTCTGGGTTGACTTTACTTTGGGACCCACTTTCTCCATATGTCAGCTCCTGGCAATTTTAGCTTGCCCACTGCAGCAAAGAGAGTGTTGAGTTGCAGAGAGTTACTGTGGGCATTCTGGAAGCCAGCTCCATTGGCTGTTGCTGCCTTGGTTTGGGTCATATGCTAATCCCAGCACTAGGCCAGGCTACAAAGGTGTGTGTGATGCTCTCATTGGCCAGTCCTGGGCCTGGAGCAGGGGGCTGTGCTGGGTTCAATCCACTTCCTGAAAAAACAAAAGGCCTGAGAGCAGGATGGGGTGGGGTGGGGGACTCAAGAAGTCCCAGGCTGCTGTGGCTGAAGAAATGGCAGTGGATGCTCACAGGCAAAAGCAACCTATGTCAGCTTCTCAGATCCTCTCCGTTCCCACTTCTCCTGCCTCCATTTCTGCAGTCACTACCATGCAGTCTCTCTCGCCTCCTTTTCTCTACCTCCTCACTGGACTAACTCTACCTTTACTGCCTCCCAATTTCCATGCCCTCAAGCCTCCTGTTTGCTTTCTCTTCTGAGCCTCCTCCTATTTCTGCTTACTCTGCTGTTGTTCCTCTTTTACGGCCTCACATTGAGTTCCCTGGAAGTGTATCTAATTGATCTGTTAGCATC
This sequence comes from Piliocolobus tephrosceles, assembly GCF_002776525.5. Taxonomy (NCBI): domain Eukaryota; kingdom Metazoa; phylum Chordata; class Mammalia; order Primates; family Cercopithecidae; genus Piliocolobus; species Piliocolobus tephrosceles. The sequence continues at coordinate 61,796,708 of NC_045440.1, forward strand.
TAGGACAGAGTGTCCCTATCAATCAGCAGGGTCATGGGAAGCCAGCTCACAGCCACCAACAAGCCTCCAGATTGCTTCCTTCAGGTCCAATGCCTTTGCCTCAGATGATTGAGCAGGATGATAGAGCCACATCTCATGTTAGAAATTAAGGCACTCACATAGAAGGTACAACCATTGGTGGCTTTGCTCAGAGTACAACAATTGGAGCTTCATGGCCTAAAGAACACATTTGGTATTTGTCCTAAAGGACCAGCCTGCATTATCTCTGTCTATGCTGTATAAACCTAACATAACATTTGCTGAAAGAAAGATCTTTATAGAGTAGATGCAATGTGCTTTTTCATACTCTAGATGATACCACTGGTGGATGCACAGCTGGATGAAAACTCTAGAAACCAACAACCTCAATGACTGAAGGAAGATGAGTTGGATAAGAAAAAGTGAAAAAGGGTAAGAAAAGCCAAAAAGTGACCGCGAGACGCTTTTAGAAAAACAAAGGTTGGCCAGGCACAGTGGCTCATGCCTGTAATCCCAGCACTTTGGGAGGCAGAGGCAGGCTGATTATCTGAAGTCAGGAGTTTGAGATCAGCCAGGCGAACAAAGTGAAACCCTGTCTCTATTAAAAATACAGAAAAAAAAAAGAAGTTAGCCAGGCATGGTGGTGGGTGCCTGTAATCCCTGGTACTCAGGAGGCTGAGGCAGGAGAATCGCTTGAACCTGGGAGGTGGAGGTTGCAGTGAGCCGAGATCAAGCCATTGCACTCCAGCGTGGACAACAAGAGTGAAACTCTGTCCCCCAAAAAAAGAAAAATAAAGATTAAAAAAGACGTTGCTCAGCTATTCCACACCTACAGGGAGTGCACAGCATGGCAGATGGGTTTCAAAGGTAGCAAGAAACAATCTTATTAAACTGCAGGCGGGACTAGTAAGAGAAGCTTCTAAAAGCATAGTCTTACACAGGGCCATGGCATAGATTCGTGACTACTTCAATGAAATTGAAATTTAGGAGCTTTGTAATTTGAGTTCTAAAATTTAATAGAAATGGGAAGCCCAACAGTTCTTTAATTTGGTTTTAATAAAGGAGTCTTCATTTTATCTACCATGCTGTCTTCCTCCCTCCCAACTGTGATTACTGGTAGTCAGAACTAGCAGGAGGCTAGCATAAAATTTAAGGAGACCCTCACTCCAGGCGCCAACACTGCATTTGCAGGAGCTCGAAAGTCTAGGCCTCCTTAAATATTGCACCCAGGGCTCCTGACCCTCTGCGATGGAAGTGTGGTGATTTCATTTTCCTAAAAGAAAAACTTTTTGGTGTTTTAGATGAGGCCAATCACTTTATCCTTCTCTTTCTGACCTGGGTTAATAGACTCAAACTAAAAATGAAGAATTTCATTCATATATGTGTGAGATAGAGGTGAAAATGCAAATTTTTCTAAATGTAAAAAAACAAAAAACAAAAAAACTTGATTTATGTTAGTTCACTTAACATGAATGATCAAAACACTCCTCCTGGCTGGGTTTGTCTGGGGCTGCCAGGTGCCCCCCTCTGCTCTGTGCATTTCTGCATTGGCAATGTGTCCCAGAGTCCAAGTGCTTTCTAGACAGCTCATGTTCATCTGTCTTATTAATAATTGGCTGCAACCTTTCCAATTTTCCCCTCTAATAGGCTTGCAAAGTTTTGTTACTTATCACATTATGAGCTCAATTCTTCTAGATTTTTACATTACTCGTCTAACACCTTCAGGGAAATTGAAGGATCACCTGAGTAACTCTATGCTGATGAGGAAGCCTTTGAGGCAAGCACCAGCCTAGACAGGACCAGAATGTTCTCTGGAAACCTGGGTTAATTGTCTCCGGGCTGCTTGGCATAATCACCTCACTCAACTTTCCTTCCAGCAGTGAAAAAAGTCCTGAGAACAGATATCTCCCCAGAAAACAGTGGGAGCGGTCATCGCTCATTCCCTCACTGAGAGGTACCCTATTCACTCATTCATTTATTCGTTCTTCTACTTCCTAAGAGGTCTTACTCCCCACATTGAGCATACCTTATAATGATAAGCATGGCATTTCCTTTAATTTTCTTGGAACATATTCCAGGCTTCTTGCTCTATTAATAATATGTATGTCTATTCAGGAAGATTCTTTCTCAAACATTTATTCCTGGAGGAAAAAAATCCTTAGAAACTTCGACTTAGGGGTGTATCTTTTCAAAATTGTATTGAAAAATAACTGTCTTTTGATGAATAGTAATGAATCGTGTTAAAAAACATCAGATGTTCGAGTTGCAATCTGGTATGAGCGTTGTAAAGAAATGATCGTTAACAGGGATTTCTCATGGGTTCTTGCGATGTCCTGAGGTTTCATTTCAGTGTGTTTGCTTGTTTGTTTGAATTAGAGAGAAGCGAGAGAGGTCATCTAGGGGGCCACCTGGCTGGTCAGACTGGTGTCCCAGGGGCACTACCAAAGTGAGTCTCTAGTCTGGTCCTGGCTTCTCAGGGCAAGAAATGGTTTGTTAGGGTACCTGGAGGTGTTTGGCTTAGGACTGCCTGTTGCTTAATCAAAATCACAAGAAACTGACATGTGAAACGTAAGTCCAGTTCATGCATATTTAGTGCAAAATATACCAGCCAAATGGTCAAGAATATGTGTAACACTGCTGGCTGCTGGTGTCTGTCCATAAGAGCCTCCTGTATCCTTCTCCATTGCAGGGAAGTCCATCTCAGGGCGCATAATAATTTTAGCCATTGGTCAGGCCATCCTCCTCCCCCTCTTCTCCCCAACAGTATTCGGGAGAGAGTGACAATTTCTGGGTTAAATTATCTTTCTAAAAGTCTCCATGTTTATCATTCCAATTTGGAAGAGTCTTTCTTGAGATTGGTTCTTTTCATTCACTGTGACCAGCCCAAGGACCCATTTGGTGACATGATATTGCCTTCCTAGAAATGTATGCTCACCACCCATTGGGCCTGGGGTTCTTAAATTTCTCTAAGCCATGCATTCAGTGACTATCACCCAGAGTCTATCATTTCTGCAGACAGTTGATTGCATCTAGTATACCAAGAGTTTCTGCATGTCAGGGGGCCCTTCCTGAAGGGCCGAATTGGCCCCGCTGGTGCCTCCATGTACAGACAATTTTGACAACGACCACACAAAACAGAAGAAATGATCGATGTGTCTATGAAACCAAAGCAAACTGAAGGCCTGCTTTGCCGGCCTTTGTTGAACTTCAACCTCGTTTAAGTGTAACAGCAAATAAACGTTGTGTAGAGGTCTCAAGATTCGAAAACTCCCCTCCCTCAATATACACACTGGTGCTCATGTATATACATTTGAACATACGAAAGAGTAAGCGAACCAGTGAAAACAGAGCTTTGTACTTAAAAACACTAAAAATACGTTTAATCTTTCTTGTCTGTATTTTCACAATCAAGTTTGTATGTTACAAAGTTCTAAAAATCTCAGTTTGGTCTGAATATTTATATTTAAAAACCAAACCTAATCTGATGGAAAAGCAGATGACGTCTCATTTATGCTTTAAGTAACACACTGAAAATGCACATCACGCCAGTGTGTGTGGGTAGGTTTTGCCTGTTCAAACTCTCACAATAGGCGGAGATGATTGATAACAAGACCAACTCGAGGTTGTTGCTTCTCTGAAGCCCCACCCTCCCCCCCAACCCCTGCAAGGACAAGTCGGCTTTCTTTCAGTAGCATGAAGATTCAAAGTAAAAAAAAAAAAAAAAAAAAAATGGCATTGATTAGTCAGTCAGAATGCTTTCCTGGCTGGAAAACCACCACCGGAGGGGCCAGGAAATGACCATTTTCAGCCTTCTGTGGTACATGAAGTATAAACCAAACACAGTATCATGTGAAACCAGGGAAACTCATATATTTCAGGAAAATCCCCTTACCCCTCAGGGTTGTTGATTTTTGTTCTATGTGAATCAAATTCCTGTATTTTCCTACAGAGCAGCTATGGTTCCCCCTGGAAGGAAACGGAAGACTTCGGTTCCCTGGAGGGAGCTTCTCCCGCAGCATACAGGTTCTCGCTGGAACCCTGTTGCATTTCCTCTGTAAGACACACAGGTTTATCTAAGCTGTGAAAGCAACACAGAGATAAGACCCATGGTGTTTTCCTTGTTACAAAAAAAACTGTCTACTTCCTGTCTGGAGAAACCAGGGACACTTGATTTTGAAGGGACTTCAGCAATGTAAGCATAAAATCAGCCCCTTCTCTTTAATTTAAATTCCACCTTTCCCTTGGGTGAGGGCTGTTTCTAAGTTATTTAAAGATTTAGAAAGTAGCTAGAAGGTCACTGGGTTTGTGGTGGCATTGGCTTTTACTCTTGTGCAATAAAACCACATTCTGCTTGTTCCTTTAGGTGAGGGCAGAAATGACTGGACGGAATGCCCACCTGCCCATACAGTTTGAAGAGAACAGTCCAAGTGCTCAAATACTTCAAAACCTTTTAAGAAATCAGAAATAGTGGGGAAACATTGCATCTGAGGTCACAGAATATGTTAATGTTAACCCGTGTGGCTGGAATAAATGTGCAAGCTGATGTGTTAATCTCTGATGTACTTGGAGATATTTCCCTTATGTAAATAATTTAAATTGTCCACAAGGTAACTTCATTTTCTACAGAGTCTAATTTGATTTTAACATTATTTTTCAAGATCATGTGAGTTTATCATTTCGTTTTTGGTTTCATTCAATGGTAGCAATCTGAGATAGTCACCTGCCCATCCAGGTCCAGTTGTATAACTTTTAACAAGTTATTTAACCTTCTCCTGTCTCGGTTTCCTCATTTATAAAGTGGGAATAATAGTAGTATCTACGACCGGGCACGGTGGCTCACGCCTGTAATCCCAGCACTTTGGGAGGCTGAGGCAGGCAGATCCCTTGAGGTTGGGAGTTGGAGAACAACATGGTAAAATCCTGTCTCTACCAAAAATATAAAAAATTAGCCAGATGTGGTGGCACGTGCCTGTAATCACAGCTACTTGGGAGGCTGAGGCAGGAGAATTGCTCGAACTTGGGAGGTGGAGGTTGCAGTGAGCCAAGATCATGCCACTGCACTTCAGCCTCAGTGACAGAGCGAGACTCCATCTCAAAATAATAATAATAATAATAATAATAATAATAATAATAGTATCTAACTCTGAGGATGCTTCTTCATTAATTTAGCAAACATTGTTGCATGGTCCAAAAGTGTTATGCATTAAAGATACATGGAGAGCAATGCCTATCCCTGACTTTCTGGCTCTTAGGGATCAGGGAGAAAAATGGAGATGTAAGGAGGCATAATACTAATACTACTAATAATAACAATGATAAAGATAATTTTACATGGTGTTAAGCTAAGAAGAAAAAGAACAGGTTATGAAGGTGATTGGATTGATTTGAGGGAAGGCCTCCCAGAGGTGGAGACATTTAAATGGAAGAATTTTTTTAAAAATTAGCCAGGTAAGGGCTAGGTATTGCAGGCAGAGGAAGGGGTGCATGCAAAGGCCCAGAAGCCCAAGCAGGTGGAGGCATGTGCTGTGGGCTGATAGAGTCCACTGGCAGTAGGCAGGTCCAGGTGGCACTGGCTTGTAGGCCCAGAGAAGCTGTTGGAGTTTTCCTGAGTTCAGTGGGAAGCCACTGGAAGCCTTTAACACAATGGCAGGACCTGACCTCATTCACAATTTTTTCTTTTTTTTTTTTTTTGAGACAGAGTCTCACTCAGTATGCTGGCTGGGGTGCAGTGGTGTAATCTTGGCTCACTGCAACCTCCACTTCCTGGGTTCAAGTGATTCTCCTGCCTCAGTCTCTAGAGTAGCTGGGATTACAGGTGCCACCACTACCGGTTAGTTTTTTTATTTTTTTCTTTTTCAATAGAGAAGGGGTTTCACCATGTTAGCCAGGATGGTTTCGATCTCCCGACCTCGGCCTCCCAAAGTGCTGGGATTATAGGCATCAGCCACCTTGCCGGGCCTCATTCACATTTTTAAAAGAGCTCCTGACAGCTGGTCTTCACTGGACACTGTGAACCACACGGTCCAAACCTTCTTCACTCCTGCAAACGCTGGCCACCCCGCAACTGTGAGATGCTCAAGGAGGAGTAAGAGGTAGCTGTGCTGGGGGTGCCCTACAACCCTCCTCCCTCAACGTCCACCATGATCCACATCTGCAGCAAGACCTCTGTGCCCGACCATGTCATCCGGTCCCTGTTTAACACCCTCTTCATGAACTCCTGCTGCCTGGGCTTCATAGCATTTGCCTACTCCATGAAGTCTAGGGATAGGAAGACGGTTGGTGACCTGATCACGGCCCAGGCCTACGCCTCCACTGCCAAGTGCCTGAACATCTGGGCCCTGGTTCTGGACATCCTCATGATTATTCTGTTTATCATCATCCCAGTGTTGATCTTCCAAGTCTATCGATAGAACAGGAAGCAGCATCCAGGCCAGGAGCTGTGACCCATGACCTGTCTCCCACTCACTCCTCCTTCCATTCCTCGCCCTGTATCAGCCCTTTATCCTCACACACGTTTCTATAATGGCATTCAATAAAGTTCACGTGTTCCTGGAAAAAAATAAAAGAGCTTCCTAGCTAGAGGGTGGAGAGGGGACTAGGGAAGGAGTAGAAGCCAGGGCTCTCATTGTAAGGATTAAATGAGATAATGAATGTATAGCATTTGGTGTCATAACTGACCCATCATCAATTCCCAGTTCATGTTAGTCATTTCTATTAATAGTTATGATCTATATTATTAATAATAGTACTTCCTAGGTATCATAATCTGACGGTATAAACTCAATGTGTACACCAGAAATCAAATGTCCCCTCTGATTTCATTCACTACAATGTCAGAAAAAAAGTTGTTAGAAAAAATTCCCAGTCTGTGGCCTAGGGGTTAGGGAACCCCGGGTTTGGAGAAGACTCAAGCCTACTGTGTCTGAGTCAGGAGATGGGAAATGAGTTTACTGGCCTAGCTGAAACTCAAGTTAATTTTTATTCCCAAGTTCTTCACCTTATTATGGCCCACATAGTTAGCTGCACGTGCTAAGTGCAAACATTTTGCTGAGCCAGTTTGTGAAACACTTTTCACTAATTAGTATACCAATCTATAAAAGAAGGCACTTCTTAAAAATACTTTGTTTTCCAGAAATCACAATACAGTACAGTACTCACTTTTGTGAGATTTACTTCTGACCCAACCAAGGATACATGCAGAGAGAATGTGTGTTTGAAGAGCTGGCATTCATGCAAATTTCAGGTTTTGAGAAAGGGATTTACTGGCTATCCAAAACCAAAGGCATGTACTTCTCAACCTCTAGGCAGTAGGGCAGGATTGTATTCCTGTCTGACCAGTGGGAAATCGGAGGCACAGTAGGCCTGAGTCTTCTCTAGACCAGGGATTCCCAACCCCTGGGCCGTGGACCAGGATTGGCATTTGTAGCCACTCCCCATTGCTCCCATTACCACCTGAGCACCACCTCCTGTCAGATCAGTGTTGGCATTAGATTCTCATAGAAGTGCAAACCCTGTTGTGAGCTGTGCATGTGAGGTATCTGGGTTGCATGCTCCTTATGAGAATCTAATGCCTGAAAATCTGTCACTGTCTCCCATCACCCCCAGATGGGACCATTTAGTTGCAGGAAAACAAATTCAGGGCTCTTGCTGAGTCTACATTATGGTGAGTTGTATAATGATTTCCTTATATATTACAGTGTAATAATAATAGATATAAAATGCACAATAAATGTAATGCACTTGAATCATCCCAAAACCATCCCCCAACATCTGTGGAAAATTTGTTTTTCACAAAATGGTCCCTGGTGCTGAAAAGGTTGGGGATCACTGCTCTAGACCAAGAAAAAGCACCGAGTAAATGTGGGAGCAAAATGCTGAAGAACTTTGCTGACTCTTCTCAAAGCCTCATTTTTCCCAGCTATCAAATGGCTGTAATAATCGTGCCCTCCTTTTAAGGTTACTGTGAGGATTGAGGGAGAGAATTCATAAATGTGTTTCTATTCGGTCTGACACAAAAAGAGCTGGACAGCTGTTAATTGTTGAGGCTATCGTTGTTACTCAAAGACCAAAGTACCTGCTCTACTCCATTTGACCCATTTCATTCTAGATTCAAAAAGGATGGTTCTGATAGTCTGAGTAGAACTGCTTTGGAGACCAGAAAATGTTAGTGTGATGACCTTCAGCATCCTATCTATGACCCCAATTTGATCCTTGAGCCAGGATGAAACCTGGAGAAGAGCCCTTGGGCCACTGGCTCCAGCTGTGGGGTCTTCCGAGCGTCCCCTTTAGCGTGGCAGACTCACAGCTCTGCGAGAGGTGGCTTTCCCAAAGCTGCTTGAAATTACACTTGTAACCTGGGAGTTTGATAAGCCAAGGGGTCTGGGGTTTCAATTCCCTCTGTCCTCTGCTTTTCTAACTCGCAGTAATTATCTTTGTAATGCTCTAATGCTGAATAATGATGCTGCTAATGCAGGCTGCACTTGGCGCACAGGTGCCAGCTGTTACCTCGCCGGGCAGCTGACCGCGCGGTGCACACTTAGGCACATTCACTGAGCCCAGCCCCAGCCCACACCAACTAAACAAAGAAAGCCCCAGCCTTCCTACCGATCCACCCCGCCCCTCTCCCTGGGCCTTAAGGAGGCTCTTCTCCCTCCCTTCCCGGCCCACGCTCTCCTCCTCCACCCCTCCCTCACTTCTTCCCCTAACAGCCCTCCCTCCCTTCGGTGGTTTCTTCCTGCAACAGAAATCCAGGAAACCGCCCCCCACATTTCCTTTACCCACGATTTTCTCCAGAGTCTGACTCACACACAATTCAGCTTGATTTGGAGTTCCCTTTTCTCTGCCCCATGAGAAACCCCAGCTCTCCCATTCATTTCTGGGAGTACAGGCTTGCCAGATAAGGTTGCTTATTTTTGAGTCTGATAATTGACCTTTCATCATGGGGGTGGGGGGGAGGCATATTGAAGACAAATTACCAAAGAACAAATGTGAGGCTGTTGGCTTTACGCACACACACACACACACACACACACACGACCCTTTACATATTTGTCCATGGAGCAGCCTTCAGCAGACAACATCTGCAGGATGAGCCGTTTTTCCGTAACTTTAATCTCCTAATTCTTTGTTTCTCTGGTGCTGGTTACAGTAGCTAAGAGGATGGAACCGCAGGCCAATTTGTCACACAAACAAATTTAAATGTGGACCGAGGGGTTTGCCCACCTTATGATGAGTGGTTGATTTGTGGCCAAAAACACAAAACAAAAACAAAAACAAGAGGTGGGGTTGATGAGGTCTGGGGAACAAGAGTTGCAGTTTCGAAACAGAGTGGAGGCTCCTTTAATCTTGACAGCCAGAATGCTACAGGGGTCACAGCACATCTGCTCCGGAGGAAAGACAAAGGGCAAGGTGGGGCCACGGTAGCCTGCGCGGGGCTCTTGGCGGGCCGGGGGCGGCGTGCGCCGAGCTGGGCGCTAGTGGAGGGGCCTGAGCTTTGTGCGCCCCCGCCAGTGCCCGCCTGCAGCCCCGCCGCAGCGTTTAACCTTGACTTCTCCCTCCTCGCTTCTGGCACGGGAAGAAAGTCGGTCCAGATGGGCGTCCTGAGTGTGACGACGTCCCCTCCCGCCCTCGCGCTCTCGCGCAGATGTCGCACGCTGCCCGGGGTCCCGCCACACCGCCCACCAAGGCTCGGAGACCTGCGCGCCGGGGGGTGGCGGGCACGTCCCGCACCCTCTCCACCTGCCCGCCCCCGGCCCCTTTCGCATTCCCTTCTTCGGCCTTGGCGCCTCGGACCGGAGCGCCCAGGTCAGCTCAGGGTGTTCCCGCGGGGGTCTTCGGGAACAATGGTGAGCCTGTGCTCTGCTGGCTGAGGGGGTCGTCCCCGCAGCTAGCGCGTCCCTCCCGGCTGAGCGCCCAGAGCCCCCGGCGGCCCTAAGTTAGGCCACCGCTGCGGCCGGCCAGGCGGGGACATTTGAGGCCCGAGAGACCCGCGCTCATGGACAAGTGTCGCCCGCGCCGGGCAGGGCAGTGGAGACAGACCACGCAGTGACAGGCCGGAGGCGGCTCGAGGGATCCATAATTTATGATGTTGTTCTTACCAATCCGGTTTGGGATTTCATAAGCGTTGTCAGTTTCCTTCCCATTTGTTGCTTCCGTCTGTCCTTTTGGAGAAAACTCTTTGGCTCCCCAGGACAGAAGCAGTTGCCCTACTGAATTAATGTGATAAGGAAAAAAAAAAAAAAAAAAAATGGGATTGAAGATTAAGGGAATGGGTGAACACAGGTAAGGGGGTGGGGCTGAAAGAGAGGTTGCTTAGTCCTTTGTGTACCTTCCACCAATTTTACCCAGACCATGAAGAAAAAAGTAAGGCCATTTTCAGAGAGATGGGGTGGAGGGTTCATGCTGAGAGGCAGTGAGAGCAGATCTTCCTTACCACTACCACCAATCATCCTCCTCAATTACAAATAAGCCCCTTGGCCCTAAGATTTTTCTTTTTTCTTTTTCTTTTCTTTCTTCTTCTTGTTTTTTTACCCTTTCAATTTTTGAGACAGAGGCTCTCTCTGTCACCCAGGCTGGAGTGCAATGGTGCAATCACGGCTCACTGAAACCTCCACCTCCCGGGTTCAAGCGATTCTCCTGCCTCAGCCTCCTGAGTAGCTGGGATTACAGGCGTCCACCACTGGCACCCGGTTAATTTTTGTATTTTTAGTAGAGACGGGGTTTCGCCATATTGGCCTGGCTGGTTTCAAACTCCAGACCTCAGGTGATCCACCCGCCTCGGCCTCCCAAAGTTCTGGGATTACTTTAAGAAAAATCTGCGCCTGGCCAAGATTTTTCTTGAAGCGCTGCAGGACCCCCCAAAATGAACTTGGGTCTCCAGAAGGTAAGGGGTTAATTGTTCTTGCATTTCCCAATCTGGGCTGATCCCTGGGAGGGACCTGCATTGAGGCACTGCAGCCTTAGTGCTCCTAACTTAGGATACATTTGGGGACCCTTTGGCAAAAGGATACTCCTGTGTTGAAAATTCCTTAAGTTGCTTTAGTGATTGGGGAAAACTTTATGGATTTTATCAACTTTTAGTGCAATGAATAAATGTTAGGCACAACAAAGAGCCCTAAACTAGCTGGGGGAAGTTTTTCTCAGGCCACCTTTCTAGTTTTGTTTTGCTTTTTTCTTGAAAAGAAATTTATTCTAGACCCCTTCTTTTTCTCCTTGGGACTTGGTGTTGCTAAATGGAACTCAGGCCAGAGAGCAACTGTTGCAAATGCCTGCTGTGGTCGTCTCTGCAACACAGGCCTGTAAAGACTTGAGTAAGAAGAGGTTTGAAATGAGTCGCTCCCTCCCAGATGCTGCCAGTGCAGAGGAAAGGGGAAGGTGGTTCCAGCCAGGGGCTGCTCCCATTGCTCCCGTGGGTGAGGAGGGGACAGGCATGGGAAGAGCCGCGAACTCCAGAGCCAGCAGCCCTTGCAGATGGCTGGGTCATTTTGTGGTTTACAAATGACCACGTCAGGTTGAAGCCACAGTCGCTGTGGTTACAGGCACCCGTGATTAGTCACACAGTTAGTGACCCAGTTACAGCACACTCTCTTTTAAAAAGGACATTATTCAACATCTTGCTAGCTTGATTTCAGAAATGGTCCCTGTATATAAGGAAAATGAAAACTACAAGGGGTGGGGGATTGAAATCTAGGGTGTGTATTTAGGACTGCCGGGAGTTTGGTTTGCCGAAAAGGAGCACAGGTGGGGTGTGACTTTTGTGGCAAGTAGAATTCCACGGAACTTGAACTAGAGATTGCCTTCCAAGTTCAGGTATGACCCTTTCACAGGGGCGTCTCAAAGGGGTGAGCTTCGGCTTGGCTCATGTGTTTGTGGCCATCTGTGAAATGAAAGTGGGGAGTGAGGTAAGGCAGGAAGGGGAAGAAGAACCCTGAATATGGAGGCTTGTGTGGGTGTTTACTTTTTAAAAATAGCATTTCTTTTACCACAGTGCTGCAGGAACTTGTAAACATGAATCCCCAGCAATAGTAAACAAATTAGTCTAAGTTCTTTTATGTGAAAAGTAAGTAGAGCAAGTGTCTCTTGGTCTCTGTCTCTCAATCTCTTTCACTCTCTCATTTTTTTTTTTCCACAAAGAGAAAATGCAAAACAAAAATATCCCCTCCTCTTAAAAGCTTCTTTGCTGGTGAGTGTTTGTCCAGGAACAAATAGTCTTTTATTCGAATGGTGTCCAAAAGTTCATAAGCAAAAAAAGTGCCCAACGTCTGGTTACCCACAATACAGTCTCTGGCTACATAGTGGAGCTTTTCTGTCCTGAATTTGTGATCTGCTATCAGAGTCCTTTAATTTCTCTGAACAGAAGGCTCTTTGGAAGAAGAAAGGATGGGGGTGGGGAGCAACATTGAAATCGGTCTTTTTTTTTTTTTTTTTTCTTTTTTGCTGTTTTCTTCCAGTCAGCAAGTAGTGCTTGGATTCTTCTGATCTTTCCCAGCATCTTCCTGAGGTGTGGGCCACGGAAGGGTTAAGGAGGCTGCGGGCAGGTTTCCCTGCAGGGGTGGGGCAGCTGGGCAGGCACCACCCACCCCTGAGGCCCTTTATCTCCTTTGGAGATTTTCCTTTTACAGCGTGTTTAATGCAATCTTCAGTGATGACCGTCTTTTTAAAGCCATAGGTTTCCTTTAACTGTCGGGAGTCTACAGATATTCTCGACATTCCAAATGTAGGATCTGGCGAGATGAAAGAGGCAACCGATTAGGGAGAAGATTGGCTATTGTTTTGAGAGATGGGCAAAAATAATGACTTGAAACTAAATTTTAATTGCTGATAAACAATCATTTTAAACATTTGGCTGCTTTTTGTGGGTTGAAGCTTCCATTTCAGTGAATTCAATTTCATACACTTCTACAGAGCAGCCTTGATAAAAGCCAGGTGCTCTCCTATGTGCCCCAGATGCAGGTGAGAATAGGGTACCCCAAGGCCATGCTCTCATGGAACTTTTATGGGGTGGCAGTGGGGACTAGGAAGTAATTTTAAAAGTAACTTTTGGATAGGGATAAGTGCCATGAAGATAATAAAAGAGAATAAAGAGGTTTCTCAGAGGAGTTGATGTTTGAGCCAACCATGGTGCCCCTTCGAAGAAATGGTCCAGGCAGAGATCCACATAAAGGCCTGAGGCTGAGATGAGCCGCGTGGAGTCCCCTGTCACCAGGATGGGGAGAAATAGAATGGAGAAGGGGTTCAGAGTCCCTTCACCCACCGCCTCCTCTGTGCTTACCAGAGTTGGTGATTTGCACAACCCCAGGGGTGCTGTCATTACTGTGGGCTGCCCATAACCAGCATCTACATCGACTCAGGTCCAGTTGCAAAGCCAGCAACTCAGCTGAAAGTTCAGACCCCATCCCTTTTATATTTAAATCTCCTTTGCCTTGACTTTAAAGCCAACCATATTTATTGAAACCAGCAGAAGCAGCAGACAAATAAATGGTGTCTGATGTGTGGGAGGGAGGTGCAAAGGAGTGTGTCTTGGGAGCTGGCAGACTGGTGGGAGGGGCTGGGGTTACAAAGGTTTGAGGTGAGAGATCCATGATCCATCCAATGGAGGACCAATATTTCTCTCAGGTAAGTTTTGTGCCAACTGGAAGCAGTCTCCTCTGACGTGGGCATGGCTTCCTTTCTCCTCTTCCTTTGATTCTCCTTGTGCCTATATGTCCCAGAGGCCTGAAATTCAGTCCTCAAATCTCCCCTACATGTCTTCCTGGAGGCCTGCGGCTCTTCACTCACACTCCCTGGCCTGAGTAGTGAGTCCACAGATTTGATTCTTCTCCCCACAAAAAGGAGCGAGTCAACTCAGGGTTCCTGGGAAAAGAGGTTCTCTCTCCTCCCTTCATGATTCTCTCTCTCTTTTACCTTTCTTTTTTTTTTAGACAGAGTCTCGCTCTATCACCCAGGCTGGAGTGCAGTGGAGCCAACTTGGCTCTGTGCAACCTCCGCCTCCCAGGTTCAAGTGATTCTCCTACCTCAGCCTTCCAAGTAGCTGGGATTACAGGCGCATGCCACCATGCCCTGCTAATTTTTTTGTATTTTTGGTAGAGAGGGGTTTCACCATATTGGCCAGGCTGGTCTGGAACTCCTGACTTCAAATGATCTGACTGCCTCGGCCTCCCAAAGTACTGGGATTACAGGCGTGAGCCGCCACGCCGGGTCCCTGCTTCTCTTTTTCATAAACTTAGGTTCTTGATGGACAAGGGTTTTCCAGTCCTTGGGAAGAAATATGAGGGAGAGGAAGAAATAAAGGAAGAGTAAATGAGGCAGGAAGAGGAGGAACTAGGGGCTGAGGTGGGGGTGGGAGGACTCTTCCGCCTTCATCCCCAGGTCTCCCTGTTGGGGGAAGAATTGTTGTCAGGTGTAAGTAAACTCATGCGCCAAGATTGACTGTTTCTGGCCTCTTTTAAAATGGAGTGCTATGGACACCCCAGCTGTTGGCCTCAGGCAGGCCCCCTAGTAGGGTCTCTAAATGGGTGGGTCTGTCCACCTCCTGTTACTCTCAGGGCCTCTGTCTCCTGCCAGGGCTGCAGGGAGCTTTACACATGGGCCCCTGGGAAGTTGATTGGAAGCTACCTGTTCATCTCTGCACTGTGGGCTCTCAATGGCCCCTTGGCCTGTTGAAAAGCACCCAGAATGGCAACCCTGGGGCTGTTTACAGTCAGGAAGCAGAGAAGTCTCTGGAGAAGCCACGTAGCTCACTCTTTTGGGCAGGAGGCAGCTGCTGGGCAGAGGCAGGGACATGGGTCTAGAGGCCTTGGGCCTCCTTCTCTCCTGGCCTCTAACTGTCGCCCCCTCCTGGCCTCACTCATCAGAAGAGAAGTTAGGCTTCCTATCTTTTTCAACTTCAATTCTCTTCCACAATAGAGATTTCTGCTTTGTTTCATCAAGCTATCTAGAGTCACAGAAAACTGATATTCCCCTTCCCCGACCCCGCCATTCCATCTTTCCCTCGATCTCCCAAGTTCCAGCTCTGAGTTCCAAGACAATGGGTCTGAGTCTTAGCTCTGCTGCTTTCTGGCCATCTGACCTCCGTAAGCTGTAGGCTTTCTTGGAGCCTCAGGTAACTCATTTGTAGAGTGAGAATAATAGTGGCACCCGTCTCATAGACTTGCTGTGAGAATTAAACAAGGTCATTGATGAAGAGTTCCTCAAAACATGCCTCGCTCATGCAAAGGGCTCAAATACATGCTGGCCATTACAACAATCGGCACTGAATCTTGCAAGCTAGCTCCTCCTTAATCTCTCTCCTCTCTTGGCCTTCGTAACCTCATAGTATGTTCTGGGGATGGATTCTAGTCTCTGCTTTCTCACTCATTCCTTGAAGTCCTCCTTTCATCTTTGTCTCTGCTCTTCTTGACTTAGCTGGAAAGTTCTTGTTGGCCCTATATTTGGCTCACACTGTAGAAGCTCCTTCATTCATTCTTCCACCATCACCTCCAGACAAGTTACCTCCAAATTGTCATCTCTGGCCCTTGCTTCTTTGCAGCTGGAGTCCTGCCACTCTAAGTGTCACTTGGACTTCTTGTGCCATCACAAACCCAATCAGACTCTCACAAAACCAAATCATCATCTTCCTGCTAAACCAGAAATCCTCTCTCAACTTCCAAATGTCTTGGAGTCATACTGGTTCCATCTTCTCCTGAATACTTTTCTTCTCTACTGCTGTCCTCATCTATTGAGAATCTGGTCCAAAGCCTCTTTGTTCTTACTGTGTCCTTCTTACAGCTATTTCTTTTCCAAGACCATCATACTCACCTAGATCCTGAGCACCTCATGGCTGTGATGCTCTAGTTGCTATATAACCAGGCCCCCAGGTTCCACTTTCTCTTCTCTGATCACCAGATGGGCTCAGCATTGGAGATATAACAGAGCAATGCCCTGCCTGCAGGGAGTTTACAGTCAAACCAGGGAGACAATACAATCAAGTAATTACAATGAAGGTTGGCAAGTACTCTGGGT
This sequence comes from Piliocolobus tephrosceles, assembly GCF_002776525.5. Taxonomy (NCBI): domain Eukaryota; kingdom Metazoa; phylum Chordata; class Mammalia; order Primates; family Cercopithecidae; genus Piliocolobus; species Piliocolobus tephrosceles. Next base: position 61,812,725 of record NC_045440.1, read on the forward strand.
GGTCAGGCACAGAAAGTCACAGGGCCACATACTAGGGATACTTAACCTGAAGTTCAGAAGATCAGGTAAGACTATGTGGAGGGCATGAAATCTAAGCTGAGGCACAAGAGAAGAGTAAGAGCTGCTAAGTAGGGGAGGAGTTCCACATTGAGAGGCACAGGGTACACAAAAGTCCTTCAGGCAGAGAAGCGTGACAAGTTTGAGGAACTGAAAGCAGTTCAGCCTGGGCAGAGTGTGGGCAGGATGCTGAGACACAGGACTGAAGAGGTTACAATGAACAGGGCCCTGGAGACCATGCACATGAGTTTTGATTTTACCCTAAAAGGAAAGCCATGGGAGGGTTTTAAATGCTGCTGCACACACAAGCACGTGTGTGTGTGTGTACACTGACCAGACTTGAGTATTGGTTGTCGGAGAGCAGCAAGATCAAGGCAGGGAAACCAGCAAGGAGGTTGTTGCCTGCAACATAGGAGGTGGTGGAGTCTGCATTGGGGTGGGGCAGAGAAGCAGAAGGATGGGGTCAGTATCTGAGTGAATTTGAGATAGGTTGGATATGGGAAGCTAATAAGGAAGGGTTGAGGGGAACTCACAGGTCAGAAACCTGGGAGGATATTAGTGGCATTCATTGAGTTTGGAAACACTGGGAGCATGTGGAGGGAAATGGATAGGTTCACTTACTGAATACTGAGTCTGAGGTTCCTGAGAGATATCCACATGGATATGTGTTTGGGAGCACTGATCATCATTGGCAAAGCCAGGCAGAGACTTGTGACTTGAGATTCTGACGAAGTGTGTGTTTCTTCCTTCTGTAGTTTGAGATCTTTCTTTCTTTCTTTCTTTCTTTCTTTCTTTCTTTCTTTCTTTCTTTCTTTCTTTCTTTCTTTCTTTCTTTCTTTCTTTCTTTTTTGAGATAAGTTCTTACTCTGTCATTCAAGCTGGAGTGCACTGGCACAATCATAGCTCACTGCAGCCTTGACTTCCCAGGCTCAAGTTATCTTCCCACCACAAGCCTCCAAAGTAGCTGGAACTACAGATGCATACCACCATGCCTGGCTAATTTTTTAAAAAAATTTTGTAGAGACAGGTGTCCCACTATGTCACCCAGGCTGGTCTCTAACTCCTGGGCTCAAGCCAGCCTCCCACCTTGGCCTCCCCAAGTGCTGGGATTACAGGCATGAGCCACTGCACCTGGCTTGTAGTTTGAGATATTTTTATTGTAAGAGAAGAAATTCACTCAAGCTAGTTCAAACAAAATGTGGTATGGTTCAAACACCTCCATGGGAAACATTGCTCACAGGGAAGCTGTGAGAATGGGAAAAACTCTTCTGAACTACACAGGAGGACCATGTGGCCTCTTGTTCCTCCGTTTCTGCTTCTCTCCCTGCTTTGTAGGCACGTCTTCTCTGCTTATCCATGAGGCCTCCATCCTCTGTTATCTTTGCTCTCTACAGAGCCAATCCTTTCTACTCCCCCAACTGGCCTAAGATCTGAATTGAAAAACTTACTCTAGACTTTACCAAAATTTATATATCTCCTTATGTAAATTATTGAGAAGAGAGGATCTGATTGGTCACTGAGAAGTTAATGGCTCAGCAGCTTTGGGTCAGGTGACCATTCTGGTCCAATCGGTGACAGCAGTGTTTGTGTGTAAGGCAGGGCGGGGGATTTTGTGTAAGGGGTGTGGTCAGACCAGTTCTATAGAGTGATTTTTGGTAAGACAGGATGGTACACTTATTTATTTGTCTAACCTATTAAATGTTTCTGTTACTACTATGTCTTTCACGTAGCAGGAGGAAAGCAAAAAACACTGAGTGTGAGTGGCCCCTTTACCAGTGAGATCTTGAGCAATTTACATGCACGCTCAGAGCTTCAATTCCCTGCTCTGTAAAATCAGTGTCTCCTTTACCAGCAGAGGGAATTAAATGAGATAACGCTGTGACATGCCCGACAGATGGTAGGAAGCACTCATGACTGCTCCTTTCCTCTTGTTACTTCTTCTTATGCTTGTTCAAGTCACTGCTTTTTCAGAAAACAGAAATTGTACTTGTCAAGTCACTTTTTTAGAGTGATTCCTATGCATAAGCATTAACCAATATCTATGGAACGATCATATATTTTATTCCATTGGCAAGTAATTGTAACCACTCAGCAACATCTTGGAAAATTGAGATGAGAAAAAATCATTTACTCATAATCTTGTCATTTAAATAAAAACATAAACAATTTGATTTCTTTCCAGCTTTTCTTCTAGGCATTTTAAAAAATTTTTACTAATATAATCATAATTTATACATAATAAAAATGTGTTTTAAGATGTTTAAGCCTAAATTATTTGCAGAATGAAAAACATAATTTGAAAGCATTTGATTTTCATTAATCTAGAATATCGATTGACAACTTATTTTAATTTCCTCTGTTTCACCCAGAACATCTCAGGATGGGGCAATATTTTGTGAGAACATATTGGATTCTACCAAATTACAAATATGTTCCAGGTAAGAACTATGTCCATTTAACTGCACTTTGAGACGTTAGATTTAATGCAAGGCTAATGAGGCCAAGCCATAGATTTCATTTTCACAGGAGCCAATTAGCCTTACTACTGTATCCACAGATTTTACCCCAATCCTGGTTTCCCACCTTGAAAACAAGTGCCAGGGGTCATAAGGAAGACTGAAAGAGAGCATAGAGAGTTCGACGCAAATCCATTGCCATTACTAGACAGTAACTCAACAGCTTCATCTTTGAACCATTAGATGAACTTCTATTAGGTGAAGTTCCATTAGGTGAAGTTCCATTAGGTGAACCATTAGGTGAAGTTCTAGATGCAGCTAGAATACAGCTAGTTCAGAACCAGCTGTTTTCAAGTAGGTTATACACAAAAATCTCTCTAGCTTCATTGAAACAGGGTTAAGCAGCTCTAAACAGTGATGAACACTAGAGATTTCCTCAAGCAGTGAAGTCTTTCCTTAAATAAATACCACTCAGCTGGTTGGAGTTAGTAATTCTGAGAGAAGTAAAGTATAGCTGCTGATTGTTCTATGACATGAATAAGCCTTGGAGAAGATCTGGAAAGCACTTGTGAGAGGTGGGAGAAATTTGGAAATACGCTGACTGTCTTAATCTGGTCATCCTGCTATAACCAAATCCCATAGACTGAGGGGCTTATCAACAACATACGTTTATTGTTCACAGTTCTAGAGACTAGAAACTCCAAGATCAAGGTGCAGGCAATTTCAATGTCTGGTGAGGCCCTGTTTCCTGGTTCATAGATGGTGTCTTCTAGCTGCATCATCACATGGAAGGGGTGAGGAGTCTCTTTCAGGCCTCTTTTATAAGGGTCCTAATCTCATGACCTAATTACCTCTCGAAGGTCCCACCTCCTACTACAATGGCTTTGGGATATAAGATTTCCACAGAATTTGGGGAGGACACAAGCATTCTGACCATAGTACCCATTATCGCATTTACCTGGGGACATCTTAGAGCAGACAAAAATTTTAAAAATTCCATTAGAGAAAAATGCATCATGCTCTTGGGGAAATTTTTGCAATGATACCAAATATTTGTCACTGAGTATCTGCACTGATAGCATTTACTTTCTGTGTGCTCTTGTGCTTGCTTTTAAGGATGGCCTTATCACTCACTCACCACTCCCTACAACTCCATGGAGAAGATATAAGCTGTCAAAAATATATTTGTGAGTCTGATGAGCTCTTTCGCCCAGGTGACAGGGGTTTCTGCCATATTGATCTTCTTCTTCTTCACCTTTTGTGTTTCAGTGCTGGGCTGGAGAAGGCAGGGGCCTTGGCTCTTCCACGGTGGCTGTTCATCAGCACTCATACATCCACTATACGGGTTTAGTCGCACACTGGAAGGTAAATGTGTACCGTGGAAGATATCGGGCTGGTTTTGTAGCATCTGGATTGTCACTGCCCCCTCCCCTCCACTACCCCAAGTCCTCTTTTCTCCTCTTTGGAGAAGACACAGTTCAGGCTAAGAGCTCATGTTTGAGGCCTCGCTAAGTTGCTGTTTGATATTGTTCCTGCTTCTTACCACATTGGTGGCATTGAATGTCCTTATTGATTTTTGTCTGATTGGTCCAACCCAGAACAGGATCAGCTTCATAAATGGGACATCTTGTGGGCTGAAATACGAGATTTGTTTTAACAAACCACTCCTAACCATCATCTCTTTAAGGGAAGCAAGGAAAGGCAATTGCTGAATTTCTTCTTGGCTTTCTCTCTGGTTATCCCTCTCACTCCTCCTACTTTTCCTTTTCTCTTTCAGGCTGCTTTCTCCTGCTGCTTACAAAACAAACTAACAAATAAACAACAACAACAAAAACATAACAAAACAAAAAACCTCAAAACTAAACCAAAAACAACGAATGCCAAACAATACTCAAAGAACTATCAAATTATTCCCTGGGCCCCTGAATCAGATGGAGCTGAATCATTCTGGCTGCTGAGTGAAGGGTGTTGGAAAAAGTGCCATTGTGTAAGTTAAGGAAAGGGTCAGAGAACCGAAAAGACTGCAGCTGTATGAAAGGGCTTCTGTGCTGGGATTCTCCTTGTAAGCTATCCAAAGGCACAAATCAAGAACCGCAACCTTGGAGATATGACAAATGAACACAATTCTGGTTTTTGGTTTTATTTTAAAGTGAAATTCCACTGTTTCCCAAGAATTTGCACTTGAAGCTTTACATATTTTTCATGTCAGCTCCCTTCCTTGCCACCTTTGTTTTCCAGCCTGCCTCCCCTTAACAGCTGGACACATCACCGTTCCATTTTTCTATTGGTTGTGACTGAAGTAGCTTGAGGTCAATTATTTCCCCAGCAATTGACAAAGAATCTTGATGAAGAGGAAAGTGACATTGTCCCTTGAACAACACTGCTCCCTCCTCCCCCTGCCCTCCTGGCTGAGAGGAGAGAGCAGGGCGGACTTTCCTTTTGCAAGGAGCCCAGCAGGGCGGTGGCGGTGGGGTCTGTGGAAGTGCGTGGGTAACATATGGTAAGTGGAGAAAATATTTATATTCATGGTGAAAGAGCAGGAGAAGATCCAAAGAAGGTCATTCCGCAGAGATTTCAAGCAAGAGACACTGACTTGATATTGTGTCTTTGACCTGGATACAACAGAGAATTTAAAGAAAGAGTTTTCTTTTGTTGCTTTCCTGCCACCGTTACTCCCAACAATCCGAATTATTGGCAATTTAAAAAAGAAAAGATTCCTCCCACTAAACTTGATAAAAGTATCACACTGGCCCTTGCCCGGCCCGGGCCAGGCTGCCACGCCTTCTCCCCTCCCGCTGCGCCTGGCCCCCCAAATCCAGAATGCGGAGCCTGTGTCTGAGCCTGTGTCTTGGGCCTGCGGGCGGTGTTTGTTGTGACTGGGCGGCTAGGTGAGACGGAGCGCACGGGCAGAGTGGGCATTTGGGACGACTGGTTCTTGGGGGAGGATATAAATAATGAATCGGTGTTAGATTACTTTCTGATGAGACACATGAAACCTCCAGTGCTTTCAGCAGGCATTTTGCATCACAGCTTCCTAAGAAACGTAAAAGGCCCTCTTTCGGCCCCCCAGTGGCAAACTTCGTAACTATCGCTCAGTTCAAATGCGTGCGGGGCTGCGGGACAGAGGCGTCCTCGCCTACCCTCGGACCGACCCACAAGCGGTGGGGCGGACAGACACGTGCGCGTCTGGTCGCCCGGACAAGCATCTGCTTGCGTCCCCTCTCTCGCGCACGGTGGCAGCCCCGCACCAAGACCCGCTGAGGAAACGAAGGGTAGGGTCTTTTCCCATCTTGCCGTCGAAAGTTTACCCCCTTTCCCGGGTGTGCAGGAAGAGATGCGCGAGGGTAGGAAGGTGCGAAACTGGGGTTCTGCCAGAGACCCACCGCGGCTCTATATTCACTCTCGTTTGAAAACTGCCAGCGTTCCACTCCCTCTGGATTCCAGTTCCCGAGGGGGAGGTAGTGAGATGGGATACAGGTGCGTCTGCTTCCTCCCTTGGGAGGAGTTCTCCCACTTTGAAACCCCTCGCGGAGCAGCCCATAACCGAGTGGCCTGCTGCACAGAGGCCATGCTTAATGGATTCTTGCAGATAAAAGGGCCTGGCTACCTTTCTTTCCTATAATGGCCCCTGAGGCTAACGTCTTAAAGAGGAAACAAAGGGATTGTTTTACAGCACACAAGGGGGGTGGGGGGAGGAACAGGGAGAGGAGGAGGAGGAAGGGGCACTGGATACGCGGAGGGAGGGGAGTGGCCCCCCGCTTCTTAACCCTTCACCTCCTGCGACCGCCCAGGTCTCCCGAGCTCCGCACCCTCATCCAGGACCCGAAACAGCGGGGAGGAGGCGACAGTGCCTGGAGGGCCCCGCCGTGTGACTCGACCTCCAACTCCTCGCCTCCTTCCTCGTCTTTTTAAAGAACTTCTGAAAGGGAGAATGGAAAAGATCAAGGGACCCATGTCTCGAGCTGCAGTTTGAAAGTCAGTCCTAGAGGGGTCGTCTCTCGCGAGGCCCGGGTGCCCACACAGGATCGACGACTGGCAGTGCCACCTGGGCCCGGACTCTGGGACTGCGGGAGGCGGGCGCGCCTGGGGCCAGGACCCAGGCGTGCGCTGAGGGCACCCGGTGAAGGCCGGGGAAAGTGGGGCAGCTCTGAAATGCGGCCTGCACGTCGCCCTGGGAGTCGTTCCCGGGCCCCTTTGCAGACACAGCCTTCAGGTGTGAGTCGAGTGTGCGCCGGCCAGGGGCGTCTCTTACAGGAAGTTTATATTTGCCAACTGGGCTGGTGTCGGGGGCGGGGTAGGGGGTGGGCGGCGGGAGAGAGACGCAGTGGCTTCTGCTTTCTGGCTTTTCTGTTCTGGCTCCAGGAAAAGATCAAAACAATAGTTAAATAGCAATTGAAGACAAGTGATGTAAGAAATAAACAACTCGACAACAAAAATGCCCATAGGGATGGTTTTTTAAACCCTTTATTATGGAAATCAGAGCAGAGGCACAAAAGGAGAGAGAAAGGTATTGTGCAGTGGGTCTCAAATTTGAGCAAGCATCCGGACCGCTGAGCGAAATCCTCTGGAGGGCTTGTTAAAACACAGATTGCTGGGCCCTAGCCCTAGAGGTTTTTGTTGTGTATTTTTAAGTAGATCTGGGGTCAGCTCCCTCCTGAGAATTTGCAACTTGGTAGAGCCCCCAGGTGGTGCTGCTTCTGGTTTGGAAAGGGCACTTTGCCGTCCACTGGTCCAATAAATCTCCTCCTACCCTCTCCCACCTTCAATATGTACAACACCTCCCCACTCTGTTCCTTCTATCCCCCCCGCCCCCACACAGTTTGTTTGGTTTGCTGGAGAATTATAAAGCGATTCCCAGCCATCCTATCATTTCACCTATGTAAGATGATTTTTGGTTTGGTGGTTACTTAAGCCGAGAAGACTGCAGGCTGGGGAGGTAGGAAGTTGAGGCTTCCTTGAGGTCATTTCACACTGGGGCAGGGTCTGGTACCTCTGTCTGGGAAAGCCATGCCCACATCTTGGTTCTGAGACCACTTAGACCAAAGGAAGTGATAATCAGGAGTTCCTTTCCAGCAAAGCTTGTCAGGTGCCCGAACACCAGCACTGGATCTGCTGGCAAGCTGGCCTGGCCTGGTCAGGGCACCACCTGGTCCCCATCTTTCATTTTCAGGTCATTATTCCCAATCTGTCATCATGTATTCCCATGACCATCAACTCCTCTGAGGTATTTTCCTAACAAGGCATCTTCCCCCAGTATGGAGTTCTGAGTGCCCGGGTATGGGGTGGTACCCACAACAGTGCAAGCCCATAGGATGCTTTGCATCAGTTAGGTCCGGGACTCACACTCCAAGGGGAGTTTCTCTGGGCTACTTGTCCGTCCTTATAATTCCTGATTGGAAAAAGGGACATTCCAGGCATAGCTTCTGGGAATGGCCATCTCTGACATCTGTCATAACCTCCCTTGATTGTTGGGCCCTAGCTCAGTCTGTCTATCTGTGTTGCTTCTGTTCCAGAGAGGCACCGAGTGCTCTCTTAGACTCCACCTGGCTAGTCCTAAGTGTGCAGTCTCTACCTAGTCTCCTTGCCTCTCCTTTGGGCCACTCCGAAACAAGCTTCCCTTCTTTCCCTCCCCTCCCCATCCTGGTTTAGGATACCATCTGCTCTTTCCACAACTTTCTCATCCCAGCCCCTCCAGTCCTAACCCCCACCTCAACCCTCAGAGGTCTCTTGGGTAGTTACAAAGTTTAGACTTTAAAAACAAACAAACAAAACGTTTAGAGATGGGGTCTCACTGTGTCACCCAGGCTGGAGTGCAGTGGTGCAAATTCGGCTCACTGAAGCCTCAACCTCCCAGACTCAAGCTATCCTCCCACCTCAGCCCCTCAAGTAGCTGGGACTACAGTCATGCGCCACATACACCGGTTAATTTTTGTATTTTTTTTTTTTTTTTTTTGGTAGTGACAGGGTTTTGCCATGTTGCCCAGGCTGGTCTCGAACTCTTGAGCTCAGTCAGTCCGCCTGTTTTGGCCTTCCAAAGTGCTGGGATTACAGGCATGAGCCACTATGCCCTACCTAGACTCTTATATTGTTGTTCCCTTTCTTTTACTGACTCTTCATGAAGCAAGCATACTATATGAATTCTTCATTTTTCCACCTGCTGTTCAAGAAAGCCCCAGGGATGGACTAGGTTCCTCCACCCCAGAGCTGTGTTCCTATTTTCATATTGCCTCATCTTCCTATGTTTTCCTTCCTTCACCAGCCTGGAATCAGCTGTCACTTTCGTATTTTCTCATGAGTCCTACCACTTGCTTTTGCTTTTCTAGCCTTTCTCAAAGAAATGCAAACAACTTGTGTCTGTTCCCCTTGGGTCCTATTGTACCTACTTTTGTTTGATGGTCTCTCTGTCTCCCATGATGCCAGTGAATGTAGCAGTTTCTCCACTTACACCAGTGCCTGGGGAAAATTTGGTATTGGCAAATTTGAGTTCTGCCTTTTTATAGCTTGCATTGCTGGATTCAACCTTAGGAGCCTCAGTTCCCCTATTTATTCGCACAACACATCTGTATGAGCCTTTACTACATGCTAGGCGCTATTCCAGCTGCTGGGGATACAACACTGGGCAAAACAGACATCCTCCTGACTTCATGGAGCTTTTGGAATATGTAATTATAGACATTATATACTTTATCCTGGGAGACGGACAATAAGGGAAGTAAGATGGCGTATCAGAGAGTGATCAACTGCTAAGGTGATACATAGGGTCAGATGTGTTTACGTAGGGGTTGGTATGGATATTTTGTTTCTGTTTTTGTTTTGAAACAAGGTCTCACTCTGTCACTCAGGCTGTAGTGCAGTGGTGTGATCATAGTCCACTGCAGCCTCAACCTCCCAGGTACAAGTGATCCTACTTCCTCAGCCCTCTGAGTAGCTGGGACTACAGGCACATGAGACTGCGCCCAGCTATTAAATTTGTTGTTGTTGTTATTGTAAAGATGAGATCTCTCTATTGCTCATGCTGGTCTTGAACTCCTGGGCTCAAGCAGTCCTCCTGCCCTGGCCTCCCAAAGCGTTGGGATTACAGGCATGAGCCACCGCACTGGGCCAGTGTTGATATTTTAGATAGCATAACCAGGGCAAGCTTCCCTGAGAAGTTGACATTGGGCAAAGGCCTGATGGAAAGGACCTCCTCTGTTGAATGTGGGTATTAATATTTCACACACTTATGAGTAAGTGGGAAGATGTGTGTGGAAAGCTGTACATAGAGATAGAGCCACTTGCCTTTGTCTTGTCAATGCCTTCTTCTGAAGTTGTGGTCGCTAAAATCATCTCTGAACAAATAAAAGGTTAGCATTCCTCTGATGGCTTTGGCGGACGTTTTTCCTGTTACATACTTCCTTAGGTCAGCCCTGGCTTGTTGGAGAGTCTCAGTGGGAAGCCTGGCTCATTCCTCCCTAACTCTGCAAAAACATGATGTCATGGGGGAGGTAGGACAAAGTACCCATGGGCAGGGCTAGGCGGGGTGTCACTCTCTCCCTTACATTTTTGTGGCCTCAGTGACAGTGCAAAGGAAGTGATAATGCAGAGGCTGATTTTTAATGAGAGGAGGTAATAGTGGTCAGGGGAGAGTTCCCCATGAGAAAGAGGATGAATTATCTGGCTGAGGCAAATGCTGAAACTAGGTTGTAACCGCAGCAGCAGCAGCAGCAGCAGCAGCAGCCGCCGGTTGTTACATTCATTACAGTTGCTGTGCCTTTCAGCAATTTTCCTAGCTGCTCTTGCTGGTCGTTTAGTAGACCAGAAGTCCTCAGGGGTATTCATGCCCCATCCTGTTGGTCATGCAGCAGGTGCTTCTCAGCATGCTGTGGTCCAGTGCTTCTCCATACTGCCCACCTTTTGGAGGTCATCCCTGGTGCTGGGCTGTAGCTAAAATGAGCAGCCAGGGCCACGCTCCTTTCAGCCTCCATGCTCTCCTCAGAATGATATAGGGAAGGTGCATTGTTTACCTTCTCAACTCTTGGGGGTTCCTGGCTATACCAACTCCAAATTGAAGAGCCTTGTGACATGTTTCCCTAAAGTAAGACTGCCTGGCTCCCCCTGTTCTCTTTGTCCCTGTTGAAAGCTGTATTGGTCATGACACAGATGAGTCTCTGTGCAGCTGCCACTCTCTATACCCAGGTCTCTGCCGGGGAAGCTGGTGATTTGAATCCGAAAGCAAACCTTAGTGCTGCTGGGAAGCCCCCCTCCCCATTCCTGGAAGGTAAAGGGGCTGCTCTGGCTACTGCTGGTGAGTCCCTGGAACATTTGTCATCTTAGGGCTGTAGAAATGAGCCATCAGATCCCTGGAGATGCTTATACCCTTCCTGAAGAAAGTGTGAGGGGTGTTTCTGGTCTCTGTTTTGGAGAAGTAGATAGACTGTTGGCCAGACTTTCTCAAAGAGAATTCAAGAGGCAGGCTGGGCTGGAAGGACACAGTCCACTTAACCCCTTGTCCCTGGCTCCTCTCAAAGTATCTAGTGAGTGTGGCTGGCTGGCAGGAAGGGAGAAGCAGCTGAAGGCAGAGGATGTGGTTACTTTGCAAGACCCTAGTTCTGTTACAGGATCAAAAAAAATTGTTGCAAAACACATTTATGTTACAATTTAATAGGTGTGTACCTAGTAAAACAGCTCAGCTTGTGTGTGTGTGTGTGTGTAGGTGTGTGCCTTGGTATTATATGGAAGGTCTTGGTCACAAGACACTTCTGTGGTCAATGACTGTTAGTGTGATTGGTATAGTTTACCCAGAAAGAAAATCATGGCCGGGCGCAGTGGCTCAAGCCTGTAATCCCAGCACTTTGGGAGGCCAACACGGGCGGATCACGAGGTCAGGAGATCGAGACCATCCTGGCTAACACGGTGAAACCCCGTCTCTACTAAAAACTACAAAAAACTAGCCAGGCGAGGTGGCGGGCGCCTGTAGTCCCAGCTACTCGGGAGGCTGAGGCAGGAGAATGGCGTAAACCTGGGAGGCGGAGCTTGCAGTGAGCTGAGATCCGGCCACTGCACTCCAGCCTGGGCGACAGAGCGAGACTCTGTCTCAACAGAAAAAAAAAAAAGAAAGACAATCATATCTCACTGGGTTGGTTTGCTGGGGCTGCCATAACAAAGCAGCAGAGACTAGGTGGCTTAAACAACAACAAGTTATTTTCTCACAGTGCTGGAGGCTGGAAGTCAGAGATCAAGGCGTCAGCATGGTTGGCTTCTCCAGGGCCTCTCTCCTTGGCTTGTACATGACTGTCTTCTCCCTGTGTCCTTACATGGTCTTCCTGTGTACACACCTGTCTGTGTCCCAATCTCCTCTTTCCTTAGGGACATCAATCACATTGGATTACTGCCTACTATAGTGGCCCTATTAATACGATTAACTTAGTCACCTCTTTTAAAAACTTTATCACCAAATGCAGTCACATTTTGAAGTACTGGGGTCAGGACATTAACATATAAATTTTGGGAGGACATAATTCGACCCACACCAGACACATCAAGAGTCACCATAGTGCAGAATAGATCCTTGGAGTTTAGAAGATACAGAGGCTTAACCACGAAAAAAACCAAAATGTATTAATAATTTTTTTGTTTGTTTTTTTTCTGAAAAGAAGAAATGCTTCACCCTGGGAGTTTGAGGCTGCAGTGAGCCAGGATTACGTCACTTCACTCTAGCCTGGGTTATATGGCGAGACCCTGTCTTAGAAAAAAAAAGGAAAGAAAAAACAGAGAAACATTTTAGTGTTTTTCAGAACCACTTATGCTTTGTTTATCCTGCAGAATAAAGACAGGTAAATATAAAACTAAAGTATTTATGTTAGGGTGGTAGAATTAGGGTCATTAAATTTGTTTCTATTTTATTAATTTTACTGGTATGTGTTACATCACCCTTACTATTAAATTTTGTCAATGCAGAGTAACTAGAGGCATTGCACATTAGAAACTACTTATTTCTACCTCTTCATTTTAGCGTAAGAAGTTGAGACACAGAAAGACAGAGTGAGCTGCCAAGGCCATGACCAGGCCCCAACCCCTGGCCCCTATCTGCCCACACTGGGCAGGTGAAACCCCCTGACTGCATGGATGTAGCTGGGTTGGTTCTTAGACTCACACAGGCTGACGGAAATAGACTGGAGTTATTACATGAGATGATCGTCCTCTGATCCGGAGTTGGGACTTTTGCTACTGTTTCAGAGAATACTTTCCTTTGTTTGTTTTTCTGATAAATCTTGAAACCAGTGCAGACTCTTCCGCAGCCTCCACAACACCCAGGTGAGACATGCATTGTCTCATCTCCCTTCTCATCTCTGCCCACAACGCCCACACAAACAAGAGTTGAGACGGGGTGAGTACTAGAGTCCTTCCTGATTCTCTGAACATAGTAGTTTATTCCTTTCTTTGTAAAAACAATGTGAAAGCACCAGATCTGTGTGCTGCTTGTTTCAACAGGAGGCAGGTGTGGCGTGAGCTGGTCCTTCATGGCTTCCCACTGTTCCACCACAGCCCTCCTGGGAAACACTTCCTGCAACACAGGAACTGCCCGTCAACACACATTTATCATAAGTAGTACCACACTCTCTATTCAGAGTCTGATGGGAATTAACATCTTAGGTTGCGTGAATGTCTCCTGAAGGCCAACTAGTGACTTCCTAAGTCAACTGCTTCCTTATTGCAATTACCATTAGGATGCACAGATGTTTGTTTATAGGTCTGAGGAAGGATACAGTATTGTTTGATATGTGGAAGGGCTAGTGTGTGTGTGTTTTTAAAGTCATTCCCCTGAGTCCTGAGCTAGATGGTTTATTTCTCAATGACATGGAATCCCTCAGCCGTTCCTTGCTGTCAAGACCAAACTTGCCATCTGCTCAGAGACACTCTGGGTCTGTGCCCAGGATTGTCTAGCAGAACTCACATCTTCTGCCTTTTCTGTTTCTTCCCTCTTCTCGGATTATGCAACTTTCCCCCTCTTGCCCTTACCTGCTTCTCCAGAACATACTCCAAGGACATAATTCCTTATTTCTACCTTTATGCAAGTTTCAGTTTTTCTTTTTTTTTTAATTTGGGATAGCACAATTCGTCCCAAATCACTTTTCGGGAGCAATTTTTAAAAATTGTGGTAAAATGTACATAACAAAAAAGTCACTATTTTAACCGTTTTTTCTTTCATTTTAGGTTCATAAGGTACATGTGCAGGTTTGTTATGTGGGTAAATTACCAGGCTTGGTGTACGAATGATCCCACCACCAAGGTAGTGAGCATAGTACCGAGTACGTTGCCTTCCCACACACACACTCCGTCACTTGCCAGCCTCAAGAAGTCCTCCGTGTCTATTGTTTCCATCTTTGTGTCCATAAAACCTAGTTTTCTTTTGCTAATTTTTAAAATCGAATTTTCATTCGTTCATTCATTCATATTTTTTAAACTTTTATTTTAGGTTCAGGGGTACATGTGCAGGTTTGTTACACAGGTACATCGCGTGTCACAGGGATTTGTGTGCAGATTATTTCATCACCCAGCATAGTACATGATAGGTAGTTTTTCAGTCCTCACCCTTCTCTCACCCTTTACCATCAAGTAGGCCCTGGTGTCTGCTGTTCCCTTTTCTGTGTCCATGTGGACTCAATATTTGGCTCCCACTTACAAGTGAGAACATGCAGGAAAAAATTGAATCCCTGAACAGGCCAATAATGTGTTCTGAAATTGAATCAGTAATTAAAAGCCTACCAGGCCAGGCACAATGGCTCATGCCTGTAATCCCAACACTATGGGAGGCCGAAGCAGGTGGATCACCTAAGGTCGGGAGTTCAAGGCCAGCCTGGCCAACATGGTGAAACTCTGTCTCTACTAAAAATACAAAAATTAGCCGGGCATGGTGGTGCATGTCTGTAATCCCAGCTACTCAGGAGGCTGAGGCAGGAGAATTGCTTGAACCTGGGAGGCGGAGGTTGCAGTGAGCTAAGATCGTGCCACTATTGTGCCACTACACTCCAGCCTGGGTGACAGAGTGAGGCTCTGCCTTAAAAAAAAACAAAAAAACAAAGACCTACCAATCTGAAAAAGCCCAGGATCAGATGGATTCCTAACATTCTACCAGATGTATAAAGAAGAGCTGGTACCATTCCTACTCAAATGATTCTAAAAAATTGAGAAGGAGGGACTCCTCCCCAACTCATTCTATGAAGCCAACATCATCCTGATACCAAAACCTGACAGAGACACGACACAAAAAGAAAACTTCAGGCCAATATCCTTGATAAACAAAGATGCAAAACTCCTCAACAAAATACTAGCAAACCAAATCCAGCAGCACATCGAAAAGCTAATCTACCATGATCAAGTAGGCTTCATCCCTGGGATGCAGAGTTGGTTCAACACACACATGTCAATACATGTGATTCATCACATAAACAGAACTGAAAGCAAAAGCCACATGATCATCTCAATAGATACAGAAAAGGCTTTTGATAAAATTCAACTTCCCTTCATGTTAAAAACTCTCAACAAACTAAGAATTGAAGGAATATACCTCAAAATAAGAGACGTCTGTGACAAACCCACAGCCAGCATCATACTGGATGGGCAAAACCTGGAAGCTTTATCCTTCAGAATCAGAACAAGACAAGGATGCCCACTCTCACCACTCTTTTTTTTATTGACACAGGGTCTTGCTCTGTCACCCAGGCTGAAGTGCAATAGTGTGATCACGGCTCATTGCAACCTCGATCCCTTGGATTCAAGCCACCCTCCCACTTCAGCCTCCTGAGCAGCTGGAACTACAGGTATTACACCACCACGCCTGGCTAATTTTAAAATTTTTTGGTAGAGATGAGGTTTCACTGTGTTGCGCAGTCTGGCCTTGAGCTCCTGTGCTCAAGTGGTCCTCACACCTCAGCCTCCCAAACTGCTAGGATTACTGGTGTGAGCCACCAGGCCTGGCCCATTTTAGCCAGTTTTAAGTGTACATTTCAGTAGCATTAGGGACTTTCACAGTATTGTGCAACCATCATCACCATCCATTTCCACACGTTTTCCATCATCCCAAATGGAAACTCTGCATGTTAGACATGAACTCCTCATTCTCCTGTCCCCAGTCCTTAGGAGCTTCTATTCTACTATCTGTATGTATGACTTTGCTTAGTCTAGTTGACTTATATAAATGGAATCATAAACATTTGTCCTTTTGTGATTGGCTTATTTCACTTAGCATAATGCTTTTAAGGTTTGTCCATATTATATCATGGGTCAGAATTTCATTCCTTTTTAAGGTTGAATAACATTCCATTGTCTTTCTATACATTTACACGTTCATCTGTTGATGGACATTTCTATCAATGATATTGTTTCTATCTTTTGGCTGTGTACAATGCTGCCATTAACATTAGTATACAAGTATCTGTTTGAGTCCTTGCATTTAATTCTTTGGGGTATATACTTAGAGGTTGAAATGCTGGATCATATGGTAATTCCATGTTTAACTTTTTGAAGTCCTTACAAAACCAGATTAGAATTAAACACCTCATCGTAGTGCATGGTCACCAGTCACAGGGGGCATTGTGTACTTATTTGTGAAAGCAGGACCATTTCCTCTTAGAGATAGGACATCAGAGGTCATCAGGTTCAGTTACCTCTCCTGATGGGGCTGAATAGGACAAGGGTTAGGTACTCCTTTGTGCCAGAAAGGCAGGGCTGAATTTTAGCTCCCTTGCTTCTAATCTGTAATCTTGGGTGAGTTACCTAAACACTCTAAGCAACCATTTCCAACAAGAACAATGACATCTACTTTTAAAAGCTATCATGATAATTAAATAAGAAAATGGGGTAAAATGCTTGACACAGTTCCTGTTACAGGGAGATCCTCAATAAGTGGTAGCTATTGTTGTTTTTGTGACCACATTTGTAGATGAGGATGCCGAGGCCCAGAAAATATAACAGTTCTATGGTTGCTTCATCCCATAGCTGGTTTTGAAATTTTGATATACATTACCGCGATATATAGTTTAAGGTCTAATCCTCCTGTGAATCTTGTTCATCTCCTCTCTGCTTTTCATGGTGGTTGGTGGTTCAATAGTTGGTTGATGATACTGATCCAGCTAAAATATTTCAGGAGGCAGCATGACTTTGCACTATCCCACTTGCTACTTACTAACCTTGTGGCCTTCAGCGGGTCACTATATCTTTCTAATCCTTGTGTTCTGCCATAATAGAGGATATCGTATCAAATGCATGGAGCTGTGAGTGAAGTTAGGAAAAACAAAAAGTCCCTGTACCAAAGCATTTGCTGAAGGACAATTTCCATAGTCCATCAAAACAAAGACATTAATTGTAAGATGGGCCAACTTGTTATTACACAAAGCTGAGGTGCCGTGGACTGTAAAATGCATCTCCATATCCGAGATGTTAAAAGGTGAAGAATACATGTGCCTTAGAACTGATGAAACGTGGTAACTACCATTTGGTGACTTCCTAAGGAAAAGGCCATACAGGGAAAAACAGAAGCTTGGAAACTGCCTCACCTTTTGGAAAAGGAGCAAAAGAACTGGAGCAGTTCTGCTATTCCTGTGATTAAATTGGGACCATATCTGGGTTAGCACTTTTATGTACTCCTATCCAAAGAATTCAAGGGGGAAAAACTCTTGGAAATGCAAACTCAGCCTGGCACACAGAAAGGAAGATGGAATATTTTGGGGGAAAAAAAAGTTCTGTTATCTTTTTGCTTACCTTGCAGAATGCAAGCAGTGTCATTCTCCCAGCAGTCTTGGCTGGTGGCTGATGAACTGAGCTGGGGAGTGGGGGAGTCCCCTTCAGTCTCTCCAGGTTAGCTAAGGTCCCACTACCCCCACTCTTTTAATCCAGAGTATCTTACACGATCAATCCATCTGATGGTGTCAATTGTAAGAAGGTGACTAATTTCTGAACCTCTGAAACACCAACTTGTTGGGTTTTGATGCAACTTTACAGGTGACCTTAGTAATGGCCTTGCCTACAAATCACTCACCTTCCCATAGCTGGTGGTAGCTCAGGGGGTAGTAGGATCTAGGACTTTCTAATCCCTCCCCAGTATGCACATTGTCTCCCATAATTTTACAAATGAGGTTAACTATCTTGTGAGAATGTGAAGAGGGTTGCTAGTAATATTCCCCAGATTGCTTGGACTCTCAACTGACTAGATTAACAAAGATTCTCCTTCCTTTGGTAGAGTTCATCTCTGATAGCTGCAACCTATTCGAAGTTCTATTGTTAACAGTCTGTACTTCACATATTCTCTTCACTCCTCAAACTCTTCACTGGCAGTGAGCAAACACTGAGCATTTGCTATGTTTCAGGCACAGCTGGAAAAACTTTTATATTTGGAAAGGCCCTATAACATTCCCATTTCGTAGACATTGATCAAGCACTGGAGAAACTTGTCCACTGTTATGCAGCAAATTTGAGCTCTGACTCCAGAGACTAACTTTGCAATCCAGAGTTTCAGTGCCCCCCTTGGTTGACCTAGGACATCCTCCCCAGAACAAACAGAAGCCTGCAGATGAGAATACACTCAATTTCCCTCCACTAAACTTACAAACCTACCTACATCTGCACCCCATCTTCTTTCTTTGCACTCCTTGCCTGCCTTCTCAGGGACCTCACTCCATGACCATACTTTTTCTCCTATAATTTCAACCTTTTGTTATCTACTAACTCCTTTCCTAAGTTAAGTATCTCTCATATTGAAAAGGAAATGCAATGCCCCACCAAAACCCTTGTGTCTACCTCCCCATATGTGTCTTCTATGCTCACCGAATGGGCTGTGTCATTTCCTGCATTTGTCTTCCCACCTTGCATCACCACTCCTCAGCAATCTGGTTCCACCACTGCTACCCCTTTAAATCTTGTCTTTCCAAGGTCACAGTAGCCTCCTTGCTGCTAGATGTAGTGAATGCACCTGAGTCCTTATCTCCTTGGTCTAACTGAGCATCTGACAGCATTCCCACTCCTTTCTTATAGAAAACTTCTTTTGGCTTCTCTGATGCTTCTCCAAAGTCAGCATTGTTTTGGGCTACTGTCAGAGGCATTTGAACCAGAGTGACTCCATCCTGAACAGGGGCTGGGTAAAATGAGGCTGAGACTACTGGGCTGCATTCCCAGGAAGTTAGGCATTCTAAGTCAAGGGATGAGCCAGGAGCTCAGCACAAGATACAGTCACAAAGACCTTGCTGATAAAATAGATTGTGGTAAAGAAGCCAGCCAAAAGCCATCAAAACCAAGATGGTGAAAAAAGTGACCTGTGGTGGTCCTCATTGCTCATTATATGCTAATTACAATACATTAACATGCCAAAAAAACACTTCCACCAGTGCCATGACAGTTTACGAATGCCATGGCGACATCAGGAAGTTACCCTATGTGGTCTAAAAAGGGCAGGAACCCTCAGTTGTGGGAGTTGCCCATGCCTTTTCAAGAAAACTCATGAATAATGCACCCCTGGTTTAGCATATAACCAGGAAATAACTATAAGTATGCTCAGTTGAGCAGCCCAGGCCACTGCTTTGCCTATGAAGTAGCCATTCTTTTTCATTCCTTTACTTTTTTAATAAACTTGCTTTCACTTTATTCTATGGACTTGCCTTGAATTCCTTCTCGCATGAGATCCAAGAACCCTCTCTTGGGGTCTGGATCAGGACCTCTTTCCAGTACACTACGGTGATGGTTAATTTTATGTGTCAGCCTGACTGGGCCATGGGGTGCCCAGACATTTGGTTAAACATTATTTCTGGGTGTGTCTGTGAGGGTGTTTCCGGGTGAGAGTAGCATTGGAATCAGTGGACTGAGTAAAGCAGGTTGTCCTCCCCAGTGTGGGTGAGGCTCCTCCAATCCATTGAGGGCCTTCACAGAATAAAAGGCCGAGTAAGGGAGAATTCACTCTCTGTGTCTTCAAGCTGGGACATCTGTCTTCTGTCTTCAGACTGGGACTTTGTCTGGAATTACATTGGCTCTGTCAGGTCTCCAGCTTGCCGACTACAGATCTTGGACTTTTCAGCTTCCATAATCACATGAGCCCATTCCTTACAGTAAACCTCTCTTTCTCTATATATCTATATATCTATATCTACATCTGTATCTATCCTATTGTTTCTATTTCTCTGAGAACCCAATCTAATACAGCTACTTATCTTCTGATCCTCCTCCTTTAGAAAATGAGCCCTTTTTCCTTTTGGAAACTTCCCCTGCCTTACTGGTGGGACTGTCCATGAAAGCACTGATCTCCCTCACCAGTCCACCACTTGCCCTGGACTAGCTCAAATGCATGGTTAGGGAGGAATGCTTGTTTCTTGCTCTTTGTTTCTTGCTAATTGTTTCCATGTGGAGGGATTTCACTAGAGCGCTGGTTTCCAAAGCATGGCCCCTGCACCAGTGGTGTCAGCATTCCTTGGGAATGTGCTAGAAATGAATGTTCTCAGGCCTCACCCAAACTCACTGATCAGAATGATTCCCAAACAGGCTCAGCAATCTGTTTTATCAAGCTCTTCAAGTGACTCTGATGCACATTAAAGTTTGAGAACCAATGCACTACCATAACAGTCCTATTTTGTTTTTGTTTTAGATTTATTGAAGTTTAACTTATAAATTGTAATATTCACCCTTTTAAGATAGACAACTCTATAAATTTTAACAAATGCATACAGTCATGTAACTGCTATTATTAATGAGCCATCTAATACTTCTATCACCCAGGAAGGTCCCTTCATCCCCCCTTGTATTTAATCTTTCTGTCTACTGTCAGCCCCTGGCAAAGAATTATCTGAGTTTTGTTCCTATAATTTTGCCATTTCCAGAATGTCATACAGATGCCATCATCCAGCATATAGCCCTTTGAGACTAGCTTCTTTCACTTATCACCATACTTTTGAGATTCATCTACGTTATTGCGTGTATCTGTAATGTTTTCTTTTTATTGCCAAGTAGTATTCCATTGTGTGGATACTAGAGTTTGTTTAATCATTTACCTGTTGATGGGATATTGGATGGTTTTCAGTTTTTGGTGAATATGAATACAACTTTTATAAACGTTCACTTATAGATCTTTGTGTGGACATAGATTTTCATTGCTTTTGGATAAATACTTAGGAATGGGATTGCTGGGTTATATGGTAAAGTACATTTATCTTCATAAGAAGTGTCTTTCAATATGACTTTACTATTTTGTGTTCTTATCAGCAATGGATAAGACTTCCAGTTGCTCCATGTCCTCATCAGCGCTTCATATTGTCAGGTTTTAAAATTTAAGCCATTCTAATGAGAGCATATCTGTGATTCCCCCTGCCTCCATTATTCCCTAGGGGATGGTGGGGAGCGTGTGGGAAGGAGGGTAAAGAGGTAGATAAATTCAGGAAGAGGCACGTGTGGCTCAGCTTCATTCTCCCACTCTTCTGCCTGAAGAGAAGGTACATTATGATGAGAAAATACATTAGGATGCCACGTGGCTGGCTTACCTGGGTAGCCTGTGTTCCCAGGCTGTGCCCCTGCTGGCAGTTGTCCCGTGTGGCCTATGACTTGGGTAACTTTTATTCTTAACATGTAAGTCATGTCTCCACTATAACTCCCCTCCCCATCACCTTTAAATCTGACATGTGGACTCTGTGGACTCTGCCTGGCTTCTACACTTATCTCTCAATTGATTCTAAAATTAGGGTGGGAGAGAGTTGTCCCAGAGTTTTCAGGCTGCTATAACAGAGTACTATAGATTGGATGACTTATAAACAATATAAATTTATTTCACACAGTTCTGGAGGCTGGGACTATCAAGACCAAGGTGCTGGCAGATGTGGCATCTGGCAATGGCCCACTTCCTGGTTCATAAACAGTATTTCTAACTGTGTTCTCATATGAAAGAAGGGCCAGTGTGGCTCTTTGGAGTCTCTTTTATAAGGGCACTAATCTCATTCATAAGGGCTCCACCCTTGTGACCTAATCACCTCCCAAAGGCCGTACGTCCCAATACCATCGTATTAGAGATTACATTTCAACATATGAATTTGGAGGACACACAAACAAAAGGAACACATCTCCCTGGCCCCTAGGATTGGTGTAAGGCAAGCAAGCAACAGGCAAGGCTTCTTCCTTGAAGATAGTATCAGGCTGGATGTGCCAGGAGTTGTCTTTGTCAGCAGAGCTTGTCTGAGAATAAAGGCAACACTAGGAAAGCTGATCTGAGAAATGGAGAGAAGCAGGGGTAAAGATGGCAAGAGCAGGGGAAAGGATGGCATTGCACCAGTTTCCCCAAGTGTGCCCGAAACATTATATGTTGTATGTTCCACCCCTCATCTTTTTAGTTATGGTGAACCAGTAAATTCCCTCTTATGGTTAAGTCAGTTTGCACTGGGCTTCTGCTCCTATAACGGAAGGAATCAATTTTGCTTCAGTAGGTAAGAATGTGGGCTTTAAGGCAGCCACCTGAGTTGCCATTTACTAGCTGCCTGACCTCAGGTAAGTTACTTATCCTCCCTGCACCTCAGGTGCCTTATCTGTAATGGAAGGATACTAACATAACAGTACTTACCTCAGAGAGGGGGCTGTAATGATTAAATGAGTTAACACCTCTTGTCCATTTAGAACAGTACTTGGTACATGGAACATTTTAAGTAAATGTTGGCTATTATGAATACGACTGTATTTCTAGTTTTCCTTCTGTTTTTCTGGGCATTCTTTCTCAGAATCTTTTGAGGCTTCTTATCTACTCATGTTGGTGAGCCCTCTAGTTTCTGTCCTAGACCTTCTCCTTGTCACTGCATGCTCTCCCATGACTTTGGCTACTATCCTTGTGCTAATAATTGCCAATAAACTCCAAAATTGACCTCTGTCTTGAGGTCCAGACCCAATATCCAATTGCTTGTTGGCTGTCTCCAATTAGATGCTGTATTATTTTAGACCAATACATATCTATTATCTTATGGTGTCCATGGGTCAGGAGTCCAGACATGGCTTGACTGGATCCTCTGCCCCTTCTCACAAGGCTGCAGTTGAGGTGTCAGTTGGTCTGTGTGCTCATCTGGAAGCTTGACTGGGGAAGAATCTGCTTCCAAGCTCACTCAGGTTGTTGGCAGAATTAATTTCCTTGTGCCTATATGACCAAGGATCCCAGACTTTTGCTGGCTGTCAACTGGTGCCATCTTTGGGTTCTGGAGGGTACTCACAGCCCCTTGCCCCATGGCCTTTTCCAATACAGCTTTTGCTTCATAAATTTCTCAGTAGAGCCTCTAGTTTCAGCAGGCTAAGAAAAAGTCTTACATAACTTAATATAATTATAGGAGTTACATTCTATTGATTATAAAGAAATCATAAGTCCTGCCTACACTCAAGGAAAAGGGATTATCCAAGGAGGTGAACACCAGGAGAATGGACCATGGGGTGACCCAAGAGTCTGAGTGGCACAGATGTCCATCATCAATACCCCCCAAGTGGCACTCATCACCTCCTGACCACTCTGCTCTTCTTCCATGAGTCCCTGCAGGAGGGAATGGTATCACCATTCAAACCAAACCCTGATTCCTTTTTTATTCTTTTCTTTTTTTTTTTTTTGAGACAGTCTTACTCTGTCATCCAGACTGTGATCTCGGCTCACTGCAACCTCCATCTCCTGGATTCAAGTGATTGTCCTGCCTCAGCCTCCCAAGTAGCTGGGATTACAGGCATGTGCCACCATGCCCCACTAGTTTTTGTATTTTTAGTACAGACAGGGTTTCACCATGTTGGCCTGGCTGGTCTCGAACTACTGACCTCAGGTGATCCACCCGCCTTGGCCTCCTAAAGTGCTGGGATTATAGGTGTGAGCCATCGTGCCCAGCTTCCGATTCCTTCTTCTAGCCAGCCCTTCATACAATTAACCATCAAACCCTAATGATTTGCCTCCTAAATGCTTCTTGATTCCTTCATTCTCTCCACTGTGGTTACTACACCAGCCACCCACTTGCCTTCATTCTTTTCTTCCGACAGCAGCCAGGGACATCTTGCTGAAATGCAATTCTGAGTACATCGTACCCTTGCATTCTACTTAAAGTTCACTAATAACTTTCCATTGATCTTGGGGTGTGGCTCAAATTCCTTAACGTGGCCCATGAGATCCTTTGTCGTGGGGTTTCCCTCTCCTCGCCAGCCTCTCTCATGCTGGCCTTTACGTGTTCTGTCCCTTTTGCCTGGAACACTCTTTCCCTCCCTTTGCTTGTTGTATGCTTCCCTTTCCTTGTGTTTCCCTGAGTTCTGAGAGCTGCCCCCATCCATGAGTCAGGCCTCAGCTTCCATGCTGCTTCCTTCAGGAGGTCCTTCCTGACTGCACACCTACATTACCCACCCCCGGCCCCCACGCTCAGCACCCTGGACTTCCATGTTCCCCACACTCAGCACACAGTGGATCACCTCTTGTTCACTTGTCCTTATTCTCCTCTAAACCGTAAGCTTTGTGAGGGTGGGGGACATCCCCTGTGGCTAGTCCCATGCTTTCAACACTGTAAGTCTGCAAATAATTGTCAAGTGAAGAAAATGACAGATGAAGCCTTGGATCTCAGCCCACCTTTAAAAATATTTCCACCCTTGCCTTGCAGCAACATCCAGGGTTCACTCTTGATGGGCTCTGTTCCAGTTGGCAGATCTTTTTAAGTAGAAAGTAATATATTAATAGAGGCACCTTTGTTTTGGGTAATATTTCCTTCCTATTATGGCCAGTCCAGGCTCAAGACCTTTACTTGCTACTGATATACTCCAGCGACATCAGAGCAGGGACATCATCTATCTCCTCTTTATGCAGCGTTTGTCCTTCTGCTGTGTAATTGGAATTTTGTAAAAATAGCTGACCAACTGCAGTACATATAGTTCTATAAACTTGCTGGGAACAGTCCCCTCTGTCCACCCTATGGAGGGGCCCACAGCTGCTCCCCGGACATTCCAAGAGATGCTCTCATCCACTGAGAACAGAGGGAGCATTTGTTTCCTCAGCCCACTTTGGAGGGACAGCTGAGGCTTGGCCTCATCCAGCCAGGTCGGCCTGCCCTGGGCTTCGGGTCTAGTTTCACGCAACAAGCAATTGAGCTTAATTGACAGGTGTGAAGTGTGTCCTCTCTAACCCATCTCGACTTACTTCTGCCTGTAGGGGTGAGGCAAACTCACTTGGGAGCCCAATTAGCATGTCATGTTGGGGAGTGAGTGTATGTGTGTGTGTGTATGTGTGTGTGTCTGTGTGTGTGTATGAAAGAGAGAGAGAGAAAGGGAGAGAGAAAAAAGGGAGAGAAAAACCTCAGATGCAGAAAAACAGAGAAAGAGAGATGGAGTAAGAGACTCAGAGAGAAAGGCGGAGGTAGAGAAACAGAAGGACACAAAGAGAGAAGCAGAGAGCTGGGAGTAGAGAGATAGACAGATAAGGGGGCTTTGGAGCTGGTGCAGACAGGCACCGCTGGTGGCCTTTTAACTGGGTTAAGTGCACACAAATGGAAAATGAGATAGTGTAGAATGTCAGTCCCATCTGGAGGACCATGTGTGAAATAATGACAAAATGAGCATCTATATGGTCGTTAGTGTATTCCTAATGGGCCAAGAGTGAATTCTGAGAGGGAGTTGGCCTGGGGTGGGATTAGACTGGGAGATGTGTGTCCATGGCAGGAAACATTACCCTCCATCCCGGTCAGCTCTCGTGCGCACATGTGAGGCTGAGTAGGTGAGACCACCAAGTCATCGTACTGGGGCCAGGATGGCCTCAGATGTGAGAGCCAGTTCTGCATGGAGTGAAATCATTCTCTGGAATGTTTAGGGGTGATGCTAGCATACAGAGAGTCTGGATACCCAAACAGGCAAAGACAAAGTTTTTTTTGAGAGTTCATTGGCTTCAGAACCCTCTCTAAGTGAGGCAAGGCTCCAAGTGTGCATAAAGCATGCATTATTCTGTGCACTTTTCATTTTTTTTTCTTTTTTTGAGACAGAGTCTTGCTCTGTCATATAGGCTGGAGTGCAGTGGTGCGGAATTGGTTCACTACAACCTCTGCTTCCAGGGTTCAAGCAATTCTCCTGCCTCAGCCTCCCAAGTAGCTGGGATTACAGGTGTGTGCCACCATACCCAGCTAATTTTTGTATTTTCATTAGTGGGAGTTTTGACATGTTGGCTAGGCTGATCTCAAACTCCTGACCTCAAGTGATCTGCCGTCTTGGCCTCCCAAAGTGCTGGGATTATAGGCGTTAGCCACTGTGCCTGACCACTGTGAGCTTTTCATATATTGTCAGTTAGTGCTCACAAAATCCTTATGTGGTAGATACTATTGCCTCCACAGGGGAAGCTATGGGCTAGAGAAATTAACCAGCTTGCACAATGCCCCGCTGCTAGTAAGTGGTAGAGCTGGACTTTGAAGCTGGGAAATCTGGGTCCCGAATCAGTGCTCTTCCCACTTTGCTATACTATGCACTGAGATTCAGCTCTCAAACTAAATCCAGTTCTTTGTTCAGTAGTCTTTCCAGAGAGGAAGAAGAGTAGCATGTAGTAGAAAGAACTGACTTCCTGCCTTGATTCTGCTGTCCCTAGCACTGAGATTTTGAGACAGGCTTTCTAAGTTTCAGTGGGGTGCAATGACTAGGTGCATAGACTCTGGAACCAGACCCAGCTAGCCCACCTGCCACAGCCCTGGCCCTTACCAACTGGGTGCCCTTGATCTTTTACTTAGCCCATTGAGCCACAGATTCTTCCTCTGTAAAAGGAGAACAAAAACAGCTATCCTCATGGAACTGTGAGGGTTAAACAAGGCTGTGTATTTAATGCAGGTAGTAAGCCCTCCATAAATGTTACCTATTGTTATTATCTATTAAATGGTGGCCTTCCTATTTGATATACTTATGGTAGGAATGATATAAGATGATGAATGTGAAGTACTTTGTAAACATTTCTGCATTATTCAAATGATAATATTATTGTTTCTATGCATGTAAGGTACATGTATAAGGTGGATGAATTAATAGCTTTAGCAGATAGCAAGTTGAGGAGACTAGGATGGGCAGGATGGGGGAGGAGCTGGGAGGAGGAGTAGACAAGTAACTGTAATACCAGATTGAACACGGAAGGTCCCACCAAAGAATTCCAGCACCATGCTCTGGAGTCCTGTAGAGGAAAGGATCAGAGAAGACTTAATTGAAACAACTAATTTTGGAAAAAGCTGTGAAAATGCATTCATTCAATGCATATTGAGTGTTTACCCCTTGCCAGATATTGTGTTGGCTGCTGGGAATATAGCCACGAATAAGGCATAGTCATGGCACTCAGAAAATGATCTTTGGGATCAGGCTTCAGCTGGGATGGGGATAGTTTGGAAGGTCATTTCAAGATGAGGAAATCGGGCGAGCAAAAACATAAAGAGGAAAAAGATAAGCAAGCTTTATAAAGCATCCAGGAGTCCACTATTGCTGATCTGAAGTTTGTTGAGCAATGGAAGGTGAATCCAGAAAAGGTGTTTGAGGTCATACTTGGGCAGTCTTGAAGGACAGTCTGCAATGAACGTGAATGGCAATGGGGAGCCATTGCAGGGCAGTAGTGTGCCTGCAGCCACAAAGGCCACTCTCAACTAGGAATTCATATTAGTGCAACGTATTTTTACTATTGTAGAGATCATGGCTTAAATATACATGATAGCCTGTCCCAGAAGAGATCTACTCAAAACTTTTTCAGGAAGTGAGAATGTACACTCAGTCTTTGAGAGTGTTATTAAGTCAATTGAAATAAACCAGCAACTTGCACTTGTCATAGGTTTAGTACACACACACTCATGCATACATAGTAATAGATCAAATTTTAAAGTCAGTTCTGAGTTTGAGGGTATTTACATGTGTCATTTTCTCTTTCAGTTTCAAAATTTAATGTGTCAATATATAAAATTTAAGAATAAATGTATATGGCAGGGTAATTGTTCAAGAATTAAACTATATGCCAACAGAACATTGGCAGGCTTTCTTTTGTGACATTTAGGGATCTTGTCTTTGCAATTTTTCCTTGTGGAAAAAGAGGTAGATTGGAAATCATTGCAAATCAAAGTGATGCTTTCAACCTCTGAAACAAATGCTAGCTTGTCTTTTTCCACTTCTCATACATTTGCATAGATCTGTCAACTGAATCTGAATTCTTTTAAGGGTAATGTGTAGTACAAAGTTATGAACACCCGCGTACCACAAAATTGCTTTGCCCCTCTCTTCTTCAGTTCATAGCCCCATGCCCTTCCCCTCACCCTCTCAAGAGCATGTTCCTCTCAGAAGATTTGGAAAGAGCTTAATGAGTTGGAGTCAGAGCCTTAGTAACAAACTATTCACTGCCAAACAGAACAGTACATTTAAGTAGAAGATGACCTCTCCCTGCCACTGTTCCTTGCCTGTGAGTTGTTTTGTTTTGTTTTGTTTCTGAGATAGGGTCTCATTGGCCCAGACTGGAATGCAGTGGTGGGATTTTGGCTCACTGCAGCCTTGACCTCCTGGGCTCAAGCCATCCTCCCACCTTAGACTCCCAGGTAGCTGGTACTACAGGCGTGTGCCACCATGCCTGGCTAATTTTTGTATTTTTTTTTTTGTAGACACAGGGTTTGGCCATATTGCTCAGGCTGGTCTCGAACTCCTGGGCTCAAGCGATCTGCTGTCCTCAGCCTCCCAAAATGCTAGGATTACGGGGGTGAGCCACCATGCCCGGTCGAATTTCTGTGTTTAACTGCAGTTCTACAGATAGTCAGAGAACTGTGTTTTCAGATGTTTCCCAGTGAAACAACCAGAAGTATCTCCTGGCCAGATCCCAGTACTCAGGTGTGCATTCCCCTGGGGAAGAAAATCTGCTCTTGGCTTCAGCCGGGTCAAAAGGCCTCAGAAGTGGGAGAATGAAAACCCAACTGGCACATGCCACTATCCCATCTCCTTCAACTGTCATTTATGGATCTGCACAGGGATCCAGTGATTCATTTGACTCTGATTGGCTGCCAGCTCTGTTCTAATGATTGTCAGACACCACACCAGTTTGCAAGAAAGTCAGCTCTGCTTGCATTTGGGTTACTAACCACAATTGCCAAGGACTTGAAAAGAAACAAAACTCCGGCACAGGCAGGGTCTTGATTCTGTATATGTTTGTTGTCTGTTATTTTTATTCTAAATTAATAGTGCAGATCAAGCCCACAGTTAAATAACACATCTGCCTGGGGTTTGGGTAGCAATTCACAATATGTTTTTATTCATTATTGCTTTAATTATGGCTCAGGATTCTTTTGAATCTCTCCCAAGTAACAGGTGGTTTTCTGACCATGATAAATGCTAAATGCTGCTCAGGATAAGGCAGCTAGGCATTGTTTTCCTAGCTGTGGTTACACCTAGGCCCCAGGCAGCTTCTGAATTAGCAGCCTGCAACAGATTGGAATTCCTGGGGGACTTCACTTAACCCTTAGTTCTCTCAAACCTGTTTTCAATGCACTGTTGCGTGGGGGCTCCTCATTGCACCCAGCTGTGCGGCAGATGTGCTTTTTGTATCCTGGGAAGTAGCAGGAGGGTTTGGGATAGGTCAAAAAGTTAATATGTCAATGTTCTGAAGGGTGATGGGAGTAGAAACTTGGTGATATTAAAGATGATTTGAATTTAGATTCTCAAAAAAAGAATAAAAGCATTCTTTTATATATCTGCAATAGATAACAATTAAATAAGTCACACATGAATCATCAAAATTAGAGTGAGGGCAAAGACCTATTAGATCATCTAGCCAGTTCCCCAGTGAACACAGAATTATTCCCCACAGTGTTTTCAGGGGTGCTTTGTACATTGTCTTTTGAAAGACTCGAGCAATTGAGGCCTTCAATTATTTCCTTAGGGAGACAGTTTCCCTTATAAAAGGCCATAGTGTTTTCCTCCTTCGCCTGATAGTCAAGCTAAAAAATAAATGTCTGTATGGTACATGCAAAATCATTTGCACTGACACTAATCAGGTAGAAATTATACCTACAGGTCTCCCAGAAAACAGTGAGCAGGCAGTTGGCATTCTTCCCTGCACTCTCATTTCTGGTTTTTACCCTTGAATTTGCATACTTCACGGAGGTGGCAGTACTGAAATATCCGCTGCAAACCTCCCTGTTTCCAATACCACTATTGCAAACTGGTTAGAGGTAACATTGCACCTCTTAATTTGAAACTAGGGTGAAAAGCTGTTTTGAATAAATTCTGTTCAGACTGTCCATGCTATCAGGGTAGAGAATACTCAGTCATCCAGGAAGTAGCAACTGCTTAGAATTCCTCTCTCTTTGGAACAGACTGGTATTGTCTTTCCTGTGTTGTTTGTATTGGAGAGGCCGCCGATTGTGCACACACGTGACAGGGGCTATAGGACAGACAGCCCCCAGATTTTCAGCCTTTGAAACCTGGAGCTGCAGAGCCGGTGCCCGCAGGTGGGGGGCACACAAGGCTTCCTGCCGAGTTGCCATGGCTTGTGTCACAGTGCCCTTAAGGGCAGTTTTCAGTTCAATGAGGTCAGATTTTGCAGAGTTATAGGCAATGAAAGGGACAAATTGTCTCAATTTCCAGAACTCAAGAATCTTGTGACTTGAACACTTCCTATCCTATTCCCCTCCACCTTCATTAGAGTCCAATGTGCCGGGCAGTGAGTTTGGAAATGGCAAACAAGGAATCAAATTTCCCACGTTGGAGGACCTTGCGAGGCAGGCAGGGAGGCGTGGAAATAATTTTGAAGCATCGGAGTGAGGACTATGAGATAGGTAAGCAGGGTGGCCACATAGCACAAGGAAATGGCACTCAGGAAATCCGGAGTGTTGGAAACTTCCCAGGGAAGCGGAACCGCAAGGACAGAAGGCAGGAAAAGCAGAGAGGAATGCAAACAAGAAAGGAAGTGACTGAAGCAAGGCAGAGGCATAGGGGGCAGTTCCAGTGGGGTGGGGAGTGGGAGGGTGTGGGAAGATGGGGCTGAGGTAACGCACCAGGAAGCCTTGCCTGCCATGCCAACTTCAACAGTCTAGAGAGGGGGCTTGCCATCATCATTTTGGAGATGAGGACACTGGTTCAGAGAAGTGAGGTGGCCTCTCTGAGGTCATACGGTCCAGTGAGAGAGCTAGGATTTAAACCAGGTCCATCTTAATCCACTGACTGTGCTATATCAGGAGAGAAAGGTATGTTAGAGTGCAAACTTGGGGTGGGCATATTTGTGGCCTCCTCAAGGGAGCAGGTGGCTAGAGGAGCTGCAGAGCTCTGCAGGGCTTGAAAGGTGACCATAACCTTCCATTATCCACCTTGACTGGGACAGAAGCATTAGTTCATGGGAGAGCAGAATTTGGTTCCTGCAGAGTTTATTAGTTCTTATAATTTTCCAGAATGACTCATGTTGCGGCCAAACCAAGTACCTTCTGCAGAAGGGACATCCAGACCAGGGTTGAGTCAGCTGCATCGGTGGGAGCCACACGGGGCTTGTGGCCGTGGTCAAGGCAAATATGTAGCTTTGTGGTCAAGTCCTTCTAGCAGGCATGTGAAATACAGGGAAGTCATGGGAACACTTCATGCTTCAGAACTAAGGGGAGGGATGAGGAAGACAGAGCAGCAGAAGTAGGAGGTGAGCACTCATATGCAGTGAGTGTGAGTGTTTGGGGTGCTTGTTTCCATGTAGGCACTACTTCTATTGGAATGATGGTTCCACCTCTTTCCTTATGTCTTGCTCATCCCTTACTCTGTTATTTCTGCCACACCTACTCAAATCTGCTCTTCTAGTGCCAAAACAGCCTAGACTGTAGGTATATGAATGAGAGTATTGTTTGAGTCCTTTCCAGCTGCTATAACAAAATACCATCAACTGAGTGGCTTATAAACAACCAAAATGTGCTGTACCATTCTGGAGGCTGGGAAGCCCAAGGTCAAGGAACAAGCAGGTTCGGTGATGACGGCCTGCTTCCTGGTTCATAGATGGTTGTTTTTTTTTTCTCGCTGTGTCCTCACATCATGCAACAGGAAAGGCAACCCTCTGGGGCTTCTTTTATTTATTCATTTTGTTCGTTTTCTTTTTTAGAGATAGAGTCTTGTTCTTTCACCCAGGCTGGAGCACAGTGGTGTGATCATCACTCACTGTGGCCTCAAACTCCTGGGCTCAAGCAATCCTTCCTCAGTCCCTTGAGTAGCTGGGACTGTAGGTGTGCACCACCTCACCTGGCTTGGGCCTTCTTTTATAAGGGCACTAATCTCATTCATGAGGGCGCCACTCTCATGACCTAATCATCTTCCAAAGTCCCTACCTCTTAATACCAACACAGAGGTGATTAGGTCTTCAACACGTGAATTTTCAGGCATACAAATATTAAGACCTAGGCCCCAGGCAGCTTCTGAATTAGCAGCCTGCAACAGATTGGAATTCCTGGGGGACTTCACTTAACCCTTAGTTCTCCCAAACCTATTTTCAATGCACTGTTGCGTGGGGGCTCCTCGTTGCACCCAGCTGTGTGGCAGATGCGCTTTTTGTATCCTGGGAAGTAGCAGGAGGGTTTGGGGTAGGTCAAAAAGTTCATATGTCAATGTTCTGAAGGGTGATGGTAGTAGAAACTTGGTGATATTAAAGAAGATTTGAATTTAGATTCTTAAAAAAAGGATAACAGCATTCTTTTAGATATCTGCAATAGACAACAATTAAATAAGTCACACATGAATCATCAAAATTAGAGTGAGGGCAACGACCTCTGGGGCTTGAAAGGTGGCCATAACCTTCCATTATCTATTCATTACCATAGCAGGTACTGAAATTTGAATTTTATATAATTTTCACTTGTCACAAAATAGTCTTCTTGTGGATTTTTCAACCATTATAGACATATAAAAACCAATCTTAACTCATAGCTGTACAAAAACAGGTGGTAGGCTGGTTTGCTGACCCTTGATTTAGGCAATAGTCAGGTTGCATCTAGCTAGAAAACTTCTTAGATCATTGATCTCATCAAATATGTGTTGGTTTTAAATGTAATTATTAGGAACAAACTTATTTCCAATTGGTAGGGTATATCACACTTTGCGGTCTCTCTTTTCCATGCCTCCTTCCCACAATGTAATGGCTATACCTACCTTGTAGTCCTATATACCTTATATGTGAGGGCTAAATGACATAACGTAGTGCCTGGTGCCTAGTCATATGAGTTTTCACTTCCCTTTTCTTCTAAGGTTGTGCTTGGAATCTGCTATCAGCAATGTTGAGGCCTGGCCTTGGTGGAAATGGAGGTGCTGCTTAACTTTTCTTCCAAAACATAGTCCAACCCTAGTCATTCCGGTTGGCAACAAGATTGCTCCATAATCCAACCTAGTGAGTAATCCTTTTTGCTGATGGTGAGTGGTATGGAGAGAAAAACATGAAAGTGCCCTGTGGAAATAATGCCAGTAGCTCCCACCAGAAATTCCTTAGGCTGTGCCTATTAGAGCTAGGGTACACATCTAGAAAATGCCCCTTTCTTTACCAGTACCCAACATATAGGACCTGTTAACCCTGCTCATGCTTTACATATACATTGAACGTTTATCTGGCTCTTGATGCCATCTCAAGAAAAAGACTCAACACCACAAAATACTGAAGGGCAATGTATATGATACGGTTTGGCTGTGGCACCATCCAAATCTCATCTTGAATTGTAGCTTCCATAATTCCCACGTGTTGTGGGAGGGACTTGGTGACAGATAATGGAATCGTGGGGGCGGTTCCCCCATACTGTTCTTGTGGTAGTGAATAAGTCTCACAAGATCTGCTGATTTTATAAGGGGCTTCCCCTTTTGCTTGGTCCTCATTCTGTCTTGCCTGCTGCCATGTAAGACATGCCTTTCGCTTACTGCCATGATTGTGAGGTCTCTCCAGCCACATGGAACTGTGAGTTCATTAAACCTCTTTTTCTTTATAAATTACCCAGTCTCAGGTATGTCTTTATTAGCAGTGTGAGAACAGACTAATACAATATATTTTACTGAAGATATTGTGAACATCAACAGGAAGAATCCACAATGCATTTCACACTGCAAAAATACAGTAAAACACCCCCATTACACATATTACTTGATTTTCAAAAAGCATTTTTCTTTTCCAGCTTTCTTATCTTCCTCTCTTTTCTTGCTTCAAAATACTGTCTATTCGCTGAGCAATTCAGCTCAGTGTTTCTTGTTCTAACAGAGCATTCTGCAAGGATCATGTTCCTTCTTCCACATATTCATCCTTTAGATGTTTCTTTCATGAGAGGCTATGAGTGGTAAACCATCTCAGTTATTGTTTCACCAAAATGTTTTTATTTTGCTATCATTTTTGAAAGGTACTATTTCTGAGGACACATTTCTAGATTGACAGTTATTTTTTTCTGCGTTTGATGACATGATTCCACTGTCTTTGTGCTTTATGATTTCTGACAGAGGTCTGCTGTCAGACTATAGTCATTTTGTAGTAGATGATCTATCTTTCATTTCAGGTGACTTAAACCATTTTCTCTTTTGCTTTGGTGTTTTACAGTTTCACATAATGTGCCTAGTGTGTGTGAATATTATTATTATTGTTATCATTTTTTGAGATAGGGTCTCACTCTGTCACTCAGGCTGGAGTGCAGTGTCATGATCTAGGCTCACCGCAGCCTTAACCTCCTGGGCTCTAGTGATCCTCCCACCTCTACACCTTGAGTATTTGGGACCACAGGCACATGCCATCACACCTGGATAAGTTTTAAATATTTTTGTAGAGCTGAGATCTCATTATGTTGCCCAGGCTGATCTCAAACTCCTGAGCTCAAGCAATCCTGCTGCCTCAGTCTCCCAAAGTGCTGGGATTACAGGTGTGAGCTGAGGTGCCCAGGTTATATTTGAAAAGTTGTCCTGCATTATACTTCCTGTCTCTAAGGATTCATGTTATTCATTAGTTCTAGAATTTCCTTAGTCATTATCTTTTTGGAATGTCTCCCCCATTTTTTCTGTTCTTTATTGTGGGACTCTGGCTATATGTTAGAACTTCTTGTTCTTTCCTCCCTTTTTCTTACTCATTATATTCCCTCATCTTTTTCTTGCTGCATTCTGAGTGTTTTCTTAAGATCTATCTTCAGTTCACAAATTCTTTTGTCATTCATGTTTATTTTGCTGCTTCACCTATCTATTAGTTTATCTGTTTATCTTTGCATTCATTCACCTATGTATCTTTCATCTACACATGTACATACATATATATGTAGTTTAATACATATGATTTTAATTAGATATAGTTTTATTTCTATAAATTCTATTTGGCTTTTTGTTAAATCTGATCATTTTTGATAGTCCTCTTTTCTTATTAATTTTTTTCTATCATCTTTTATTTCTTTTAAGCTCTCTCTCTCTATATATAACCATAATAAAAACAGAAACATATATATACAAATATATATATACAGATATACACATATATATACACACAAATATATATACATATATTTGTGTTTAAAAAATATATATTTGTTTTTATTATGGTAAAATATAGATTTATATTTATACTTATATTTATAAATGTTGAAAGAATTAAAAAGTGATAGAAAAAAATTGACACAAAAAACACAAGTATATTTGTGTTTTTATTATGGTAAAATATATATGCTATGGTTTGAATGTCTCCACCAAAACTTGGGTTGAAGTTTAACTGCCATTGTAACAGCATTAAGAGGTAGGGCCTTTACGAGGTGATTAGGTTATGATGGCTGTCTCTCATGAATAGGATTAATGTCATTATTCTGAGAGTAGGTTAGTTATGGAAGGAGTGGGTTCTGTTAAAAAGAAATTTGGCCTGATTTGTCTCTGTCATGTGTGCTTGCTTCTGCCTTTCTCCATGGGATGACCCTTGCCAAATGCCAGTGCTCTCCTCTTGGACTTCCCAACCCCCAGACCATGAGCCAGATAACTTTTTAAAAACCAAATTACCCAGGCCATGATATTCTGTTAGAGCAGCAGAAAACAAACTAAGACAATATATAACATAAAATTTAATATGTTAGCCTTTAAGTATATAATTCAGTGGCATTAATTACATTCACATCATACATAGTTAATTCTATATCTCATAATTCTAATATTTGAAGTTGTTGGAGTTTCAATCACACTTGGTCTTTCTGTTGACTCACTTGTAGTCATTGGCTGTCTTGAGGTTTGGTAAAATTTTTCTCTTTTTAAAACATATTTAATTGAACTTAAACTGTTGGCAATCCTTACATAACTGTGTAATGAATGCTTTGTTCTGGAGATTTGCACTTCCCTCTGCCAGACATTCATTTTCTCTCTTTGGAGTTTTCAAGATTCACTGGGCAGTAAAAATTTGAACCTGAGAACTATGTAAAAATTGTAACTGGCAGTCTCATGGTTAAAACTTTTCAGGGAAGACCATCATTATTGTTTTTATTATTACTATTACTATTATTAATAATATTTTTTACTTGAAGCTATGGTGAAGGTAGATTTCCCCCTGGATTGTTTTACCACTAGTTTTTTCTTTCTAGTCCACTTTTTCCCTAGAGAGTGTGTCACTTTGAATATCTAAACTATATGTGAGTTTAGATAAAGGGTTTCTCCTTTTCTTTGTACAGGCCCAAAAGACTTCATTTCCCTGAACAACTATTAAAAGTTTTCTGAACAGGTAAGGTAGTAAATATTTTAGGCCTGTGGGCCATATGGTCTCTGTTACAACTACTTAACTCTGCTGTAGAGCACAAAAGCAGTCACTGACCATACATAGATGAATGGGCATGGCTATGTGCCAATAAAACTTTATTTACAAAAACAGGTGGTTGGCCTGTATGCTGTAGCTTGCCAACCCTGCTCTAGAATCCTGATATTGCCTTTGTTTCCTAAGCAGCCCTGACTCCTGATTTTCTTACTTTTTTGCTCATGGCTTATTTTGTTTTGTTTTACTTTATGTTTCTGGGGATTTCCCTTATTATCTTGAGAGTTAACCAATTCACTTAATATTGCAATTTATCCAGCATTTTAGTACTTTGCAAAGGAGGGATTTTAAAAACAAATTGTTCTAGTAGCAAAACCCAACAATTTATCTCTTTCTTTCGGCTTACATACCTTCTGAGCTAAACAAAACCTAACAATTTGCTAAATTACAACCATCTGTTTTTCTTTAAGCATCTTCCCTAGTCCTTTAGCATCCTGTTACACCAATTTATAGCTACTCATCTCTCTGAGAGCTTATGGTCTCAGGGTAGCAACATTTCAGAATAGAGATACTAAGATTTTGACCTCCCTTCTGTCATGTCAGAGGATGCATAGAAGAGACTTGGGTATTGTGTGTGAATGTGGCCTTCTGAGAGCCTTTTCAGTTGTGTTCATTGAACCTCTTCTATGTATCTCTTGCTGTCCTACAGCCTAGAGTTATTCACAGGTGGAAACAACCAAAAAAAAAAAAAAAAAAAAAAACTGCTCTCTTGGACTTGGTATTTTAATTGAAAGGGACATAAAATGAATACGTCGGGTGCGGTAGCTCACGCCTGTAATCCCAGCACTTTGGGAGGCCGAGGTGGGTGATTCACCTGAGGTTGGGAGTTTGAAACCAGCGTGACCAACACAGAGAAACCCCATCTCTACCAAAAATACAAAATTAGCCGGGTGTGGTGACACATGCCTGTAATCCTAGCTACTTGGGAGGCTGAGGCAGGAGAATCTCTTGAACCTCGGAGGTGGAGGTTGCAGTGAGCCAATGTTGTACCATTGCACTCCAACCTGGGCAACAAGAGTGAAACTCTGTCTTAAAAAACAAAAACAAAAACAAAAAAACCACAAATAAAATTAGAAAAATATCAGATAATGAGAGTGTTATGTTGAAGATGAAAGAAGTTGTTTTAATAGGGAATGACAAACAGGTTTTTTTTGTTTTTTTTTTGTTGTTGTTATTTTAGATGGATAAAGGGCTGGATGAGGAGGCAGCATTTAAACCTGACTTGCATGATATAAAGGAAAAAGCTATGGAAAAATCTGAGGCAGGGGAGGGGAGGGGAACATTCTTGGTATTTTCAGAAGTCAGAGAGAATGTAAGTGTGGCTGAGATATGGCATAGCAAAATTAAAACAAAAAGGTCTCAAAGAAAAAAGAAAATGAGAATCTGAGAAACAGTGGGACTAGCCTAGGAGTGCAATGAAAAGGAGCCCGGGGATGACAGCTGTGCAGCAGTCTTAGGAAACAATTGGTCCAAATTAGAACAGGAGAGCTGAGGGCCCAAGAATGGGTTGAATGAGAAAGGAGATTACATGGCACACCTGATATAATGAAGAACCTGGGAGATTTTCATGATAAGATGGAGACATACGTCTTCTGTTAATCAGAAAATAGAAAGGTAATGGCAATCATGAGAAAAATAAATATTCAGAATAAATTTATAGTTTAAATATGAAGTAAGCTGAAATGTGGCATGACAGCAGTTGATTTAATTAAACAGAGAGTATTTGATCTTGATGTATGGTACTTCTTTCTATAGACAGTACAGGCTTAGTGATATATGGTATGGTTACTACATTGAGGTTTTTTTTTTATAACAGCTTTATTAAGATATTGACATATAAAATTGTATATACTTAAGATGCATGACTTGATGTTTTGATACATGTATGCATCATGAAATGATCACCACAATGAAGCCAATTAATGTATCCATTACTTCTAATTGTTACTGTGTGTGTGTGGGTGTGTGTGTTATGCACTGACTTTCTATGAGAAAAAGCACACCCCTAAGCACTGCAGTAGATCATATTTATGCAATAAAGGTAGTATTATAGATGTGGTTTCCAAGTTCAAAGTTTTAGAGTCAATCTATGCTAACAAAACAAGAAAGACCCAAATATAGTTATAAACAATACAGCATGTGGACAAATATAGTTATAAATATTGATGCTGTAGAAGTGAGCACACAGCTGACCAAGGATGGGAGAATGATGAGCCCTAGGTACAATTATTTTCTTATCTTATGTAGTGGGTCTGAGGGGCAAAGGTTTGAGGAAGAATTTAAATCTTCATTTTTTTGGTATGCTTTAAGACTTTGAAAACTCTTCTTGTATCATGTTTACATCTTTATTTTAGAAAGCATTTTCCTTTAGTTCTTTTATTCTACAGTATTTATGGATCATTTTCTACATCCCATATGTCATGTACTGGGAAATAAGAGGAGAACAAGAGAAAAAAATCCTTGTCCTCATGTAGCTTGTATTCCAGTGGGGGAGAATGTGCCTTTCTATAGCATTAAAAAAATGCAAGTTATTTAAAGTATACATTTCTTCTGAATATTTATTTTTCCCATGATTGCCATTACCTTTCTATTTTCTGATTAACAGAAGACATCAAAAAATGCAAGTTATTAGTGATGCTTTTGTCGCATTAAGTAACAAGGTTCTCATTGAGCAATAAGGTCATTGATGACTCCTAAATCTCTATCTTCAGACCAGATCTTGTTCTTGAGCTTCAGATCTGCATGTCTGAGTGCCTAACGGGCACCTCCAAACCTGATCTTCTTTCAGCATCCTGCAGCTCCATCAGAAAACATCTTTCTCCCTCTTCCACCTTCCTTCTTCTCTCACCCTTCAAGTCCAATCCATGACCACGGCCTACAGATCCTACCTCCTGCATAGAACTTGACTTCCTGCATTGGTACTGTATTCATCACTCCTTTTCAATCCTGGCCATCATCCCTCAGTTGAATTATTGCAAACACGCCTTTCACTGCTCTCTAACCCATTTTCCACATGGCAGCCAGAGCCATGTTTCAAACTAGTCTGAACATCTTGTTAATGTGCCTAAAGGCCTTCAATGATGTCTTAATCTGTTTTGTGCTCCTATGACAGAATATCTGGGAGTGGGTAATTTGTAGTGAGTAGAAATTTATTGGCTCACAATTCTAGAGGCTGAGAAGTCCAAGATCAAGGTGCTGGCATCTTGTGAGGCCCTTCTTGCTGTGTCAGTTCATGGTGGAAGGGCAAGAGCACAGGAGAGTGCACCCACTCCCACAAGCCGTTTGTATAATGGCATTAATCTATTCATGACCTAAACACCTCCCTTTAGACTCCACCTCCCAAAACTGTCACATTGCAGATTAAGTTTCCAACACATGAACTTTGGGAGACACATTCAATCCATAGCAAATAATTTGCCATGACCCTTAGGAGAAATTTCAAATTCTTTGGTATGCTTGCAAAATCTCTCTATCTCTCAATCTTATGCACACATGTGTATGCACACTTATGCATGTGCACACGCGCACACACACACACACAACACCCTCCCCATCGTCTGGCTCTCCTCTGCCAGGGTCTCCCCTCCCTGCCTGCCTGCCCAGCTTCCTCTGTTGCTAGCAGGCACCATCCCCATGCATGGCTTTGAGAGTCTGCTTGTTTTTGTGTCCCTTTGATAGTGTTTGGGGTGGAGTGATTCTGGAGTGCAGGCTCTGGGATCTCACTCCCTTGGTTCAAATCCCGATTCTATTACTTTCTCAGGCAATTTACTTCTTGTAAGCTCTATGAGCATCTGTAAAATGGGGATCACAGTGACCTCACCTCACAGAATCGTTATGAGGCGTGTGATGTGCCCTGTAACGTGTAGCACTGAGAACCCCCTAACCCCTTGTGAATGTTAGCTAGCCTCTCTACTGCTGCTGTGACTCTTACTGTGACTCTCATGATCTGGTCTCAACTTAATGAGGTTTTCTAGGTGGCCTCCCCATGCCCTCTGCCTTTGTGGCCCCCACATTTCCCCTCCATGACACATGTGCCCCTCTAAGCATTCCTAGACTGTCTGTTAGCATGTGACCTCCTGTTGTCTACAACATTCCCAGGGTTTTCTACAGTGCTGGGTACATGGTAGTGCTCAGTATAAAAGAAATAAATAAGGAATACATGAGATAGACGCTGACTTTAGTTAATCCAATTTGACCCTGGAAAGAACATTCTGACCTTGAGAAGTACAGGACCCTGGAACCATTGAGCAGGACTGTTCCACCTCCAGAAATGCATCTGTTGTTCTACAGTTTGTTTAGAAGATCTTTGATAAGTGAATTTCTTTATTGATTTTTTTTAATGCTTGTTTCCCAAGCCTGCTTCTAACTTAGAGACTATTAGGAGGTGTGTCTAGATGCTGGAAGGGTGGGCCCACCTCCACTAGGTGAGTGAAGAGAGGTGGAGCGCTACACTTGCAGAGTGCTGTACAGGCCTCAGTGTGGTGTCTTTCTGCCTGGGAAAGCTTTTCTTTCATGTGGCTGTGTCATTTATTCATGCACGCCCTCATGCACACCTTCCACGGGGCCAGCCAGTCCTCCTGTTGCAGGAACGTTGCTCTCAACTGAGGCTGGTAGACTGATGTCTGGGTGGGTGTGACATGAGCTTAGGCAGTAATTTGGCTCTTTTGAGAGTGCAGACAGTCTCCTGAAGTCCCATAGCTCCCATCACTCTGCAGCCAGAAGCAGAGTCCAGCTGTACTCAGGCCCCACGGGGATCTCGCTGTGTTTACATGACTCGTCATATGGTAACCTCTTACAGCTCTTGGGCGGGCTGCACTGTTACCTCATCTGCAGTCCAGTGACCTCATTCATGTAGAATGTAGCAAGTGCAAGCTGGGAGCAAAGTGGGCTCAGCCTCTCACTTCGAGCCCAGGAGAAGCTGTCCTCCACGTGGGCTCAGGGAATCCACCAGGTGGAGAGCTGTCCACTTAGTAATTATTCCCAGCCAGGATTCGATTGAGAGCCAAGCAGATGTGTTTTCCAGGGGCTGGGACTGGGAGGTGCCTGTGAGACATGTGTGTGCCCACACCTGGAAGTCAGTTATCTCCTGTGATTTGTGTCACCTCCAAGAAGGGCTACTGACCCCTGGCGTGGCAGAGTTGCTGTCCCCCTCAGCCTGTTAGGTAGGCACTTCCAAGATGGTGGCGTGCAAACAGGCTGTGAAACGCACCACAAAAGGGACAAGGAAGGCACACAGTCTCAGAACGGGGGTAGAAGCATCACTAGGTACTGTTTTTACTGTTTATCACTTTCTTTGAATTATATTTGCTCTCCCCCTCCAAAAAATATTGCATGTGATGACTACGAATATAAAATAAATTACCTTTGCCATAGGCTGCTGGGTTTATTAGCCTCTTTCAAACTCTTCACAATGTAAAGGACAGGCTGACCTACAGTGGCCTCCTCCTTCCAATAGGCTATCCCTCTCTCCCCATCACTCCCTCCCTCCCCATCACTTCCTCCCTCCCCATCACTTCCTCCTCTCTCTCTCTCTCTCTGTAACAGGAGCTCTATTTGTGCATTTAACAGCTTAATCTTTTGAGTTACTTCAGAGTTCTGTATTTCTTCTAAGATTTCTCTGGGATACAATTAAAAATTTTCCAGCTTTATTAAGGTATAATTGACAATTAAAATAGTATATATTTACAGTGTACGACATCGTGTTTTGATATATGTATACCTTGTGAAATGATGACCAGAGTCAAGTTAATGAACATACCCATTGCTTCATGTTATCATTTTGTGAGTGTGGGGAGAGAACACTGAAGATCTACCTTCTTAGCAATTTTTAAGTATACAATACGATATGATTAACTATAGTCATCATGCTGTCCAATGGACCTCCAGAACTTAGTAATCCTGTCTTACTGAAACTTGGTACCCTTTGGTTAGTCATTTTAAATTTTTATGTAGCTGATTTTGCTAATATATATATATTTAAATTTAGCCACCTTACATATTTATGTTTAGAAAAAAAGCAAAGATTAAAAATCAAGCTTAGGAAGCAAAAATGGCAGAAACAACACAAAAGTTAAATAGCTCCAGAGGTCAAGAATTTATCTGGGGGCTGGGTGCAGTAGCTCGCGTCTGTAATCCCAGCACTTTGGGAGGCCGAGGTGGGTGGATCATCTGATGTCAGGAGTTCAAGACCAGCCTGGCCCACATGGTGAAACCCCATCTCTATTAAAAATACAAAAATTAGCCCATCATCTTGATGGGCACCTGTAGTCCCAGCTACTTGGGAGGCTGAGGCAGGACAACTGCTTGAACCCAGGAGGTGGAGGTTACAGTGAGTTGAGATCACTCCATTGCACTCTAGCCTGGACAA
This sequence comes from Piliocolobus tephrosceles, assembly GCF_002776525.5. NCBI lineage: Eukaryota > Metazoa > Chordata > Mammalia > Primates > Cercopithecidae > Piliocolobus > Piliocolobus tephrosceles. Next base: position 61,855,329 of record NC_045440.1, read on the forward strand.
GAGAGTGAGACTCCACCTCAAAAAAAAAAAAATACTCTTGAGGGGGATGAAAATACTCCTGAGAGGGAGGATGCTAGTTTTGAGGAGCAAATATTAGTAAACTGACAGAGTCAGAGTCATTCCTCTGACTATGTGGAGTCAGTGAGCAATCTAGGACTTGTTGCTCCTGGTCTGTAAATGTGGAACAAAATCCGTTCTTAAGAGTCGGATCTTAGTCTTCTTGGGGTGAGAGGCAAACGCTTGGCTATAATAAGCAAAAGAGCTGGGGTCATTATTTTGATAGTGTGTTTGCTGTCTACTTTTAGTCATGCACCTGAGACATTCTTTCTTATTAGCAAGCTTGGAGCAGCAGTGGAGTGTTGAAATAATTTCTCCCAAACCTGGGCTTTAGGACAGTCCTCCTGCACACAGATGAATGCCCCTGTGAGCAAATTGCCTTCCCAGCCTGTTCAGAGTCACCTATGCTGCTGGCAAATGGTTTTTCAGAGCAAGGTAAGCACTGCAGAGACCCAGAGGCTGTATATTTAAACAATTATGGCCTGTGTGTGTCTCAGCCTCCTGCTGCATGCTCCTGAGCAAGATGGTGTAATATGTGCATTTTACATATCAATAGCAGAGGAGGCTGTTTCCAGATGGCTGTACCTATTTCAAAGCCACCTTTTTATGCAGAAGGAAGACTGTGTGACCTCCCTCCAAGTAAATGTGTTTTGTAAGTCCTGGGAATGAATGCTTAAAAAATGGTCCTGGGCTATATTTCATGTCCAGTCCAACGTGTTGTGTGTGCACAGCTGTTCGGGGCTGGCATGTGGTAGCATATTAAAAGGAAGATTACCATTTCCAATTTTTTCCCCTTCTGAAAGCTTGATATGCATATATGAAACTTGTGGAAAAAAAATAGGCATAATGAGACAGGGATGCTGGGTCTCAAGGCACTAGTCGGTGCACATCTGGAGTTTGTAGCATTCTAGAGATAGTTACTTATTCCCAAGAGCCGCCGCCGGAGTGGGAATGGTAGCCCGGTATCCATGGTGAGCTTCCCTATCTCACCGTGCCAGGTGTGCGTGTGTGTGTTATTTCTTGGAAAGGCTGTCCTCTGAGGGGGTGGGGAGGGAAGAACACAAGAGAGGAGAGAAGGGAAAAAACAGAAGGGAGGTAATTAGGCGCCACCTTGCCGAATGGAGCCTGCTCAGGCGTCTGAAATCAAGGATGGGGATTGGAAGGGCGCTGATGGAGTCTGACGATTCCCCCTGCCTGCCAACTCCACGCTTGTTTCTATGGGTACAAGACCAGGGGAAAGAAACCCTGGGGTCAGAAAAGAGGCATGGATCACAATCCTAAGCAGGATGGGCCTTGCTCCTTGCCTCTTCTGCAGTGTGAGATTAGTCTTGAACTGACAACCTGAATTCATGCTGAATTTTTCCCCCAGTTTAGACACTGGAACTGTTTCAAACTTCGTAGGCTGTTACTTGGAAAAAGCCTTCATGGGATAGCATTTTAACTGCATAGCTGACTGGCTGATTTTATATTCCCACTTAATGGATAGAGAAATTGAGGCATTAGGAACCATATGGACCTGCCTTACTCTAAGAGGGAAATAGGAGCAGGCCTAGGAAGTTTTCCCAGGAAAGAGTTTGTTATAGCTTCATAGATTCACGGGATGCATGATTTTTTTTCTTTTTTTTTTGAGTTGCAAGACTGTGAGGTTGCAGATGCTCTGTGTAAAACAATGCCCCACAGGGAGGGAAGTGTGAGGTCCGGCCTGAGGCCACCTTTAAAAAGGGCTATAAACAGCAGCTGCTTCTATTGTGCATGCCAAGTGCTGCCTATTAGTTTAGGTTTCCAAACTCCTTGTTTCCTTCTCTTGAACCAGATGTGACCAAGCAAGAGTTTGTCAATTCAGAGGTGGACCCCAGATGGTGGGAATCAGGGGAGGGAAGTGAGGGGCACAGGGGCCTCTGGGGGCTGAGGCAGGAGATGGCTCTCTGCCTTTCTCAGGTACTCCGTTTTTCTGTCTCGGTGTCTGGATCCTTCCTTCTATGGATTTGGCAGCTGAGGCAGAGTGGGAAAGAGTGTCTGTGGTGTCTGATCTTCAAGCTCACACATGAGCACGTGGAGGACTCAGGACACAATGGAGGGGGATAGATGATGGCGGAAGAGCATTTGGGAGCCCCATTGGCACCCCTGATGGAGGGCAGGGAGGGGACAAAAAAAGAGCCCCAGGTCGCTGGGCCACACAGAACCTGGATGATGAAACAGGAGGATGAAGTCAGGAAGACAGAGCCACCTCCCTCTGCTGCCCCTGGCGAAGGGGTGCATCTGTTCCCCGGTTGGTGAGGGAGAGATGCCAACCCAGAGCGTTATTTCTGATTCATGGTGCGTGGCATTTTTATTTACCATTTATGAAACTGTGGGTTCAGTTGTGTTTTTTGTTTTTTGTTTTTATTTTTGAGACAGAGTCTCATTCTTGTCACCCAGGCTGGAGCGCAATAGCATTATCTCGGCTCACTGCAGCCTCTGCCTCCTAGGTTCAAGCCATCCTCCTTGAACCTCAGCCTCCAAAGTAGCTGGGATTACAGGTACCCACCACCACACCTGGCTAAGTTTTGTATTTTTAGTAGAGATGGGGTTTTGCCATGTTGGCCAGGCTGGTCTCCAACTCCTGACCTCAGGTGATCCACCTGCCTCAGCCTCCCAAAGTGCTGGGATTACAGGCGTGAGCCACCGCGCCTGGCCCCAGTGTTCTTAATTAATCCCTTTTATTTCTCTTTCCCTCTTTCTTTCTTCTTCCAAGGTAGAGGACCTTTGGAGATGTGAATGAAAACAGCTGTCTGAACAAGTTATACCCTAACTAGCGAGTTCGCGAGTCCGAAGCTTGAAATGGGGAAGTTGGTCAGCATGGGTGAAGCTACGCAGCCCAGGTGAAGGGACAATCAGGCAGCAGCCTCTGCCTTTTTGTCCTCTCCTTTTCACGGAGATGACAAGAATCATCCCAGGACTTATCTTCTGAGGTGCTCAGCTGTGCTCCCAGAGCTGCTTTGGTCACTGCTATTTTGGAATTACACTGCAGCAAATTCTCAAGCATGGAGGGTGGAAGCAGGATGAGTGAAGTCATTCTGGAGAACAATGTAAATTATAGCCAAATTATATATTTGCATATGCCATGACCCAGCATCCCAATATATGCCAGAGAAACGATTGCACAGATTCATGTGGAAATAAACATAGTAAAGATGTCCTACACATCTTTCTGAGTCCCAGGGAGTTGGAGGCAACTTAGGTACCCATCATTTGGGAAATAGAGAACCTGTGGTTGGAGCTTATGCTGGAATACCATGCAACAGCTGAAGTGATGAATGAACACAATTCTTTAGCAAGACTGTTGACTGAACATGTAAGAAACAGGACACTATCTATAGCACGGTGTCATTCAATAATATTAACAGAAGCATACACATACAAACAGTATTGTATTTTTACGTTTCCAGGCACAAAATTTCTTATACATGACATTGGGTGGAGAGAGAAGAAGGAGACCTGTCATGGAGATCGAGGTTAGAGGGAAAAAATTCAAATAAAATTAAAGAATAGAGGGGATTTAAACTTTCCAGTTATGATAATTAACATGCCATGAACTGAAGAAACAACTCAGTTTTGCACTGAATTCCTATGTATGGAAACGGAAATTCTCTTTGTCTCTTTCTCATCTATCTACATACCTATAACATACCATAGTTTGTGATAAAAAGTATCCCAGAAATGCATAAATGCATATGAAATCTCACTGTCAATAATCAACCATCAAATACTTTTTAAACCTGTACTGTGGATAGTCCTGTGCTAGGTCTGATAGAACATGCAAGAGCATAGGGTATTGTCCTTGTTGTTACCATGCAGATTGGAACTTACATAGGAGACAAGAGCATGCAATTTAAAATAGCATATAATGAATGCCCAAACTGTGTAAGACATACACAATGAGGTGTATGACATTTAAAAACAAAGATGGCTGGTGAGGACAGGAGTGGTTACAGAAAACTCACTGGAGAAAGCAGATCTACACTGGGCGGTGAAGGATGGTGGAACTGATTTGGCAGAGGGAAGGGGAACGGAAGCCGCATAGAGACATAAATCGTGAAGCTACCAAGGAGACCATGAGCGCAGTAGCCAGACCCCAGCAGAAGGGGCCAGCTTGAGGTGTGGATGAAGCAGGGTGCAGTGCATACTTATCCTGTCCTCTGCACAACATTCAGCTTCTGGGAACCATGTGTTGCCGCCTCTAGCTCCTTTATCCCCAGGGTTTCTCGGAAGCCATTTGTACAGACGCTTTCAGGCCTCTCCTGCCCACTGCTCAGGGTGTGGGTGCTGAGGGCGGGATTTGGGATTTGGCCAGGAGGAAGCATCTGCCACCACCGGCATCCCTTTTGCTTTCTTTTCCTTCTTATGAGTACTCAGGGCTGCCTCCGAGCTTTGCCTAATTGCTCTGTCCACGGACCAATGAGAAGGGGTTACGTTTTAAAGTGACAATCCTACATCGGTGATATTTTCTAGAAAATTCTACACACACCCGTGGACTGATCTTCCGGGGATCATTTAATTCAATTTACTTATTTAGAGACAGGGTCTTGTTCTGTCGCCCAGGCTGGAGTGCAGTGGTGTGATCTCCGCTTACTGCAGCGTCAAACTGTGGGGCCCAAGCGATTCTCCCACTTCAGTCCCCCAAGTCACTGGAACCTGCCCCTGGCTAATTGTTGTGTATTTTCTGTGGGATGGTGTCTCACTATATTGCTCAGGCTGGTCTCAAACTCCTGGGGTCAATTGACCTCCCACCTTGGCCTCCCAAATTGCTGGGCTTATAGGTGTGACCCACTGTGCAAGGCCAGGTACCGTGGCTCACGCCTGTAATCCCAGCACTTTGGGAGGCCGAGGTCGGCAGATCACTTGAGATCGGGAGTTCGAGACCAGCCTGACCAACATGGTGAAACCCTGTCTCTACTAAAATACAAAAAATTAGCTGGGCATGGTGGTGTGCACCTGTAGTCCCAGCTACTCGGGAGGCTGAGGCAGAAGAATCGCTTGAACCCAGGAGGCAGAAGTTGCAGTGAGCTGACATCGCCCCACTGCACTCTAGCCTGGCCACACAGCAAGACACCGTCTCAAAAAAAAAAAAAAAAAAAAATCAGATTTATAACATGTATGAGTTTAATCAATATTATTAACAATAACTAATATTATTAAGTTTGTTAAGAAAACTAGGTCTGGCATGGTGGTGCACACCTATAATCCCAGCACTTTGGGAGGCTGAGGTGGGCAGATCACTTGAGGCCAGGGGTTCGACACAAGCCTGGGTAACATGGCGAAACCCCTTCTCTACAAAAAATACAAAAATTAGCTGAGTGTGGGGGCATGTGCCTGTAGTCCCAGCTACTTGGGAGGCTGAGGTGGGAGAATCACTTGAGCCTGGCAGGTTAAGGCTGCAGTGAGCTGCAAGCCTGCCACTACACTCCAGCCTTGGTGATAGGACAAGACCCTGTTTCAGAAAAAAAAAAAGAAAAGATAAAGAAAACCAGGAGGCCAGGCATGGTGCTATGGATGTTCACAAAAGGGGTCCTAATGTATGTGTACTGAACAAACATGTACGTACGAGCATGTTCACCTTGTGGTGAAGACAACATTGAAGTGTACCGCAATCAGGCTCTATACGTGAAAAGTTGAAGCAGGGACACCAGGGCACTCAGGGTATAGCCTCTGTAAACCAGCCAGAACCAGTCCATGGTGAGTGGTCTCTTATCAGGAGAAAGTTACTGAAAAAAGGCTCTTGTCCAATCAAAGCTGTAGTTATGGCTGTGGAACAGGGGATGGGGGTTAGGCTGGTGGTGTCTGGTGGCTGGTGAGCTGCAGTTGTTTCAATATTGCTTATCTCAGGGCCACTGCTTAGTTGGCTGCCAGAGAAAAAGAAAAACCCTGTAGCCCTTAGGACATAGTATACTCTTTAAGTGTAGGGGTGCATGACTTAACCCTTGCCTAGCAAGGCCTAGGTTCTGTTTAGAATTCGGTATCTTATTGCCACAAAGAGTCTGTTCTGTCAGCCTTATGATCTCTGTTTTAACATTAAATGCTTGTCAGTGGTTGTGTCTAAACCATAAAAGAAAGGGGATATACACGTTTGACATCCTATCCCATCATGGCCAGGAACTCAGGTTTTAAGGTTTCTGTGGGGTCCCCTTGGCCAAGAGAGGGTCAGTTCAGTCAGTTGGCAGGGGTGGGGGCTGTTAGGATTTTATTTTTAGTTCTTATTGATTTTATGTTGACATATTTTGGATATATTGAGTTAAATATAACACACAGTCAGCCCTCCCTATCTATGGATTCAGCATCCATGAATTTAACCAACCTAGGATCAAAAATGTTCAAGAAAAAAAATAAAACAAATAAAAAACCAATACAGTATAACAACTATTTATAGAACCTTTACATTGCATTAGATATTATAAGTAATCTAGAGATGATTTAAAATATACAACAGGATGTGCATAGGTTCTATGCAGTTACTACACCATTTTATATAAGGGGCTTGAGCATCCATGGATACTAGTATTTGAGGGGGTCCTGGAACAAATCCAACCCCCCGTATACCAAGGAGCAACTGTATTATTAAAATGAATTTGAGCTCTTTTAAAAATGTGATTACAAAACATTTAAAATTACACACGGAGCTCACATTCTGGTTCTGCTGGATAGGGCTGCTCTGGATTAAAGTTGTTCTTGGTTTATTTATTTGGTTTTCCATGCACTTTTCAACTCTGATTCTATGCCTGTGATCTGGATCTCCTCTTGAGATGTGGATTCACATCCGCCATTCTGTCTCCTCATCTTCTGAGAGGTCTGCCCTGGAGCTCTCTGCTGAGCTCTCCTCAGGACCAGCTGCTGGTCATCCTGAGATCCCTCTTCACTAACGTCCTGGGAATTTCCTTTATTGTTCTACAGTGTTGAAGCCTGTTTCCTGGATCTCATTTCTTCCTCCTTGATTAATTCCTTTGTTTTATGAAACATGCTCTCCAGTTTCCTAAGAAAAGTGTGTGGGAGGCTAATTTTTTGCAACCTTATGTGTCTGAAAATTTGTCTGAAAATCACGTGCCCTTGATGCACAGTTTGGGTAGGTGAGTCCAGGATGCAAATAATTTCTCCAAATTTGGAAGGCATTGAACCCATGTCTTCTAGCTCCCTGTATTGCTGTTGAGAAGTTCTAAGTCATTTGACTTCTTAACCTCTGTACATGACCTTTCCTTTGAAATATCCACTCCCTCTTGCAGATCTTCTTTTTCTCACCAATGCTGTAAACTTTCATGATGATGTGACTTGGTATATGTCATGCCATTCAATTCTGGGAAATTTCCTTGAATTATTTTACTGGTGATTTCATCCCCTCTATTTCTTTAGTTCTCTGTCTTTGGAACTCTGTTATTTGGATGAAACAGTTAATTGTTAGTCTGCACTGGTATTCTAATTTTCTTATCTTTTCTCTTTTATTTTCCATCTCAGTCCTTTGCTCGCCTTTCTAAAAAGTTTCCTCAACTTATGTTCCAACTCTTCTGCTGAGTTATTTATTTATATTATTATATTTTAAATTTCTAACAACTTTTTTTTGTTCTTTGACGACTTTTCCTTTTTCTTTTTTCTTTTTCTTTTTTTTGAGACAGAGTCTGACTCTGTCACCCAGGCTGGAGTGCAGTGGCACAATAGCAGCTCACTGCAACCTTGACCTCCTTAGCTCAGGTGATCCTCCCACCTCAGCCTTGCGAGTAGCTGGGACTACACGCACCGACCACCACACTCAGCTAAGTTTTCTGTATTTTTTGTAGCGAGGGGGTTTTGCCATGTTGCCCAGGCTGGCCTTGAGCTCCTGGGCTCAAGCCATCCTCCTGCCTCAAACTTCCGAAGAGCTGGGATTACAGATGAGAACCACTGTGTCTGGCCTACTTTTCCTTTTTAATAGCATCCTGCTCTTCTTTGTTTTGCAGGTGCAGTATCTTCTACATCTTTGTCCCCAAGGACAGTAACGCTCACTTTGATTTTAACTTTTCTCTTGCCTGCATAGTGTCTGTTTCTTCCAAATCCCCTTTTTTTTCTGTGTATTTGGTCTTTCTCTTTTATGATAAAGGTTTCCTCAGGTGCAGAATAAACCTGGGCTGTTTACACATGTTTATTGGCATGGGGGCTGCCTGCCCATAGCTGGGGTCCTGTGCAAATGAGCTTCTCAGCAGGACGGCTGTGAGGGATCCATGAGTGAGTTGCTTTGGGTCTTCTAGAGCTGTTCCTATTTCCCAGAGGAGAATTTGCCAGTCTCCTGCCCAGAGGGTAATATCTTGGCTGCCAGCATTCTGAGAGCTGAATCGAGAAGACAGTTTGGGATTTCAACATTCAGGAAGTATACATCTGCCCCACCCCCCATTCCCCTGTTTCTCTTTAAGATACCCCAGCCTGCTATTGGCTGCCTCTGTCAGTTTTCTATTTTTGTGTAACAAACTACCCCCAAACATTATGGCTTGTGAGCAATTGTATTTGCTCATGATTCTTAGGGTCAGGAATTTGGTAAGCTCGGCTGGGTGGTGGCTCTGATCACAAGGCCTCAGCTGGTGCAGCTGGGATGGAGGGTTCACTTCTATGCTGGCTTTGTCATTCTTATGGCTGGTGTGCCTTGGCCTCTCTGTCTTGTCTTTGTATGTCTTTTTCTCTCTCTCTCTATGCTGTCTCACCCATTAGGACCTCTCTGTGTGACTCAGGCTTCTCACAGCATGGTGGTCTCAGTGTGGTCATGAAACTGCCTTTGCAAAAATCATAACAGTGAAAAAATTATGACAGTGAAGGAGATCTGACCTAGTCAGCTCCATCTTGCCTTTAACCTCCAAAGTACCCATGGTCATTCCTGGGCATGGGCCAAACTAACTTTGGGAAAAATTCAGTGTATAGTTTAAATATAAACGAAACTTAAAAACTTAAAATTAATAAGTTTATTAATTTTAAAACTCATGAAAAGACACCAGGTTAGGAGGATGAGAGGGGCCTGAATTCCCTTAAGATGTAGGTATAGTTAAGTGATTACCAGTCATTATTCTGGAGGTCACTTCCCCAATTATTCCTGTAAATAACATCATTATTGTAGAACCTAAGGTTGGCCTTTTGAGATGTCTTTTCAAGCTTTTGCACTTTAGATGACCAGATGGCCCTACGTGGACCAGCAACTCCTTTGTGGCCCCCACCCGTAAGTGGACTCAGTGCAGGAGGACCGTTTTCCACACCAGTACGACTGCATCCCGAAACATCAGCATTTCCCCTTCCCCAGCTCCCCCTGCCCATCAAGCTATCCTTGAAAAACTCTAGCCTCCAAAAATTCAGGGAGGCTGATTTGGATAATAATAAAACTCTGGTTTCCCATTTAGCTGGCTTTATGTGTATTTAACTGTCTCTATTGCAATTCCCCATCTTGATAAATCGGCTGTGTTTAGGTTGTGGGCAAGATGAACCCATTGGGTTCTGACTTCCAGCTGTTGACTTCCAGCGGGCAGGAGGCGAATGCTGCCAGTGCTGGGGTGGTTGAAGGCTATGCCCAGAGCTGGCATAGTGTTGCTTCTGTTGGTCAGAGAAGTCATGCGGGTCTATCCAGACTCAAGGATATGAGGAAAGAGACTCCTCCTTGTGTTGGAAGAGAAAGGACCTGTTGCATATGAGCATATGAGTTGAAAGATTGGCCATCTTTAGGAAATTTAATCTGCCACACTGCCCAAGTTAAAGTTGATTTAAAAATAATATTTAGTGAGCATGATTTTCATTGGGTAGGAATATTTATCAATTGTTTTCTTCTTATACAAAATTAAAGATTGTGTTAAACTTATCTTCTGCTTTTGGAAATAAGTGTATTTCAGAGATAAACATTTGCTATGAGTTTCCAAAATTTTTCTGTTTGTGTACTTAATATTTTCATATTGTCATTGATGATGTGTATCTGAGTTACTGGTGGCAAATCTGTATGGGTCTGTAGCAACCTCAGTTCTTGTCTCCTCAGAAGAAAGAATTCAACTGAGGGGCATAAGGCAGAAGAAGAGACCAGAGCAAATTTTAGAGCAGGAGTGAACATTTATTAAAAAGCTTTAGAGCAGGAATGAAAAGAAAGTAAAGTACACTTGGAAGAGGGCCAAGTGGGCATCTTGGAGGTCAAGTGTGGGGTTTGTCCTTTGACTTGGGGTTTTATATATTGGCATGCTTCTTGTGTCTTGCATCCCTTTTCCCATGGAATGCCGCCAGAAGGTCATATACCACTTAAACTCTTTTGCCTCATAATGCTCATGCTTGAGCTCACTCGTCCAGCTCCTGTGATCTTACTGGGAAGCTGGTGATCACCAGTTTCAGGTGTTTCCTATCACCTGATGGTCCTCTGACTCTCCTGGGTCGGGGGGTGGGATGTGGAGGCCCTCTCCTGCCCTGTTCATGTCTGACTAGCTGCCCACTGTAACAAGATGATCTGTGATTTTATTTTTTTTTATTTTTTATTTTTTTTGAGACGGAGTCTCGCTCTGTCACCCAGGCTGGAGTGCAGTGGCCGGATCTCAGCTCACTGCAAGCTCCGCCTCCCGGGTTTACGCCATTCTCCTGCCTCAGCCTCCCGAGTAGCTGGGACTACAGGCGCCTGCCACCACGCCTGGCTAGTTTTTTGTATTTTTTTTTTTAGTAGAGACGGGGTTTCACTGTGTTAGCCAGGATGGTCTTGATCTCCTGACCTCCTTATCCGCCCGTCTCGGCCTCCCAAAGTGCTGGGATTACAGGCTTGAGCCACTGCGCCCAGCCGATTTTATTTTTATTCTTTTGATTTGCTTTTGCCTTTGGTAGGAGATCTATATTTATTCAATTTGGAGACTTGAGATGGTTTTGTCAGTGATTGTGTTGGTTCCTGTTCTCTTACTCCCAAAGGGGAAATTTTATGTTTTTATTTATTTGGCAGTTTGATTTTCCTTGTGTAGGGAAATATATTCAGCTGGGAGAAGTTGTTGGAAGGCAGTTTTCCCTGAGGAATTCACTGCTTTTTCAAATAGTTTTTTTAAGCCTCTGTGGGGAGGTGAGATGGGGGCACTCCCCCAAATCCCCTGCCTCCCAGAGGCCAGTAGCTCTGTTTGTGAGGCCCTGGTGAAGCTGCCAAACTGCTCTCATTTGCCACCCTCCAGAGTCCCATCCTCCTCCAGTTCAAGTTTGAGAACTTCCCAGATCTTCGGGGAATCACCTACTTGATTCCCACAGGGTCTTCCTTTGTGAGTATTGAACAGGGTTGTCAGTACTTTGATCCATCCCTTCACAGGCACCAAATTACACAAACATTGACTTCCTCCAAGTTTCTAGCCCGTTGATACCATGCTTATTTTACCTTGATGTGATAGAGTTTTCTCCCCACTTAGTATGACTCTCTGATCCTTTCAGTGGAATTTGGGAAGGGAGGGACCCTAAACATGTCAGCTTAAGTGTCATTGGCCACTTTGTTTTTGGTTTTAGTCAACAGGTTTATTAAGAATTGCTCCAAAGATTTGATAATATTTGAAAGAGTGAATATTTTATTTTACATGGCTTAGAAGAGAGACAAGCATCTACAGCAGTAGCTCTCAATCCTGGCTGCACATGAGGATCAGCTGAGGGGGCTTGGATGAACTGCTGACGTCCAGGGCACACCCTCAGAGGTTATGATTTGATTCGCCTGGCTTGAAACCCAGTCATAAGCTTTGAGAAAAGCTCCCTGGATGGTTTGGGTACTCAGAGTGCTGAGAACCATGGATCATAGGGTAATGGGTGCATATCCTAAGCCTGTGAGTGCCCTTGGAATGGGGAAAAAGGAGGAGAAGGAAATAGCAGGAGTAAAAACGAAGACATCACAGATGAGAGAAAAAAGCACAGGATTTAGAACCTGTGTCTGATTCCCAGTGCCGCAGTTGAATGCCTGCATAATCCTGTATTACTTTTTTGAGCCACGTTTCACTCTTTGTAAAAGAGCACTAATGTTATCTACTTCATGGCACTGATACAAGACAAAATTGCATGTCTGGGAAAGCAAATGTTTGTTATTATTTTTAAGAACTAGGGTTTTGTAGTGGCACTTAGGTATAGGATCTTGAGATGAGATTATCCTGGTTTTAGGATGGGTCTAAATCCAACGACTGATATCCCTATCAATCAGAGACTGGAACTGGCAAACAGACACAGACACACAGAGGAACAGGTCAGGTGAAGATAGAGGCAGAGGTTGGAGTTACGCTGCCACAAGACAAAAATTTCCTGGAGCCCCCAGATGCGGGAAGAGGCAAGGCAGTATCTGGAGCTTCAAAGGGACCATGGCCCTGCTGACACCTTAATTTTGGACTTCTGGTCTCCAAAACTGTGAGAAAATAATTTTTTGTTTTGAGTTGCCAAGTTCGTGTTAATTTGGTATGACAGCTCTAGAAAACTAGGACATCCGTCCCCATCCCCTCTTCCTGCATTATCTTCTTCCTCTTTCACATTAATTATAATATTTAAGAAATAATTCTTGTTCTTAAGAGGGAGCTAGTTGTGATGAAGTAAAGAACCCCATGTCCCAGCAGAACTTAAATGATGTGAAAACTAAATGGTCAAGGAAGACCATAAGATGGAGATGCTGCAAGCCACCAGGAGCCAAGCGCTAGGTGAAGAGTACATACAATAAGTACAGGGAGGTCGGGGGGTTCTCTGCCCTGATATCCAATGTTTCTCTTGATCAAACTTTCTTTAATTTTGAAAACTAGTTTTCTCTTTTGATTCCCTAGAAGATGTACCTCATTGAGCAACATCACTTTGATCTCTCAATTCTGACCTTCTAGCTTTGAATTTTTTTCCAAGTCAGGTTACCAGCATGTTTCATATTTTCCTGCCTGCTAAAGGAATTTTTAAAGAATATCTGTGACTTAAAGATGGCAGACAAAAGTCACTGGGTTGTTTAATCCCTGAGGAGAGACTATGAAAAAGTGAAGACCCACATTGAAGAAATGCTTTTTCATGTTTGGGAACACATGTACTTTGAACCTTGAATTAATAATTACTTTCTCTATCTTGTTTCTTTTCTTTTCTTTCCCTTCCTTCCTTCCTTCCTTCCTTCCTTCCTTCCTTCCTTCCTCCGTTGCCCAGGCTCGAGTGCAGTGGCATAATCTTGGCTCACTGCAGCCTCCACCTCTTGGGCTTCAGCGATTTTCCTGCCTCGGCCTCCTGAGTAGCTGGGACTACAGGTGTTTGCCACCAGCCCTGCTGTCTATCTTGTTTCTAAATCAAAATGAAGCACTATTGGGTAATATCATGGGAAGATGGTGGAGTAGGAAGCTCTAGGAATTTAGGACTTGAGTGTCAGCTAGGAACTGTCTGAAGCAACTATTTTGGAACTCTGAAGTTTAATAGAATAATTGTGCATTCAGGTGAGAGCTTGATAAAGAGGCTGGCAATTTTCAGTGAATTTCAGCCCTTTGTCTAGCAGGGGCTACCACCCTCATCCCCTGGCCCTGCATCTGTTTGCCATGGGGGTGGTGGTATGCATTCCTGATGCACTTTCTGCCGCCCAGTGGGGCAATAGAAACTTTATCCTCCAAAAATTGGGGTTGTGTGTTTTGATTGCTGATCACTGCTTCTGATTGTGGAGGGGCTGGCACAGAGTTTGGCTAGTGTTTCAACCCCCATGGGCTAAAGCAGCCCCTGAGGGGATTTGAAGAGACAGGATCTATTCCCTACCTGCTAGCTTCACTCCTCCATCCCCTGAGACACTTTTGGGAGGTAGACAGTCTGGAAATATCTGTCAGTCATTGGCTGACTGCAGAGGCAACAGAACAGAAACTTCTCTGACCACAAAAAACAAGTAATATAAGTTGCAAAATTTGTTTAGAAAAGTTCAAAATGGTTGGCCCTAGTCCTTAAAAAGCAAGATTTGGCAATTCCTGAGATGTGGGAGAATTAAATCTCTGGAGTCACCATAATGCTCAAAATATCCAGTTGCTAACAACAAAAATACAAAATATACAAAGAAATAGGAAAATACGGTTCATTCACAGGAAAAAAATAATTTGACGGAAATCATCCCTGAGGAATCTGAGGCACAGGAATGATTAGTCAAAGACAGTAAGTCGACAGTCTTAAATATGTGAAATCAGTTAAAGAAAACCATGCCAAAGGAACAAAGGAAATCAGAAAAATAATGTATGAACAAAATGAGAATATCAATAAATAGATAGAAATTATAAAAAGGAACCAAATAGAAAAGTTGAAAAGTGCAAAAACTGAAATGAAAAACTCACTAGAGGTGCTCAACAGCAGACGTGAGCAGGCAAAATGAACTTGAGACAGTTTAAACTATCCAGTCTAAGGAGCAGAAAGAAAAAAGAATGAAGAAAAATGAACTGAAAATGAATGATGTGTTGGATATCATTAAACACACCAACATACAAATTTAGCATTTCCAGATGCAGAAGAAAGAAATATTTGAATAAATAATGGCTGAAAACTTTACTAATCTGAGGAAATACATGAATGCATAAATCCAAGAAATTCAATGAACTCCAAGAGGCATACACTCAAAGAAATCTATACAGAGACACATTATAGTCAAATTCTTGAAACCCAAAGACAAAGAGAGAACTTTGAAAGCAACAAAAGAAAAGCAACTTGTTCTGTACAAGGAATTTTCAATAAGGTTAGCAGCCAATTGCTCCTCAGGAATCATGGAGACCAGAATTCCTTATGTAAAGTCCTGGAAGAAAAAACTGGAAACAAGAACTATATATCTAGCAAAACTATCTTTCAAGAATGAAGGGAAAACTAAATATTGCCAGATAAACAAAACCTGAGGGAACTCATTAACCGTAGACCTGATACAGAAAGGTTAAAGGGAATGTTTCAGGCTGAAAAAAAAGGACAGTAAATATTAATAGTAAATTGAAGCCATAAGAAAAAGAATATTTGTATATTATTGAAATTAAGTTGGTTTGTTGAAACTAGGTTGTAATAAGTTTAAGAGGTTAATTGTAATCCCAAAGTAACCACTAAGAAATAACTAAAAAAGCCTGGATGCAGTGGCTCATGCCTATAATCCCAGCACTTTGGAAGGCCGAGGCAGGTGGATCACCTGAGATTGGGATTGTGAGATCATCCTGGCCAACATGGTGAAATCCTATCTCTACTAAAAATACAAAAATTAACCAGGGGTGATGGCATGTGCCTGTAATGCCAGCTACTTGGGAGGCTGAGGCAGGAGAATTGCTTGATCCCGGGAGGTGGAGGTTGCAGTGAGCCCAGATCATGCCACTGCACTCCAACCTGGGTGACAGAGTGAGACTCCATCTCAAAAACAAAAAAACAAAAAACAAAAATAAAAATTAAAAAACAGAAAAAAAAAAAAACTAAAAAACCTAAAAAAATACAGGGAAAGAAAGAATAAAAATGATACACTACAACACTATAAAATCAAGCAAACTAAAACCATTCCAGACTGTTTCAGAGTGACTTTTAATGGTTTTACTAGTGGATTCTCACAATCCAGCCTGTGTGAGAGGAGTTACCTACACATGCTAGATTTTGACAACTTGGAAAACTTAGCTGTGAGGTAGCACACTGAGCTAGTTTTACAAGGCCAACTGTAGAGCTTATATCAAAGAAAGAACATAACAGAATGGAGAGAGCATTGGACTAGAAGCCAATGCCTCTAGGACTAGGTTCTAGTTGCCTGAGTTATTTGTGCTAGCAAGCCAGATGACATTGAACAACTCTGTTTTCTTATCCATAAAGGGGGGTTGTTGAACTAGACAGTCTCAGAGGTCCCTTCCAGCCTGAAGATGAGCATCAAGGTTTGCACACAGCTCTCCTCGATGGGGCCTGCCCTCTGAATTGAAGAGCCTGTGTAACCAAGACCTCTTTCTACTCATTTACATCACAGATGTGCACTCTCTAAGGCTAATTTTAAAAGAGACAAAAATATCCTATGGCTGGAAGGGACCTTGAGAAATGACTTAGTACAAGAGCAACAACATCTGCAGCAATACTGATTCCTTCTGTCTTATAGAGCGTTTCAGAATTATCTCTAGAGGCATCCCTCCCAGTATCTGTTTTAAGTCTTGAGTCAGGTAAGGCAGACATTCAACTGAAGTAAACAACTATGTATTGAGGGTTTTGTGTGTGTGCCAGGCAATATGCTCAAATCTGCACACAGAAAAATAAGAACGAGTCCTGCATTTAAGGAGCCCACATGGTCCATCAGCCCCAGGTGAGGAAGTGGTGCTTAGAAAGACACAGTTTTGTGAATGAAATTACACAAGAAGAGTTGTAGCTGGGTGAGAAGGCGGGTCTGATTTCTAGGGAGAGATTGTAACACTGTCAGCCTACCTGGATTCAACCCATGCACCCTTTTCATGAGGTCCAGAAGAGGTGATTGTACAATTCTTTTGGAAAATAAACTCAGGTCCAGTGCACCTTACTACAGGGATTTTGTTCTGATCAGTAGTCTATCAGGTTGAAGTTAACACTTACTTCCTCTTGTTCTATTTAATTGAAAAAGACATGGTCTCTGCCCTTTTTCACTTCTGGTCAGTGGCGTAAGTTCCTCATTCAACACTTTGTAGAAGACATAAATACAACACCCTTGGGGCAGGATGAGAGGCTGTGGAAGGAGAAGTAGAACTGCTGACCCAAGCCTTGTGAGATCTTCAGGGCTCAAGAACTGCACAAGTTCTTATGGCCAGGTTTGCAAAGCATGTGTTTTATTAATCTAGAGGCAAACAAACAGGTCTGTGTCCTCTTCTAGGTCTTGGTGAAAACTTATAAGGCTTTGCCTCTTCTTTAACCATTATCTTAATCCTTAACTAATTATTTTAATGAGCTTTGGCATGGACTCATATTTAATTTAATTTGTATCAATCTTGTCACATCTTTGAAAGCATTTTATGTCTCTATGTCATAAGACTCAGGGCTAGAATTGTACGATCAATAAAGAATTAAGCATAGAAACGGTAGTGGGTTCAATGGTGGTCCCAAAGACATCAGGTTCTAATTCCTGGAACCCATAAATGTCACTTTACTTGGAAAAAGGGGCCGGGTTTTTATGCCTGTAATCCCAGCACTTTGGGAGGCCAAGGCTGGCGGATCACCTGAGGTCGGGATTTTGAGACCAGCTTGGCCAACATGGTGAAACCCAGCCTCCACTAAAAATACAAAAATTAGCTGGTATGGTGGCACATGCCTATAATCCCTGCTACTGGGGAGGTTGAGGCATGAGAAATTGTTTGAACTCAGGAGGCAGAGGTTGCAGTGAGCTGAGATCGTGCCACTGCACTCCAGCCTGGGTGACAGAGTAAGACTCCATCTCAAAAAAAGAAAAAGAGAAAGGGTCTTTGCAGATGTGATTAAGTTAAGGACCTTGAGATGAGATCATCGTTTTGATGGACCTTAATTGCCCATCAAAAAGACTCAAGAAAGCACCCTCATAAGAAGGAGACAGAGGGAGAGGACACACAGAAGAGGAGGAGGCCATGTGGGCACGGAGGCAGAGACTGGAGTGACACGGCCACAGGGGGAGGGATGTGGAAACCACCAGCAGCTGGAAGAGGCTGGGGATGGCTTCTCTAGAGCCTCCGAATGGAGGAGGGCCCTTGATTTCAGCCCAGTGATGCTGATGTTGAATTTAAGAGAATACATTTCTGTTGTTTGAAGCCACCAAGGTTGTAGTAATATGTTGCAGCAGCCACAGGAAATTAACACAGGAACGAAAAAGCTTAGGTCTCTACTGTTAGAGCCTATGGATTCCTTCTCAGAACAATAGTCTTAAATCACACGATATAATACATAGGAGTATGCCACAAGCCAAATATATTGAAATACAGATGCTAGAACATAAGAAAATGAATTTGTGTAGCTTTGAGCACATGAATCAAGATGGTGCATTTCCCATAGAGGCAAGTGAAAAGTTATTTTATTTGTGAAAGATATCAGCATGTTTCAAAACAGGCTGCTGCTCAGCTTGACTCAGCACACAGAACCGTGTGGAGTGGCCTGCAGGAAGAAACGTGGGGATCACGTGTTGTCTACGGAGGGGACTCATACTTGCTGTTGCTTTGCAGGCATGATGACAGCAGACAGTGTTCCAGGATAGTTACAGTAACTGCAAGGTCATTGTGCAAATATCTGGTGTTCCCTTGTGGCTCAGATCTGGGGATTGCTGATGCTCTGTGGTTTGTTCTATATTCATAATTAGAGGAGGTGCTAAATTTTAGTTCATGAACCTCTGAGTGGCAGAAAGTACGGAGGAACAGCAGTTTGAGCGGCCAGGGAGGGTATGGAGTCGGGTCTGCAGGGAGGCCGAGAATGGCAAGGCTTGGTGTTTGTAAGGATGGAGGCCTGTGCAGGAGCGGGACCCCTCATACGAGCACCCTGTGAAGCAGGAGGTGCAACGAATTAGACGGGGTATCAGGCTGACTGTGAAATATGACAGATTAACAGCCAAGGCTGGTGGTGTGACCTGCTTTCAGACACTTCATTTAGAAGTTATCATTTTGCTGGATGCTTCCTATAATTTGTGATGATGCTGATTGTGATAAATCATGAGTTTCTGGCAAACTCCGCCAGCCTGCTCCAATGGCTGAACAGAGAAAATGTGTAATTCTGTGGGAACATTCATGCCACGAATGAGAGCAAGGGTCTGGCTGTAACAACAGAATGCTCAGTCAGTGAACAAAGTAATTAAATCAAGCTAATTAAATCACAATAAAAATAATTTTAATTTAATTAATTTCTTTGCACTGATTGAACATTATGTTGAAACCAAGAAGCTTTCTGAACACTAATAGAATTTAGGCGCTGGGACACCAAAGTTGTGGTCACTGGTGTGGTACGTGGGTTATTGTTGAGGGAATGAAATTAAATACATTTAACCAGATGCTGGAATGTTGACTGAAGCACAAATAGAAAATGATTTTGGAATCAAGATAATAGGATCTCTTCCTTTCTCAGTTTGATTTCTGTACTAACTGGGCCAATAAATGTCAAATTTGGTAATCATTTAAAAGGCCTATATAAAGTAGATGGTGTACAATTGCCTCACTGTGCTGGAATTGGTGAGAACCTTTAGGTCAGGATCTTGGTGGTGAGCAGAAGTTCTAGGAGCAGAAGTTCTTGCCTATTGTCACCACTGCCCCCAACCCTTGATACCTAATAAAGACCCTAGAAGCATTAGAACTGGAATCCTTGACTAAAACAAGTGGGAGTGGGGTTTTTAACTGCAGCCTGAAAGATCTAGGTGAGGCATCTAGAAGGACTTCCTGTTTGGGACAGATATTATCCAATAACCAGTTACTACTCCTTGAAAATGGGATGCTGGGCGTGGTGGCTCATGCCTGTAATCCCCAGTGACTCAGGAGGCTGAGGTGGGAGGATGGTTTGAGACCAGGAGTTTAAGGCTGCAGTGAACCACAATTACACCCACTGCACTTAGCCTGGGTGACACAGTAAGAACCTGACTCAAAAAACAAACCCCCCCAAACTGAATCATGCTCTGCCCACCCCATCCCCAGGGCTAAGTAGAAAGACTTATGCAAGCTGGTACTCATACAATTATTATTAAATTGAATTATTGAGGTCTCTTAAGGAATTTCTTCCCTTAGGGCTTGAAAATTAGGATGGATACTCTGTTTCCGGGGATATTTAAACATTGTACAGCCTATGAGCAGGAGGATGCTCACAGAGACACCTCTCAAGGTCACCTCGCTGAGACTAATTTTGTCACATAAGCAACACTGGAATTCTGAGTGTGTGTTAACAGGCGCTCACATAATTACCAACTGCGATTTTAGAGGAGTTCTGTGCTTTGGATCCCAATATTATTTATCATGCACGTTATTTTAATTAATATGTTGTGTGTGTGCCAACATTTGAACCAGACCTCATTATGAGTAGTCGGGGCACTGCATTGTTTGTTGAGTGGAATTGTTTTCCGGGATGCAGCTGGTTTCCCTCTCCGGCAGCCAGGGAGGGCAAGGGAACCAAGGAGCCAGCATTTGCATAAAATCTTTGCTGCCGCAGAGGTTTTCAGTGATCATCTGTCCTAGACACTAACCAGCAAGGAATTATTTCTCCATCCAAAGGACAGGGTGTGAGGTGCCCCCAGGGAAGACTCTGGAAGCTCAGTGAGGTTTTGCGGAGAGAAGGGAGGGAACATCAAGGTTTATGATGTCTGAGTCCTGCACCCAGCCCCAGGAAAGAAGCATATCCAGGTGCCTTGGAAGAGGGAATTGGCACCTTTGCTGTTGTCTGTTGTTATGTAATTGTGCACACAGTGTGAAATCCATGGAAGTGCAATGCCCATGAACTGCAGCTGGCAGTTCATCTCTGCCTGAACAATAACCAGAGACCCCCACTTCCTCCTACAGCCTGGTAGGACTTTTGGGCAGGTCCTCCTTTTCCTGGTAGAGCTAATCTCCCATGGCCCCCGCCAACACCTGCCCTGCCCTGAGGTTCGGAAGATGAACATTTTCCAGAAGAAGGATTTTCCTTTTTGGAAAGGAGAACTTCTGGCTTGACCTGCATTCTAGCCAGTTGGGTTGGCTGCAGCCCCAGCCTAGCCTGTACCCTGACCCCGCCCCCAGCACCCCCTTGGTCCCTTCCTACCCCGCTCCTTCCTCACCAGTGGGAAAGGGTGGTGAGGATGACCCTGGAGGAATCCCTTTCTCCCTAGGATGTCTTTCTCACTCCAGCACCTGCTTTCCACCTGTGTGTAGCTTCTTGTCCCAGTATTTGCTAATGAGAATTAAGACCTGGAGTTCTGCTCTTGTCGCCCAGGCTGTAGTGCAATGGCGGGATCTCAGTTCACTGCAATCTTTGCCTCCCAGGTTCAAGCGATTCTCCGGCCTCAGCCTCCCGAGTAGCTGAGATCTGAGATTACAGGCGCCCACCACCATGCTCGGTTAATTTTTGTATTTTTAGCGGAGATGGGGTTTTGCCATGTTGGCCAGGCTGCTCTCGAACTCCTGACCTCAGGTGATCCGTCCACCTCAGCCTCCCAAAGTGCTAGGATTTCAGGCGTGAGCCACCATGCCTGGCCCATAAGGTCTAGTTCTATTCATACCATTAAAAATGTTTCAACTAATACTACCTTTCATCCGAAGTCAAATATGTGCCCAGCAACTTGCTAAGCATGGTACCCAGATCATCACATTTAATTTTCCTAGGGACTCTATGAGGTAGGTGCTATTTTTATTTTCTTCTTGTGGATGAGGAAATGGTGGCTTCAGAAGTTAAATAACTTCCTCTAGGTCATAATTAGGAAGTGGCAGAGCTGCTCCTGGAATCGAGGTTTCTTTCTTTCCCAAATCCCTCCTCTGAACCCCCTTGCTGCCTCTGGAATGAGTCAGTGGTGGAGAAATATTGTGTAAGTGTTCTTCAGGCCTCTCAACACAGCACTGCCCACCCATACACATGAGTTCATTTGCACACTTTGTTCAAGCGAAGTCCTCTCCAAATCCTCTTTTCCAACCCTGAGAGCTATTTTGCAGAAGGAAGATTTTGGACCAACTAAGAATGTTAGGGCTATTTTTTCTTCTCTCAGAAAGTCAATTAACTACACACTGTGCATCTATATTGGTCCAAGGATTCTGTCACGGGAGGAAATCTCTTTAAAAGGTTTGACTCGGAGACCTCAGGACACCTCCAATATGGGGCTTTCAATCCACCGTGAGTCCCCAGCCCCTGCGCATGCCCGATGTCCACGGCACACAGCTGTGCCAGACCCTGCCGTCGGGATAACTGGTACCAGCCACGGGCAATAGATGACCTCAATCTACCAGCCTGAGAGCTCCACCTTGATCACCACTGGTCCCCCTCTTTGATCTCTTTCTCTCTTTCTGCTCGTTGTTTCTCTTTTTCCCTCCAAATGGACTTTGTCCACTCTGGTCCCCATCCCCGTGCCAGCCCCTCCCTTTCTTGTCATCTTGACTCTGTGCAGTTGGCTCCACACTATGCTCGTTCAGGTGGCCTTTGCCTGCCTCATAATTCTCAGCTGAAACAGAGTAATAATAAAAAACCCAAGAAAAGAAAATATTTACCAGTTCTGAAATGGCTTGAATTAATGAAATAATGTTTTGGGGCATTTAGATTTAACCCGTGTAATTGTAGGTTGCAACATATAATAGTAGCTCATGCAGGGATATCATTTTGTGCTATTTTACTTTCAGGTTTTTGTTAATCCAGTGGGTTTGGTGGAATTAGAGGGCTGCTGTGAAAAAAAAAAAAAAAAAAAGCCTGAGCAACCTGCTGGCGAGAGAACAACTTTGTCAAACTAGCAGGTAGCTGTACGTTTAGCCTTTATCTAGCATACAATAAGGGCAATCACCAGGGCCTGTAGAAAGAGTATTGAACTGTCGACACAGGACATTTTTGTTGAAAGTAGTCCTTTTGATTTCATCTTCCCAGACTAATGTAATAAAAACAGACATTATGGAACACATTCATCTCAGTTTGATAGGGACCATCCTGAATACCCAGCAATGTGTGCAGTCATAAAGGTTATCCAACTGCTGTAAGTGACTTGGAAGACGATTGTAGATGCAAAGGTTATGAACACCTCTTCCTAGATAAGGATGGACAGCTGCCACAGGGGCAGGCCGGTGTGCAGATAGACTTGCCACTTTGTTTCTACTAGAATGTTAAACTTTGAAAACATTCTAAATTTCAGCCACAAGCCCATTTTCTCCAATTAACAAAACCTTGAGTGGTTATCTCCAAGGAAGAAGAAAGGAAAACAAAGTGAAGAATCTTGAACTTATTTTTGCTGATCGGATGGCTGTTTCTATGGAAACAGAAACAGAGGCAGGAACCAGCCATGAACAGCCAGGGTCAGAGGCCTGGCTTGTGTCAGCTTCTCCCACTCTCTATATTCCCGAATTCCATACTCTTTGACTCTTGGAGTTTATGACCTCAGTGGGGACCATTTGCAAAGCAAAGAGCTTCACATAACTTGAGAACTTAGGATTTTTCTCTTAAACAAAAAGCTCATAGGAATTGAGCCAACTCTGGAACTGCAGAAGATTAGAACTTATGAAACCTTCTGATTTCTTTAGCTACCTGACGCATTCCAAATTTGCTGTTAACATGGTAAACATTACTCCCAATATTTACGTGTATGCTTGCTAAGGTGCTATTTTTCATGCACTCACTAAAGGGCGCTGAAAAGAACTGCTTATTCTCTATCAATTATATCCTGCTATAAGCTTATAGGTAACATTGTACTGGGCATTAGAATGAGAACAGGTGGGTAATTGCAGATTGAATTTGAAACAGTATGGTAGTATCATTCCTCAAACTGAATAAGAAGCATGACTTGATATTTCTCTGAGACTAGAAAGGCTTATGTATCTTTGTACTCATCATTGCTGTTGAGTTCACTGTAGTTTAAACTATTCATTTGCTCATGCATTCATTCAGTAAACTGCCATTGAGTGGCCACTGTGCGCTAGGATTCAGGTATCGGATTCTGGGAGTTCAGACAGAAGACACATTCCCTACATTCAGGCAAGTGACAGTCCAGAGGCATTTCTAAGACAAAGCAGATGGTTACAATGGAACGTGATGAGTGCTGTGATAGGGAGATGCCCAGGGTACTGGAGGAGCTGGGAGGGGAGCCACATACCCAGTTTTGTGTGTGTGCATGCTCATGTGTCTAGAAGTGCATAGTTTAAGAGTGGTTTCCTGATGGAAATGTTGTCTAAAATAAATCTTAAAGGATAAATAGAAGCTAGACAATGAAATGGAAATGGGTTATGTTGCAGATAAGAGCAAATGACATCCCAAGAACTACCAGTTACTCTGTGAGAGCTACGGTTACTTGAATTGTGATGGTTGAGTGTGGAGAAATTGGCAGTGCTCTTCAGTTTCATGCTAAGTTGCCTATTTGTTGGAAGAAGGAAGGAAGGAAAGAAGGAATGACAGCTGGAAGTCACTGAAGAGTAGGAAAGAATCTAAGATTTACTTTCTGCTTGGGCCTGGTGATCTAAAAAAATAAATTAAATCTTTCAATAGTTAACCACTGAACCTCCGTTTCCTCATTTATGAAAAAAATACATATTTACTTTACAGGGATGTTATGAGGGTTAAATGAGATACTGATATCAGGCACTGAGCACAGTTCCTGACACTTCATTCGTGCTCAGTAACAATGGTCATCATTATCATGATAAGTATGGAAGAAAGAGGACGTAATAAAAGTGCCAATGAGAGCCAGTGTGGTGGTTAAACCTGTAGTCCCAGCTACTCAGAGGCTGAGGCGGGAGGATTGCTTGAGCCAGGAGTTCGAGACTACTGTGAGCCGTGATCGTGCCACTGCACTCCAGCCTGGTGATAGAGCAACACCAAATCTCTTAAAAAAACTTAACAAATAATAAAAGTGCTAGCGAGAGATGACGGTGGTCTGAAATGGAGTGGGGAGTGAGCCAGGAATCTGAGAGACATCCGAAGAGGTAGGATTTGCAGGGCTGGTGAGTGGCAGATATGCAGGTGGTGAGGGAGAGGAGAGCCGAGAATGACTTCCGATTCCTGGTTGAATGTGTGGCTGTCCCCTCACTGAGATGGATGCAGAGTGAGCAGAGAATGTTCACAAAGAGAAAGACCATCCAACACCCAAACCCAACTCCATTCTTGATCTGGAAAGCTTTTCAAAAAAGGACACTGTAGAGACTGGGGAGTGCAGAGACATCTCCATGGGAGTGGTGGGGGGAGAAGTTAGTAGCAACCCAGATGACCTCTCCTCAATGCTGAGAAGAGGAGGTGCAGGTAATCTTCCCAGCCTGCCCGCCTGCCAGATACTGGTGCCTGGGCCAGCTTCTCTCCAGCTCCCAGATAACTTGTAAGAATCAAGCTGCTCCCAAGGGCCCAGGTTCCTCATTAGGACACATGACCTGTGATGCTGGTGACCTTTGATATTCCCTGCACCCCAAACCCAAATCATTTCTTGGAAAGCAAATGCGGGGAAAAAAAAAAAAAAAAAAAGAGTTATGAATTCTACTTCTTAATGTGCTAGCCAGAGCAATAAAATTTATTCTCAATACTAATTCTGCAATTGAAATTTATTATCTTTGTGCTTTACAGTATCCATAGCAGTAAAATCTGTTCTCAAGAGTATGATTACAATTTCCAACTACCTAAGAAGGAATTATTATTTTTTGTTTATGTTTTAAAGCCATAGCAATAAAATTTAACACCAACAATACTACTACAACTTTGTATACCTTAAAACTTGCCATAAATGATAATTGTGAAAAGAATGTAGGGAAACATGCAAATGTTTTTTCCAGGAGAAAGTCGCTTTTTTGATTTGTCTTATACTGAGGTTCAGATTCTTTTTCGCAGCAGGGTCCTGCTCTGTCATCCAGGCTGGAGTGCAGTGGCATGATCAAAGTTCACCACAGCCTTGATCTCCCAGCCTGAGATGATCCTCCTGCTTTAGCCTCCCAAGTAGGTGAGACTACAGGTGTGGGCACCATGCCAGCTAATTAAAAAACATTTGTTTTTAAGTAGAGATGGGGATCTCCCTATGTTGCCCAGGCTGGCCTTGCCTGAGCTGAAATGATCCTCCTGCCTTGGCCTCCCAATGTATTGGGATTACAGGCATGAGTCACTGCCCTAGCCCCAGATTCTCTTTTTTGTTTTGTTTTGTTTTGAGATGGAGTTTCACTCTTGTTGCCCAGATGGAGTGCAATGGTGTGATCTCTAATCACCGCAATCTCCACCTCCCAGGTTCAAGTGATTCTCCTACCTCGGCCTCCCAAGTAGCTGGGATTGCAGGCATGTATCACCACACCCAGCTAATTTTTTATATTTAGTAGAGACAGAGTTTCACCATGTTAGTCAGGCTGGTCTTGAATTCCTGACCTCAGGCAATCCACCCACCTCGGCCTCTCAAAGTACAGATTCTTAACAGAGCATTGGAAACACACTCCTTTCCACTTAGTCCATAAGTTTTGTTGATTCCACCTCCTAAACATTTCTTGAATTGGCCCATTTCTTTATCTACCTGACCCTTGAAGCTACGTGCTATTGCTGTAGTCTAGGGGGCTACTATCTTGTGCCGGGGCAAGTAATATGGACATTTCAGTGTCCACTCTCCCACTGTATAATGAAATCTCCACAAAGTGGCTAAGAAAAAATTTTCAAAACACAAATCTTGCCAGTTTGCAGGAAAACCTGGGCAATAGAAAACAAGTTATATGATGCTGCAAGAAAGCAATCAGCTAAGTGCGGAATGTGGACAGTATTCAGGACAGATGACTTGATTTCTCTACTAAATCCATGGCATAAAAGAGGCAGAGGAGGCCGGGTGCAGTGGTTCATGCCTGTAATACCAGCACTTTGGGAGGCCGAGGTGGGTGGGTCATGAGGTCAGGAGATCGAGACCATCCTGGCTAACACGGTGAAATCCCATGTCTACTAAAAATACAAAAAATTAGTCAGGAGTGGTGGCATGCACCTGTAGTCCCAGTTACTCTGGAGGCTGAGGCGAGAGAATCGCTTGAACCCAGGAGGTGGAGGTTGCAGTGAGCTGAGATCGCACCACTGCAATCCAGCCTGGGCTCAAAATAAATAAATAAATAAATAAAAATAAAAAAGCAGGAGGAGGAAACGATGGAATGAGAGAGAACTAAGAATTATGAACGCAATGCTCAGGTATCACTGGTGGATTTGTGTGGCTCCTGCTGATTCCAACAAGCTAACTGTGTGAAGACAGTTCTGCCAAAATCAGGGAGGTCTGATTACGGTTTGGACAATAGATGCTGCTAAAGAACTACTGTTAATTTTGTTGGCACACGTTTATGTTGTTGAAACAAAGCCTTCATCCATTAGAGGTGCTCGCTTGGGTATTTACAGATAAAATGACATGATGTCTTACATTTGTACTAAAATACCTCAGCCCTCTTCTTCCCCAGGGTGGACAGGTGGTGGGGATGGGCAAGGATCAAGACCATCAAAATGCGGAAATTTGTTGCAAAATTAAAAGTAAAAAATTGGAGAGAATAGGATAGATGAACCATTTGTTATTTTTAATAGTAACTGATGTTTTCAACAAAGATGCCTTATTCATCACCTATATCAACTAACAGTTTTTTTTTTTTTTTTTTTTTTTGAGACAGAGTCTCATTCTGTCACCCACACTGGAGTGCAGTGGCATAATCTTGGCTCACCACAAGCTCTGCCTCCCATGTTCAAGCGATTCTTCTGTCTCAGCCTCCTGAGTAGCTGGGATTACAGGCACCCACCACCATGCTCGGCTAATTTATTTTTGCGTTTTAGTAGAGACGACTTTTCACCATGTTGGCCAGGCTGGTCTTGAACCCCTGACCTCAAGTGATCCACTCTCCTTGGCCTCCAAAGTGCTGAGATTACAGGCGTGAGCCATCATGCCCAACCAATTAACAGATTTTTTTACTGAGTACCTATCTTATGCAAAATTGAGTAAGATGTAGCTTGTGTTTCCCAGAAGCTTACCATCTGGTAGGAAAGGAAAGACTTACACTGGTGAAAAGCTAAGTAATAATAATAACAATAATAATACTACTACAAGACATAAGTCAACAACATACAAAATAGTCAAGAGCTAGCACAAAAAATATTGAAGGGACAGAACACTGTGCATGGTATGCTACTTTTTGAATATGTAAAGAGGAAAAAAGAATCTCTAGTCTTGTTTGCTCTAGTCGTATGTGTATAGGCATAAAGAAAGTCAGAAAGGGCACATATGAAACTGAAAAATTGTTATCTATTTAGGAGAGAGGAGAACCAAGCCAGAAAATATTTCGTACTGAATAGCTTTTATACTTTTTGGTTTTGGAAAACATGTGAATGTGTTGCATATTAACAAATTTAAAGTGAAAAATACTCTCATCTCCTTCTTCACAGCAGATCCTTATCAGATCCAGATCCTATTACCCTTGGTATATAATCGGATGTCCTTTTCCTGGCTTTTCAGGACAGCCACAATCTGCTTCTGTGTCCTCTTGTCTCATGCGTGTCAGCCCTTGAGCTCTGAGCTCCCCCATGCTGGACTCTGCAGACTCTTAGCACTGCCATGTTCCCTCTAATGTGGAATTCAACAAAAAAACAGGACCTCTGCTTGGCTTGTTCTCCTTCACCCTTTGGCCTGATCAAGCCCCAATCTTTCTTTTTTCTTTTGATATGGAGTCTTATTCTGTTGCCCATGCTGGGGTGCAGTGGCACGATCTGTGCTCACTGGAACCTCCATCTCCCGGGTTCAAGAGATTCTTTTGCCTCGGCCACCCAAGGAGTTGGGATTACAGGAGCATGTCACCATGCCCAGCTAATTTTTGTATTTTTAGTAGAGACTTGGTTTCACCATGTTGGCTGGTCTGGTCTTGAATTCCTGACCTCAAGTGATCCACCCCCCTTGGCCTCCCAAGGTGGTGGTATTACAGGCGTGAGCCACCACACCCAGCCTCCTGCTCCTTCTTTAGGTTCCTACTAAGATGTCACTTTCTCAGAGCAGCCTTCCCATGCCATCCCCTGAGCCCAGTCAGCTCCTTGCTTAAGTCCCTTTACTGTATGCTCCCAAAGAACGGCACATGTCTCTTTTGGTAAGGTAACGTGTCCAGTTTGTAAGTAATTGTCTGACTTCATCTTTTTTACTCATCTATAAACTCCATGAGAGCACAGCTGTGTCTCGTTTTTTTCCCCCTGTGTTCCATCACCTATTTCCAAGCTTCATATTGAGTGGAGTTTAATATAGAATGCTTAGGAGAGGGAGCCACAGTTGTAGGAAATAAAGAGAAGATCATTTTGCCTGTGCATGATATATAGACTTCAGGAGGAGATGGAGTTTCCCTGAGAAGCAAAGAAAGAATAAGACTGCTGGAATGATCAGAAAGAGGTGGATGAGGCATAAGCAAGAGGAGCCATCTGAAGCAGAGGTCTCCCTCAAATCAATGTAATGGAGACAAACATTTGTACTGGAGAGAAAAAACTTTCAGAAGTTTATTCAAAAGGAAAGGGAAGCAACTAGGGTAGGGGTTCTTAGAGAGTATCCCTGTTTGGGAGGTCAGTGAAGCTCTAGCAACTGCACAAAGACTCCATAGAGGTATCTACAAGCATATTTTTTTCCTGAGTAAACTCGATTGTATTTTGAGAATTCTGAAAGTCTGGAGATTTAAGAACCAAAGATCTTGTCAGGTTTAGGCAAGCTAAGAAGAGCAAGACATGACCCGTGAGCCAGGGAGAAGTGGGAGGTGAATTTGAGAAGCGTTTCAGAGGAAAGAGCAGCAGTGAAGGAAGGGGAGGTGGTCTGGAGGGCATTAGGGAAGGTCATGGAAGGACAGTGAAACTCAGTGGAGGAGCTCTGTCAGGGCCTGGATTGCCAGCAAGTCATTCGTTTCCTTGAACCTTGCTTTTACTGTGAGGAAGAAGAAAGGGGACTGGAGCACTAAAAAAAACACCTCCTTATCAGCCTCCTGAGGCGGCCATGAGGGGATGAGAAAGAGCCCTAACACCTGGAAAACAGTGGGGCTTGTTCTTGCTTTAATTTGTTCTGTCTGTCATTTCCACCACGCGTGATGTACAGATGATGATGGTCACCACCGATTGGTGGGGAAGGGCTGCCCTGAGCCCAGCTTGCTCTCTAGATCTCAATACATTTCCGGAACCGTGAAGAGAGACTTCCAGCCTCTCCCCACCCTACACAATCTAGTCTCAGTTAATGTCTATACTGCTGGTGTGGAATGGCGCTATGCTTCATTTCTGTCACATCTCCAGTGTGGAATTTGGCTCTAGCACCTGGCACTCTAGAAGTGGTTTCAGACACTGTGAAGGAAACCTGTGGGCCCCCCACCCGTGCTCTCGTCTGTGCTCCTCTTGCTGGCTGGTATCCCTGAGTCAATCTCTTCACCTCTGTGCCTCAGGCTTCTCATCTATTAGATGGGCATAACAGTCATCCTGAGCTCAGTGGGCTGTGGTGAGGATAATCTGGTTTAACACGCAGGAAGCCCTTAGGGGAGACCTAACCACATAGGCTGCTCGATAGGTGGCCCCTCTGATTGCCTCCCAGTCTGGTGGAAAGGCAGCTACTCCTGAATAGCCGGGATGGGTCAGCCTTAACGTGGCCCATTGCTCAGCAGCTAGCACCGTCTCTTACCGACATCCTCCATCAACCATTTCTCTAGAGCTACCATCGGGTGGCGGGTTTAAGGTGATGCCTGCCTGTCCCTGGGGCAGGCAAGTTTTTGTCCAGTGCTTCTCCTGTCTTTAGGGAGCTGGGAGATGCCATTTTCTTTTCAAGGCCATGGAGCGAAAGTCAAAAGATGTGTTTTTATTCTTTCTCTGCCACCTTGTGATTTTGGGATCTGAACTAGTTCCTTCCTGTCCTGGAGCCTTTCTGTTCTTGCTCCTAAACTGAATGTATAGGCTGTCGGGAAGTTGCATTCGTCTGTGAGGGCTACCATTACGAAGTGCCATAGACCGGGTGGCCTAAACAGCAGAAATGTGTTTCTTCACAGTTTTGAAGGCTGGAAGTCCAAGGTCAAGGTGTCAGCAGCATTGGTGTCTCCTGAGGCCTCTCTCCTTGGCTTGCAGATGGCCATCTTCTCCCTGCGTCTTCACATGGTCCTTCCTCTGTGTATGTCTGTGTCCTAATTTTTTCTTATAAGGACACCGGTTGTGTTGGATGAGGGCCCACCCTAATGACCTTGTTTTAACACAGTTACCTCTTTAAAAGCCCTATCTCCAAATACAGTCACACTCTGAGGGGGTTAGGACTTCAATATATAAATTTGAGGGGGACATAACATAACAGAGGGTTGAAAGAGAAACTGTATGTTAAAACTTGGCATAAAGCAAGCATTTGGTAAACAGCAGTTAAAAATACTGATGCATGTCCCTGCACTGTATTTTGCTAAGCAAACCTGTGGTCTGTGAAGGAGGATGAAGCTGCTACTCTGACTTGGCTGAATTAGCAGTCAGGCCCTATTTTCTTTTGTTTCACAGTGCAGATCTCTTACAACAATGCCTCTCTACCTGATGGGCTACCACTGGCAAGGGGTAAATGAATGACGAGCTGATAACATTAAAAACATTTCTTTTTTGGCTGCAATGCTATTGAATGGAAAAATCTACTTGGTAAATCTCCTTAGCCTACATATTATTAGGGTTATTACAACGTCATCTCTTTTGTCTGGATTTTGCTTTTACTGGTCACATGGCCTGTGTCACTGGAGCACAAGCTCACAGTTGGCATCTTATGAATAAAGGAAAGTCTGCCTCAGCCATTTGGGTTGCATGCGATATCTTTACAAAATGGCTTTTCAGTATCTCTTCAATTAAAACAAAAGCAAGCAAACAGCAGCTATCACAACAACAACAGAATGAAGGCAGTGGGAGAAAGAGCTACTTGGTTCCAGATATAAGAAAAGTGGAAATTTCCCTTTTAGCTGGATCATTCTCTTGGACCCTCCACCACCAGGCCCACCTCGGACAGTTTCAGAACGGTAGCTGCTACTGTTATTGGGCCTCTATGCTCTTTCTTCTTGTTCCCAGGTTCCCAGGTGACGAATGCCACCACCAGTTATGTATTCCTTTGCGTGGTGCTCTGGTGGCTTTCTGTCACTCAAAATGTCCCTCTAGCTGAGGTTAATGACTGTGAGCAAGGACTTGCTCATTGGCACCTACGCTTCTTCAGGAGAGAAGCACACAGAGGCTTTCAAGCCCCACAGATTGCCTGCAACCTCTGACTCTCCAAGGCCTCTACATCCTGACCTTCTCTGCTCTTTTAGTTAATGACAATTATAATGTTCAAGAGGCACACCACTGAGGCAAGAGGCCTCAGCTAATTGGGCTACATGATTAAATGGAGGTAGATTCCTGCCCCCACCCCCATCCCCACCCTGGTACACAGCAATGTATATTTCAAGAGTATAAATAATGTAATAATAATAATAAAAAATCTGAAACGTAATAGAGGTTTAAAAGAAAAAATTTTAAATTTGGATTTTGGTACACAGCACCCTGTGTACACAGCAATGTATATTTCAAGAGTATAAATAATGTAATAATAATAAAAAAAAGATCTGAAACGTAATAGAGGTTTAAAAGAAAAAATTTTAAATTTGGATTTTGGGAAAAAAATCCCTGGTTGCAATTTTGGATTTTCCTGATGGATGAATTTGCTTCAGGTGGGGGATGTCAAAGGCTCAGGTGTGTGGCGGGGGATGGTGGACTGCAGCTGCAGCGCGGAGAGGCCAGATGGCTTGTAAGGAAGGAGCGAAAACTCAGGGAATTCTAATGATGAGAAGCCCTCAAAGAGCTTTCAGAGAGCGGGCAGACATGCTGGGAATCCTGGGAGCTGTCGCAATTAGCATCTAGAAATGATTGTAGGACATCCTTGCCTAAAATACAGGTTTACAGCACAACACAGCCTCAGCATCTGGAGTGTGTGCTGAGAACAAACACGCAAACCAGCCAACCATATACATATTTAGCATCAATATACATGCATATATATTTATAGATAATATACAAGTCATATATACATATGTAAAGGTTGCACACGTTGTTAAATCTATGCTGATTAGAATGGAGTCAAATAGGGGGAGGGTGGCTGACCACAAGGGCTCACAGTCTCCATCTGTCATGAACTCTCCTATGTCGCTATCAGGAATGAGTCCCTGGCTGCCTTTCTGGGAAGGGAATGGCTTCTTGTGGTGATGAACGATGCCAGCCAAGTGCAGGTCGAGGCACGCTCTCCACCCTCCCTAGAAGCTGTGCCACCAACGAAAGGTGAGGCTGCCACCATCACTCAGGCTGTAGTGCAGCTCTCTCTCGAGCTGAGAAGAGCCTAAGACTTTCTCCTTTTAAACAGCACAGGATCACCTTGAATAGCCAATGTTCTAATATTCAAGTGGAGTTCACTGGAAAAGAGCTCATAGCCCTCTTGGGACTCTTTCTAGTCCTAAGGTGCCTCTCTCTCTGTGTGTGTGTGTGTGTGTGTGTGTGTGTGTGTGTGTGTGTGTGTGGAGGACGGTGGGAAGGTTGGGAACAGGTTGGAAGGAAGGCATCCTCTTCCTCTTTTTAAGAAAAACAGATGCACTGAGTTTGTGATTTGCCCGTTGTCTCTTAGAAGAAAGGACCCCATGCAGTGGACTCATAGTTGAGTGCTCCCTCAAGGAGGATGTAAGACAAAAGGAGAAAAGTGCCTGGTCCCACTCTTTTACCAACAGCGCTGGGGCTGGTAGTTGGCAGCGATCTGAGAGCAGGACACGCAGAGGGAGAGGAGGGTGCTGAGTCAATGCTGGAGGGCTGGCTGGCAAGTCCTTACCCACACCCTACCTACTTCCTGCCTATCCCACTATCATCTGCCACTTCAGCCCCCTCAGCCTTATTCGATGAACTTATTTGACCTTGATTCCACTGCCGCAATGTCACACCGGAATACCCGACTTAAGTTTCATATGAAGTGTTTGCCCTGGTGGTGAGGGGTAAGGGTGGGGGCATCCTGGTCTTCTCTGTGGCCATGAGAGCCTGCCTGCCTGTTTGGCTACCGTCACACTTGGTGACACAGGAGTTGGATTAGGGGACAAAAAGAATTCCTGCTGAGCTTGGGGGTACTGTAGGAATTCCATTTACTTCCCCCATCCCCTGCCTCTGGCGAATTTGTGCCTTTTAGAGCAATGCTGCATTTTCTGCTATTTGGGTTTGTTC
The DNA here is from genome assembly GCF_002776525.5 of Piliocolobus tephrosceles. NCBI lineage: Eukaryota > Metazoa > Chordata > Mammalia > Primates > Cercopithecidae > Piliocolobus > Piliocolobus tephrosceles. The sequence continues at coordinate 61,889,079 of NC_045440.1, forward strand.
TGGGTCTTTGGAGGGGAATAAATATGACCTCACTTTAAAAAGGAAGAATCCACAGCAAAGCAGTGTATTTATATTTGTATTTTTTGCCGCTTTTCCCTGCACCTGTAGTAGAGGTTTGCTGAGCATCTCATCCAGTGTCAGTTGAGTTGCAAGTAAAGTGGCTTGGGTTGCTGGACTCTGCCTGCTGGGATTTTCTTTCTTCTTTTTCTTTTTTTAGCATTTATTTGCCCCCAGGTTGTGCTACAAAACACATTGAGGATGAGAACAAAAAAGAAAAAAAGCACAGAGATGAGCCTTCCAGGTTTTAGAGCCCAGGGTGGTTTGAGAACCCAGGAGACAGTCCTGCCACTGAGGCCAGTGTCTTGGGGTGTGATGGGCATGTGTGGGATCGAGGTGACAGGGGGTGGAGTCCAGGGTGGGAGAGGACTAGTGACAGCATTTGAGATCCAAATATCACTATAAAGCCAGCTCAGAACCAATCCAGGGTGTTTAGCTCTAAGACGGAGCAAGACTTCTAGCTGGTTAATTCCCCTCAGCTTAGTGTGCAGTGCTACTGGCTGGCAGTTACTGTGCAAAGGAACATGGGCAGAGAGCCAAGAGGAAAGGAAGCAACCTGGGTGAAGCTGAGCTGAGCAGAGGCCTAGAGAGAGGTGTGAGAGGCCAGAAATCAGAATGAGAACATGGAATAGTATTGATGAGGAAGTGAAACAGTTGGGTATGGTAGAAAGGCATTGCGATCTGGGGGCAGAAGACCTGGCTCTGACCTCTGTACTTTATGAACTGGGAAGCCTTATGAAAGAGATTTACCATCTGTAAAATGGAGCCAGTGATCATCTCCATCCTCCCTACCTCACAAGGATGTTGTGAGAATTAAATGAAAACATTAAAGCCCCACAACCCCAAACCCATGCCAACATACTACCTGACCAACTGTGATCACCTAACAAATTTGGTTGAATAAATAAGTAGTATAAAACAGAAAATAGATAAAAGATGATTAATAAAGCAAGAGGGAGCTAGGTGGAGAAGGTAAGAAAGAACCAAATGGCGATGGTGTTGGCAAAGGCATCAGACTCACTCAAAAATGGCTGAAGAGAGTTGTCCAATGGCTGTACAGCAGTACTCTTGCTGTGAACACCTGGAGTACCAGCTACTGTGCTGATGGGTGGGACGGAGGTACAGGGAGAAGGGTTCACAGGGGAGAAACGACTGGGTGAAAGTGGGTAAGAGAAAGTCTAACAACTTTCTGTTGTCTGTTTTAGGGAGGCTGAAGGGATAGGCAGGAAGTTGCATAATAATCAGACAGATGGAGTTGGCTTGGATGGGTTTGGAAGTGAAGAAGAGCTGCATCTGAAGCCTGAGGCAGGTCACCTTATTTGAAATTCAAGACAGAGGAGTTCTTTATTCAAAATGGCGATCTAAGGAAGAGACTTACAATTTCCTCAGGAGAGACAGTATTCACTGATTTGCTCTGAATCCAATGATTTGGTTCAAACTGGAAGTTAAAGCAAACATAAAAAAGACCAGAGAAAAAGAGTCCCATCTCTAACTGAAGAGAGGGCAAGTCAAGCTTCTGTAATTCAGTGTCGTGAGACGAAAAGGAAAGGATTTCTGGAAGGAGGTGACAACACTGTTTTGCCTTTCAGGAAGGGAGCCAGTGAACATGGAATGATTGTAGTTGATTTAAGGGGTAAAAGTTGAGAGGCAAAGGACAGCTAAGGTTGAAAGGGCTTCTCTGAGTAGTTCTTTTGTTCATGGGCAAGACATTGCTGCTGACGGGTTCAAGGGGAGTGGGAGGGCATGGGAGACGTGGGAGGGATGATGGATTGCCGATGAACCTATGAAGAATGAGGGAAAGCAGCATGAAACCATTTGTTTGGGCTTTATAGATTTTCTAATAAAAACGTCAAGGATTTTTCACACCATTTTGAAAATGTCATCAAATGCAAAACAGTTCTCTTCAGGCTCGTGACAAAGGCTGAATTTCCAATGGTAAATTCCAGCTCAAGATGTAATAACAAACCTTGTGGAGTTTTCCTCCAAGTCAAGTCAGGGGTCAGGTTTGGTCCAGGGTTCTTCATTGGGGTGACCTTTGACCCTTCACAGTGACTGAACCCGCCCAGTAGAACCCAGAACTTTCCTAGTTGTGAGGTATTTGGCAAGTGACTGAGGGTTGATGTTAGCCCAGTGGCAGCATCAGGGAGTCCACTTTTGAGCCATACTTGGGGAGTGGAGTTCAAATCTCTGAGCCTCTGACTCAATCAGGTTCTTCCTGGTGCTGCCATTGAAAACACCTTACAATGGACTTTCTTGTCTGTAGTCTTGCCAACTTGCAGTCTACCTCACACACTCCCTTACAGTTATTATCATTATTATTTTGGAGCATCTCTCATCAAGTGACATCCCAGCTCAGAAACCTTCAATGACTCCCCTGTGGTGCCTTTTGCTATTTCCATTTCATTATATTTTTTGGTCTTATTTTTGACTTAGGGTCTTGCTATATTGCTCAGGCTGGTCTCACTTGAACTCCTGGGCTCAAGTGATCCTCCTGCCTCAGCCTTCTGAGTAGCTGGGAATACAGGTGCACAATACCGGGCGTGGCTCCCATAACATTTTTATTTAACCCAAGAGATCCAGAATGCTATCATTTCAAAACATAATCCACATCAGAATGATGAGTAAGATATTTTCTATCCTTTCTTCATACTGAGTTTCAGCATGCAGTGTGTGTTTCACCAGTTACAGCACATATCAATGTGGGGAATAAATTGGATCAGACATACTTAATCTGTATTTTGCTTTCGTAAGATTTACAGGTGTAAGAGAAGATTCGCAAACCAAGTTGTCCAAACACACCTTACAGTTTCCTAATAACTGAATCAAATATTAGTCTTTAGAGCTGAATTAAATTTGAATCAAATGACAAATCCTTGTCTTACTGCAGAGTAGTTTCCCATTGTATGGATGGACCACTCCCCTTTGCCTTTTAAATCAAGTGCAAACTGCTTTGACTGACTTTCTGCATCCTAATTCCTTTGCAGCCTTATCTTCTGTCATTCCTTGGTATGTATCCCAAGCTCCGACTAAACTCAACCTACTTTTCCCCCATCCCCATTGCTTTGCCCTTCTGGCTCTGCTCTACTGGGGCCTTCTTCCTTTCCTTTATACCATCATTGCCTATTGAAATCCCATCATTCCTTCAAGATGTGTCTCAGAAGCCACTTTCATGAAGTCTTTTCTGACTCTCTCAATCTGTCGACGGTGATGTTTCCTTTCTTTTGAAACTTCTTTAAACTATGTTGTGCCTTCAGTCAAGCCACTTTTTTTTTTTTTTTTTTTTTTTTTGAGACAGGGTCCTGCTCTGTTGCCCAGGCTGGAATGCAGTGGTGCAATCTTGGTTCACTGCAGCCTCTGTCTCTTGGGCTCAATCAATCCTTCCACCTCACCCTTCTGAGTAGCTGGGACTATGGGCACATGTTACCATGCCTGGCAAATTTTCGTATTTTTTTGTAGAGATGGGGTTTTGCCATGTTGCTCAGGCTGGTTTTGAACTCCTGGGCTCAAGGGATCCTCTCACCTTGGCCTCCCAAAGTACTGAGATTACAGATAAGAGCAACTGCACCCAGGTGGTCAATCCACTTTAACCTGTATTCTAGTTTCTGTATGCTTGTTTTTTTTTTTTTTGACAGAATTTTGCTCTTTTGCCAAGGCTAGAGTGAAGTGGTGTGATCTTGGCTCACTGCAGCCTCTGCCCCCAGAGTTCAAGCGATTCTCCTGCCTCAGCCTCCCAAGTAGCTGGGATTATAGGCACCTGCCACCACGCCCGGCTAAATTTTTGTATTTTTTAGGAGAGACGGGGTTTCACCATGTTGGCCAGGCTGATCTTAAACCCCTGACCTTGTGATCTGCCTGCCTTGGCCTCCCAAAGTGCTGGGATTACAGGTGTGAGCCACCGCGCCCAGCCCATATGCTTGTTTAATTCAAGATGCTCATCTCCTTGAAGTAGAAAATCATGCCTTACACATTTGTGAGCCCCCTCTACTTACCATCTGCCATAAAGTTTGAGTTGCCTCCTTGTGGGCCACCATGTTTGGGGATGAGAGAAAGCATTCATCTTACAGTGAGTCTTCTTTTTGAGTTCTTCTTTATTAAGTTTTCCTTGCTAAAAGGATCATATATGGTGGAGGGTCTGGTAGAAAAGGAAATAAGAAGGCAGAGCTGTGGGGGTTTTTATCTTGGTCTAGTCTAGCATATCAAATCTGCTGCCTTACATTTTGCTTTTGCAGGTGTGTCTTTCCTGGGCCCAGAAGTAGAGCCCAAGAGTGGACTTGCAAATATGCTGTCCTCTTCCCTCGCTGGCTCTCTGCAGCTCAGAGGTACACAGTTAAAAGGCAGACAGATAGGTAGATAGAGAGAGCAGTTTCTGAGAAAACTCTGTTACACTTGAGTAACTTCTAGAGAGGCCTGCTCTGGGTGGTCTCTGGTTGGGTCCTGCTCCAAACATTTCCTCTTGGATCTTCTAAGCATGAGGTTGTCACTGTTTGTCCCCCAACACTGGAGGGGGCCACTTTCAAGGATTAGAGAGAACATACGAATTATCTTTTTTGACTTAAAAGAAAAGGTATGGCTCTGGGGAGGGGATAGAGGGAAGGCAGTAAGGGTTACCACGACTTTTCTCAGAACAGCACAGGGATCAACTCAACAAGCTCGTCACCCTTTGCCTGTCAGGAGCCACCAACATGTTGGAAGTCAGGTGAGCAAGGTTTAGGCAAGAGTTTTGTAGCATGCAGGAAGATAACTTTGAGAAGCTTAATAAAGCAGCTCCCAGCCACAATTGCTGGGGTGCAGGAAGCCACTGCAAGGATAACTGGCAATGACTCAGTTTGTTAGTCACAGAACTTGATGGTTTAACTCTAGATCTACCAGTGCCTTATGGTAGAATCCTGAACTGGTCCATCTTGTGCCCGGGTTTCCATATCTGGGAGGGATTGTCACCTGTCATTTCTGGCAATTTGACCAAACATTTTGACTGTTTTGGCTTTAAGATGGAAAGACATGCAGCCTTATTTATTCATCCATCCATCCATTCATTCACTTAGCAGATATGTATGACATACCTGCCATGTACCAGGAGAATACAGCAGTGAGCAAAACAGCTGAATTTTCTGACCTCATACACAAACTAGCACAAGTAAATACAGATACACAATACTGGGTGGTGAAAAATTCTCAAAAGAAAGATAAAGACAAGGTAAGGGGACAGAAGGTAATGCAGTACTGTTTCAGACAAAGCAATCTATCTAAAGGAGCCTCATTTGAGGGGTGGCATTTGAGTAGGGATCTGAATGAGGTAAGAGTGTCCCTGGGGAAGCTCCCAGGTACCTGAAGAGAGAGAGGAGTCGACTGAGACAAATGCATAATAATAAGTTCCGTGAGCCTCAGTTTCCATGGTTTAAAATACAGCTAATAATGCCGCCCTGGCAAGGTGCTTCTGTAGATTAAATGCAATAGCACATATAAAGTGCTTTGCACGTGGTAGAAAGCCTCGGGTGAGTGTTTCATGTTAGTGGATGTTGCTTTATATATCTTGGGTGAGCAGACTAGGAGCTCATTCTATTCTTCCCTAGGACCACTTCAATCTGCAGTCTCTCCAGGCCTCTTTCTGAACCTGTAAAGGGAGGAAACAACTCTTGTTCCTTCCTCAAAGGAATGAAGGCAGCCAGGTGAGGAAGCATCTATAAGAATTCATTGAGCCAGCTCTTGGGAGAAAGGTCCCCAGAAAGCCAGAGCCATGTGAGAGGCCAGCCCTGCCTGAAGGCTCAGCTCAGACTCCAGGACCAGGCCTGGTCTCTAAAAATGTAAGGCTTAGACTGTGGCAGAGACAGATTTGCACAAGAGAGAGCTGGGAAGAGAGCCAGTCCCCAGGATAGAGGCTCTGCAGAAGGGCAGGCTCAGAGTGACCGCCAGGAAGCAACAAAGCAGCCACACAAACAGGAAGCTGGCGACAGGGTGGGGCCTGCGCGGGACTGGAGGAACGGCTGCGGGGGAGCTGGGATGCACCCGTGATGCACCCTGGGACAGGAAGGGAGGCCGCTGCCCGGGCCTGCAGTGAGAGTTACCTGCCATTCAAGTACCAAATAAAGCTTCCCCTTTCATTTTTCTTAAAAGGACATCAGAAAGCTGCCTATTTTCTAACCCCCTCCCCAACTCCCATCTCCCACGTCTGTTTTTTTTTTTTTTAAAAAAAAAAAACAAAAACAAAAAACACCCTCTTTTTTACCGATGTACACATCCGCCTGGTAATTAATGAAATGCCATTTCATCCCAAGGTCTGTCATTGCACTCTGCTGAGTCCAGAAGCTGGGAATCCATGCCAGCCTTATTATTTAGAAAACTGCCCGATAGGGGCATCTTGCAGAAGACTGACTCCCAATGACAACAGGATCTGCATCTAAAATAACGTGAGTAGATTGCGGATTGATTCATGGGATCCAGCACTGAGCAGCCCAAACTCCATCCTTCCAAGTTTCATCTCCGAACTCCTGTCAGTCTCAAAATTGATAGAGCAGCGTGAAGCCATTAAACAGAGTTATGTCGGCAATCACCTTTCTCATTCTCTCATATGGGTGCCAATACGTCAAGGGGACCCAGGCAAGGGAACAACAGGGTGGCTTTTTTTTAGCATTATGACAAGCAAATGCTTGAATACCAAGGAGCACATGAGCTTTGCAGCAGCAGAGAAAAAAGAAAAGAAAAAAAAAAAGCCCCCACATGGACGCCTGCCTCCAACTCCAGTGGCCCTGCACGGTGTAAAAAGGAGATTGCTAACAAAAAGGTTATTCAGCGCTTCTCCGAATAAACCCAAAGGTAACAAGTATGGACGGAGCAGATGTCAGGAGGCTGAGCTCCAGTTTGGAAAACTGCCGAGATATTTAAAAATAGCGCTTTCTTATTAACCCGAGCATAATGCTGAAAGTCCTTTAAAATAAAACTTCCCAGATGCCACCTGCATCTGACATGGCAATAGGATGAATGCCAGTGTGCCCACTGATACTGGAAATGCTCTCAAGAAACAGCCTCGACTGATTGTTCCGGCACAAACAAATCACAAACTAATTTATGTATTCCTGCAGCTGCACCCCAGCCGAGGCGGGGGAGTCGGACCAATTCACAGTTGACTAGTGCTGCCTCATTCTTTGCAGATTTTGGCATTTAACTATAATTAAGATTTATTGTTCACTAGCTTGCAGGTCAGGGCAAGCATGACAATATGGGTGACTTTTCTGTTTACTAGTGAAATGTCTGGTAGGAGGAAGCCTCAAACCTTCCAAGCAGAACTTGACAGAAATAAATAGCGCCTCTTCTCTCCAGGACTAGCACATTACCGATTTTAATCAGATGTGAGGAGTCACTTGAAGGGAGGGCAGGGACAAATCGGAAAGAGCTAGTGAACTGTGCTGTTGCTTTTGCACCAGAAGGGTAATGGCCGGAAGCCAAATCAATTATTGCTGATCTTCAGGATTTGGGAAAGGGATTGTCTGCTTGGTGTGGGAGGGAGGGAGCCCTTGATGCTGACAAAGGTTCTGCAGAGACTGGGACCTGCGGTTTCTTATGGCCTCTCCTTGCCATTGAAAGGAGAACCATTCCTCATCTCTTCTTACTCTCAACGATGTCGTTGGACCAGATCAGATGGCCCGAGGAGGAGGGAAGCAGGGTTCAGCAGTCAGCGGCCACTCACCTGCGTTTACCGTCTGTCTGCTGCGGTCCTGGGCAGGTGACCCACCACATAGTGGGTGTGAAGGAACAGACAATCCTGAGCAGACAGATGAAGAAGGGCATCCCATCCTCACTGCTTTATTAGAAGGCAGAAATGCTAACGTGCAATGTGCTTCCATTTTCTAGCATCTATAATGATTGTATATCACCGTTTGGGCTCCTTGGGATATTTTTGTCGGTGTCTATATAAAACAGAAAAACATCACTCACAAGGACCAGAGGTTTGGAGCCCGAGCCTGTTCTGTTTCTCTTGTTCCCTGACAGAGGAGGAGGGAAAATCCTTTGCCCTTCTGTAGTGCTGCTAACTACAGAATGTAATTACATAAAACTACAGAATGTAATTACATATAATAATGTAAAAAATGCCTTTGCATCTCACCTTAAACTGTAAAGGATTCAAAATATGGCTTTCAATATCTATACAACACTTTAGGAAACAATTAAAGGTGAAATAAGTGAGTGAGAAAATTGGGTGATTCCTGCATTCTTCTGTTTCATGCGGCCTGTTAACATTAGTGCTACCAGTTCCTGGAAGCTGAAGTTCCTGGTCTGATTCAGTACTGTAGTCATGCAGGGCTTAATTCCAGCACATTTGTTTTTCTCTTTATCAGAAAAGGATCTCGAGATTCTGAGAAGTAAAAAGAAACTTTTGTTTTGACATTAGGAGAAGGTTGTAAAAGCAAGCATTTTCCCCAAAGGTGAAAAGGGTGTGAAATTAATTTTAGTAGTGTTTAGATATGAGATCAGAAAAAGGATTTAAAAGAAAACTTTTCACCTATTTTAGCAAGTGAGGGTGTTTTATAGTAGCAGATACGAGATTGCTAATGCTGTGGAATTCAGTTCAATTAAAGTGTTACTGAACCATGGAAGAGGAAAATAGAATTGTGGGAGGGTGGATTCTAATATTTAGATTTGGCTATTTGTAGTATTTTTAACCACTTTAAAAGTCATGTTCTTGGTTGTACTAAAGTCACTATCATTAGATGAATTTTCAGATTTTGCCAGTTAAATCAGCATCACTTTATCCTAAGGAAACCCGAGACAGGCACAGAAAGATTCCAGCAAGTCTCCCAGAGAGCAAACCTGACCCTAAATGCAAGCCTGGTTTACTGAGTCATGGAACTTTGAACTTGGTGATGCTCTGTAAGGTCATCTCCTGAGAAAGCAAGCAGCCACCATGCCGCTCCCGCATTGCTGATAGAAGCAAATCACATTTATAAACACGGGCATCTGCCACTGTGGACACAAACCGGCACAGAAAAGGACGCGCAGGACACAGCAGCCATTTAGTGGACAGGAGGTCTTTGAGCACACCGCCCCTGGGTACAGACTAGGGAAGGGGGAGGGAGGGAGCAGTGTGGCAGGGCCATGCGCTTGGAACAGGTGGGAAGCTGGAGGAAAATCACTTTGCTCTCAGCTGGGGAGGGCTTTGTGGAGGAAGCAGGATTTCAGGAGCTGCTAGAGTGATTGCAGGAGACAGCTTGACGGGATGGGATGGGGCAGGGTTCCAAGCACAGGGACTCCTGCCCAGGAATGAAGGAAATCTTGAAGGAGGGAATATGTGCTTAGTTGATGGGGCAGTGGGAAAAATTCCAAGGAAGGAAGAGGAGGAATGGGCCATATATTAGCAGGGCAACTTGGATGCACAGGATGCAGATTGTCATCTACTCAAACCCAGTTGCTGTTTTCCCATCATTCTCGAACACGCAATTACTTTGTTACAGTCCTCTGCATTTAAGCTTTGTTTTTTCAGCAATAATATGGCACCCAAATTGGTCACCACACTCATAATGGAATATTAAAAATGAGACATGATTCATCAAGCTGCCTTCAGTAGAGATAAAATGGATGAAAACACAGGCAAAATAACCCCATTGTTAGAAAATTTTTCTAAAAAATGTGCTTTCTAAATTAGAGAAGAGAGGAGTACCACAGAGTAACTATTATTTCCTGAGACAGTAAGAATTGGGGATTTACTTTTTTTTAAGAGATAGGATCTCACTATGTTGGCCAGGCTGGAATACATTGGCACAATCATAGCTCAAGGCAGCCTCAAACTCATGGGTTCAAGTGACCCTCCTGCCTCAGCTTCCCCAAGTTGCTGGGACTACAGTCACATGCCACCACAGCAGGTGGGCATTAACTTTTAAGAGGAGGAGGATAAACAATAGTTTTGTATCTTCAAGGAAGAAACAGAGATGTCAGAGATTTCAGGTCCTTGTACCTGATATTGCTGAGTTACCTTGCAAAAATGCTGCAGGAATATTTACTCCTACGAAGTTTGTGAGAGACTGGTTATTTCCCCAGATGCTTCCCAGGAATAGAAGTTATCAGGACTCATGATGTCTTAGGCCGAGACAAGTATCTTGGCCTAGTAAAACAAAACTAGTGTCTTGTTTCACTTTGATCTTCCCTGGGTGTGATGGGGAGCATTTATTTAAATCTAAATTTCTATATCTGAATCTGTATCTATACCTAATCTCTTTTGACCACTTGCACCTCTTCTGTGAATTGGCTATTCAATCCCTTTGGTCATTTTTTCTGTTAGGCTCTTTGCCATTTACTATTTTATCTAATTTACTTGCATATTAGGGATACACATGCCATTAGTACAAGAGAGTATAGATTCTATTGTGCCCTTGCCAGCATTCAATAAAATTGACACTCTTAAAATTTTTTTCTTTTTCTGAGATAGAGTCTCACTCTCTTTTGTAGCCTGGAATGCAGTGCCTCGACCTCCCAGGCTCAAGCAATTCTCCCACCTCAGCCTCCTGAGTAACTGGGACCACAGGCACATGCCACCACACCAGGCTAATCTTTGAATTTTTTGTAGATACAGGGTCTCCCTCTGTTGCCCAGGCTGGTCTCGAACTACTGGGCCCAAGTGATCTACCCGCCTCAGCTTTGCAAAGTGTTGGAATTACAGGTGTGAGCCACTGTGCCTGGCAAATTGATATTCTTTTTTTTTTTTTGAGACAGAGTCTCGCTCTGTCGCCCAGGCTGGAGCGCAGTGGCACAATCTTGGCTCAGTGCAAGCTCCGCCTCCCGGGCTCACACCATTTTCCTGCCTCAGCCTCCGGAGTAGCTGGGACTACAAATGCCCGCCACCACGCTCGACTAATTTTTTGCATTTTTAGTAGAGACGGGGTTTCACCGTGTTAGCCAGGATGGTCTCGATCTCCTGACCTTGTGATCTGCCCACCTCGGCTTCCCAAAGTGCTGGGATTACAGGCGTGAGCCACCATGCCAGGCCCAAATTGATATTCTTAATTTGCCAGTTGAAGAGTCTAAAAAAGAGTATTTTGATGTTTTTGTTTATATTTACTTGCTTATTAATGAGGCTGAACTTTTTTTCATATATTTATTAGAAATTTTTATTTCTTTTGCAAATATCCCCTTGCCTACTTTTGGCAGTTGCCAATTGTGTTTTTCTTATTGGTCTGTAGGACCTCTTTATGGGGCATGAACTCAGTGTCTATTACTTGTTATACATATTTTGTCATGCAAATTTTAAGCACTTCAGGTATCCTATGAGCTATCAGTGAGCTTTTCCACTTGGTTTGCAGAGACACTATGGATGGGGTAGGAGAAATGTGTGCATTTCAACTCTGGCTTGTGTTCTCTTTAAGTTTCTGAAATCAAACGTAATTTACTATCTTGAGGATTAACTTCCTGTGGAAAAATACCCCATCTGGTCTATATAAGAAATGGCTTTGACCATGTACCATACAACACAGCAACCCTGGCCTTATTGTGCCAAAGTTGCATTTGCTTGATATTACCGTTGAGCTGATGAATTCAAATGCCTCTCCTTGCTCCTTTGACCACAGGAGCTGGGGCTGGGATGGAAATGGGCAGGGAGTAGGGGATCAGTAAATAGCAGAATCACTAAGGTGTAGGAAGGGCAGGGAAAAGACTTGAACCTGGCCCCAAATGTCGTCTACTCTTGCTCCATTCACCTCTGCTTGTTGCTGACTTCTGACTTCCTCTAATTTTCTCCCTTGGTAGGTTGGCCTTCTTCATGTGACAGAATATATCTTGCACTGTCCTCCCCTGAGAGAGGCAGACTCGGTTGTCTTTTAATTGCATCCTGCAGAAAGCACTCTCTTGAAGGCCAGGTCATGAGTAAGGTTGATAGATAAAATACAGGACAACTGGATGCATTAGAATTTCACGGAAGCAACTCATCATTTTAAAGTTATAAGTATGTTCCAAAAGTTGCATGGGATACACTTATACTAAAAAGGTATTCATTGTTTAACTGAAATTCAAATTTAACTGGATGGCCTGTATTTTTATTTGCCAAGTTTGGCAAACCTAGTCTGCTCCTGGACCAATTAACCTAGAGCCAGGGACCTGAGGTTCTGTCTACCCTCACATCAATTATAGAGTGGGCCAGATTATGTCCTTACTGTTGCCCATTTGTTGATGGTGGGGATGAGGGGGTGGTTAATTACACTAAATAGGCAATTCTATGAGTATCTACCATACCTGCTCTACTTAAAGCAGCTGGTCTCTGCCCAAAATGGACTTTTTTACCAGCTCTCCTGCCCCCAGGTTGGCCTGCCTGCATACTGCTTACTCTCTGGCACAGCCCTCTCAGGTTCCGGTCATTGTTTGCCAACTCTCTGGGTCTTTGTTCCCTGTGCTACGATGTAAGCTATGTGAGAAGCAGCGCCTGGCCGGGGCTTCTGCAGTGCATCCCCACATTTCATGCAGGGGCCGGCACACATTAGGCGGAAGGACACACTGGGTTCGCACAAATTCAGCCAAGAGTCCCCCCTATCTGTTACCTGCCTTTCCTTCCACGCCCGTGCCCAGTCACACTGTAATGGGAGACCCGACACTTCGATCTGGAGAGACCATGCATGTGCTTGTCCTTTCTACTTCATAGTTTTCGCTTGTGTAGACGAAACGACCATAGTCCCAGCTACTGGGGGAAGCCGAGGCAGGAGGGTCACTTGAACCCATGAGTTTGAGGCTACAGTGAGCTATGATTGTGCCACTGCATTCCAGCCTGATCAACACAGTGAGACCCTATCTCTTAAAAAGAAGTACATTCCCAATTCTTGCTGTCTCAGGAAATAGTAGTTACTCTGTGGTACTCCTCTCTTCTCTAATTCAGAAAACACGTTAAAATTTTTTTCTAATGATGGGGTTATTTTGCCTGGGCTTTGATCCGTTATACCATATTGCAGGCAGCCTGATGCATCATGTGTGTGTGTGTGTTTTTTTTTTTTTTCTTTTTTGAGGTGGAGTCTCCCTCTGTTACCCAGGCTGGAGTGCAATGGCATGGTCTCGGCTCACTGCAGCATCCACCTCCTGGGTTCAAGCGATTCCCCTGCCTTAACCTCTCGAGTAGCTGGGATTACAGGTGCCTGCCACCACACTCGGCTAATTTTTGTATTTTTAGTAGAGACGGGGTTTCGCTATTTTGGCCAGGCTGGTCTGGAACGTCTGACCTCGTGATTCACCCGCCTCTGCGTCCCAAAGTGCTGGGATTACAGGCGTGAGCCATCGTGCCCAGCCCATGTCTCAGTTTTTAATATTCCATTATGAGTGTGATGATCAATTTGGGTGCCACATTATTGTTGAAAAAAACAAAGCTTAAATGTAGAAGACTGTAACAAAGTAATTGCGTGTTGGGAAATGATGGGAAGATAGTGACTGTGTTTGAGTGAATGGTGATATGCGTCTGTTTACCTTCATTCAGTGTCTTCCATTCCGGCCTGCCTCATCACTGCCAAACCTCATGCCCATGCAGGGGGCTCAGCTCTGAGTGGAGAAGGCCAGTGCGTCAAGGCACACCTTTTAGCCAAGGGAGACAGTGCTAGGGCAGATGCTCACCCAGAATCCGGTCACCCATGGATGCTAGACCCTGCACATCCTGGGAGGCTTGTTAGCAGATGGCTCCAGAGGGCAAAGGTGTCCAGCCTTCCCCTTCCTGTGTTCTCCCCTCCCACTCTTGCATTTCCTCTTCTTCTACCTGGAGTCTCCTCCTCCCCCAGTGCCCTTCCCTTTACCTTCCTTCCACCCCACAACCTGTCCTGACCACGCTGCCCACCTTCTCGCTTACCCAAGTTCTTTTGCACTCTCTCTCTTTCCTCCCATTTGAAGAACATTTGCTATACAGTGGGCACCTTACTACCTTACATACTTTTTGTTTTCATTATATCATTTTTCCCAATGCTATAGTGTAGCAATATTTATTTCCATTTTGCAAATAAAAAATGGAAACATCAGAACAGTCAAGGAGTTCCAGCCAGAGAGTGATGGAGATGGGCTTTGAACCTGGATCTTCTGACAGCAGAGTCTGCACTTAGGAGTGTCCTGTTGTACTGCCACGTAGCCCTCAGAGGCTGACATTTCAGCGTGCACGACCTGTATATGGGTGCGGTGGGGAGGGCCAATGTTTAGGGGTAGGTGTCCTGTGCAGCACTGTGCGAGTCCTCGTCCAGCTTCATCCATGACCAGGCTTGGTGCTGTGCTCCCCCACTCTTTCCATCTGTGCCAGCTCCCACTGCCTCCGTCATCACCTGTCTTCACTCCGCTCCTTTGTTTTTCATTCATTACACTGTGGGCTAGCTTCTTCCTCTCACATCTAGGGAGGCATTATTACTTTGCAAACAAAACATGTCCTGCTTGCCCTAGAAGATGGGTTGTCTGTGGAGATTTCCTGCAGACTGCTGTGCTCATTGTGGCTCAGGATTCTTGTAAACTGCAGTCACAGAGGGTGGCACTTCCTGCCAGAGGGAACCTTGTCCTCTCCCTGACCTCTGCCTTATTATCCCTTGCTGTCCATCTTGGAATCCCTCTCCCATTTGCATTGAGGCCCTCCTGCTACCAACATCAGGACATCCCAGGCAGGGAGAGAACCTTGTCATTCGGAGATGGCAGGAGACAGACAAACATTGCCAAGTGGGCTGTTTTCCTGCCTCGGTCCTTCCTGGCCATTCGATGGGTCCACATCCTGACCCTCCCCCACAACCACTGGAGGCCAAGGCTTGCAATGTTCCTGAGCCCCAATACGGCCAATTATGCCACAAATAAATAAAGATGGAGAGAGCAGGGGGCTCCTTCCCAGCTTCCATATAGAGCCTTCTTTGAATGACATGGCTCTGGTCCCCAGCTGTGGCTGAGAATGTGTTTCAGGGCTCTCCCTCAGACAATGCTGGCCCAGTCTCCTTCCCCAGCTCCCAGCTGCATTTTGCCTCTGGCCTGGGAGTCTCTGCATCTCTCCCCTCTCATGCTCTCTTTCTCTCTCTCAGCCCTTTGGTCATTTTCTTTCCAGATTTTAAAAAGGGGAAGGGACTGGGAAACAAATTCAAACCCTGATTTTTGAGTGGGATGAATCCTTCTGCATGAAGAAATAAAAGAACATACATTGATAGCTTGGAAAACAATGGTAATATTTAATTAACCTTTTGAAATGGCTGATCTGCAAATCTGCACGTGTCAGCTCATCTTCAGAACAGAGGCACTGTGTGTGCCGATGCCAAAATCAACATGCTGGTCCATGGATTTCCTCCATGGGGATTTCACAGGGGGAAAAAGTAAGAATATATTCCGTGACCCCTCCTCCCACCATCAGTTGTGTTACTTTAAAAAATTCATGTGATCCAGCTGCCCTCGCCAAGGTTGAACGCAGCCTGTTGTGCTGCACATCTGAGGACCCCGAGCTGAAGCTTGGCTCTTGTCCCTGTCATTGTAGCAGACAGGCCTCGGGCCT
Organism: Piliocolobus tephrosceles; assembly: GCF_002776525.5. Lineage (NCBI taxonomy): Eukaryota > Metazoa > Chordata > Mammalia > Primates > Cercopithecidae > Piliocolobus > Piliocolobus tephrosceles. Next base: position 61,904,584 of record NC_045440.1, read on the forward strand.
CCTGGGGGACTGAGGGTCAGTTCCGATGACAGCAAGAATCAGCTCGATGCACTTGGACTTCTCCCAACACGGTGCATATCCACAGGACAAAGGGAATTAGACTCATCTGCAAGTGTCAACTCTCTGACTTTTTTAGTGTCTTTTTTTCTTTTTTTGCTTGTAAAGGTGGCGTGGTCTCTTAGTTTGAGAAGTCATGTCATCCAGGGAGCATGGAGGTTGGCTCATTAGAATATCACTTCGTTAAAGTAAATCAGTGTTGATGGAATTGTTTAAGGTATTCCCCCTCGTGGAGCTGGTGTGTCACGCTGATCAACTTGTTACTCCCATCACCATGGGCTATGTGGAAACTCCTCCTTTCGGCTCTGTACCCCATACCTGCTTTAATGATCATGTCTCCAAATGTAATCGGAAACCTGAGTTGATGGGTGGTGACTCATACATTTCATTTCCTTTTATCAACTGCAGTAGCAGAAAGAATCAGGGAGGGTGATATTTTGCTCTTTGGGACTTCTAGGAATTAAAGGAGTATGGGCATCAAGAAAATGAATATGAAATAGGTGATTTGTACCTTTCAACTGTACGTACCCATCAATCAAGCAACAACATGCACTTTGAAATGTTTAAAGAAATTACTGTAACTTGTGAGAAGCCTTTAGTTGCTTTTATGTGTTTTGACAGATCAGAAAAAAAAGCATGGGGCTTTTAAGAAATGTGTGGCAAAACTGTAAATCTTTGAATAAGGAAGATTTAAGGCTTATGAAGACTTGATAAAGGTAGGATGATGCACAGTGGGGTAAATGAGGTAATTATTTCATTGCGAAGTCACTTTTTCCTAATTGGAAGGACACAGCATAGTTGGGCAAAACAACTGCAAAATGATCTTATCCTTGTCATTCTGGCAGGCTCAATAGATGTGAGGATCAAGAAATGAGGCTGAAAGGTATGAAGCCTTCCTTAAGGAGACCAGGAGAGTGCCTTTCTAGAAGAAGTAGCTCCTGATGACCTGACCATCAGTGACTCTGTTCACAGGGCAAGGACAAGAAAGTCAATGACCACAATGACTCAGAACTGTTAGAAATACCAAATCTACCAGTGGCAATTGCCAGGCTAAGACCCAGGTCTTTTTGGCCCCCAAAAGCATGGAAGGTAACAGGAAATAAGTTTTCCTGGAGGTAGAAAGAACATTTGTGGTTTGCCTATAAGCCTACACATAGAGACCACTTGCTACACTTCAAGCCTATAGTAGGTGCTTTACGCGCCTTATCTCATTTAATCCTCACAACAAACCTATGAGGTATTTACTAGTATTAGCCCCACTTTATAGTTGAGGCAATTGAAGGACAGAGAGGCAAATTAATTTGTTCACAGTCACACAGAATATACCGATTCTCAGTAGTAATTGAAGAGTTGAGCTGAAGAGGAAGGGTATCTGTTATATCCAACAGTTTGCATTTGTTAAATGGATTTATCTTGTTTTAATGGTGTTTAGTAGTTGGGCTCAGCTGCTCAATGTGACTTGCACAGTGTAGAGTAGTGTTCAGAGGATCCAATGTCAGCCTTTCTTCAGAAGCTGGTCCAAACTACCTCATCCACTCTGAGTCATATGGTCTTTCTTCTGGGACAGCAGCAACAGGACAGATCTTAGATTTCTGGAAGAGCTTCATCATCCTGAACACACATGGGAGAAAACTGAGCCAAATTGAGAAAGGAGAGCAGTAGGGTGGGGCAGGGGTTGGACACACAGAAACCATTCCCCTCCCCTACCTTTTCTTCCCTCAAAATGGACTTCTCAGCTTCTGGAGGGAATTAGAATATAAGATGGAATGGCTAACCAAAGGAGAGCTTATTGGTAGAAAAATGTAATGGCTTCCATCTGGCCTTCCACTGCTCCCATCCCAAAGCCTCCAGCCCAAAGCTTCATCTGACCCCTAAACTGGGCTGAGCATGATTAGACCACCAGAATTAATAAAATATGGTGAGCTGGGTGGTTACTCAATAAGGAAATACAGGTTGAGCATGCCTAATTTGAAAATGCCAAATCTGAAACGCTCCAAAATCCAAAACTTTTTGAGTGCCAGCATGACATAGTGACACCTTTGCTTTCTCATGGCTCAGTGTACACAAACTTTGTTTCAGGCACAAAATTAGTACAAATATTATATAAAATTACCTTCAGGCTATGATGTATAAGATGTGTATGAACCATAAAAATATCTTGTATTTTGTCTTGGGTCTCATCCCCAAGATATCTCATTCTGTATGTGCAAGTGTTCCAAAATCCCAAAAGCCCAAAATCCAAAGTACTTCTGGTCTCAAGCATTTTGGGTAAGGGGTACTCAACCTGTAGCACATGGATGTGATGCCATGGAGGTCCCACCATCCAAAGTGTCTCAGGGGTCATAACACAAACAGGCTTAATCCCACTCTTAAGAGGTTTACCTTGGGCAGGAGAGCAGCCCCTTCACCAAGGGCTCTGTCTGACATCACGACTAGAGGCCACCAAAAGACAATATAAATGACAATGTCACTGATGACTACTGAGGGTGGGAACATCCACCAAACCCAGGGACTTTGATGTCTCATGTATTCATGCCTGTCTAATTCCCTGAGCAGCTAAACTATCACTTTCAGTGATTATCACTCTGGCAAAATCTAAGTGGACTCCCAGGGGGTGGGGGAAGAAAACTGCATGTGCATACATAAGAGTGGAAGCTGCGTAAATGTGTGTGTGCTTGCATTTGTGCATGCAAGTGGTGAGAAGCTGAGGGTCTGAGCAGTTTTCCGAGACTCCCCAGAATACAGAAGGCTTGTGGTGCATATGGGAGAACTGACAAGTATACCAGAAGGTGAGGAAATGGCTGGAAGCAACACTAATGCCACTCCATCTGGAAAGAGGGGTACTGTTTAGTACGTCTGGAAAGCATTATTTCTGCAAATAGCTCAACCTCTATCAACTTTCAGGCAGGGATCCCGATCTGCTGCCAAAATGAGATCTCCCTTACGGCAATGTGGTGGGAGCGGCTGAGCAAATGAACTAATAGCACAAAGCAGGAAATCTGTAGAGATGGCAGCCGGGAAGGTACCACACAGCAAGCACCTGCCTCTTTCCAAAAAGACAGCCGGGGCTTCGCATCACATTAGGCCAGGGCTGCACTGGGGGAGAGCTGAGCCTGGTGGGATTTTTGGGCTCAACAGCCATTTCCAACAATTTCTCACAATTTTTGGGCTCAGAAAAGCCCCAAATATAGTTAGCTTTATTTGGCTTTCCTGCATTGATTTTTATACCCGTGGGTATTTTGAAGGAAATTAAATCCATGTGTTTCTGATTCGGTTGCCATTAGCACATGAAAACGCTGTTTTGTGAGAATTATAGTATGCCGTGGGTGCCTTCGCACCGTGTTGCTAAATGCCATAAAACCGTCTAGCCAGACACGGAGGTGCAAGAAGCCGGGTGCGTTCTGCTATACGCCATTTCCCTGCCTGTCCAGAAGGCAACATGTTTTTGTCATTTGCATCCTTTCTGAATGTAGCACAACATGTTTTCTCGTGCCTGTTAATCATCTATCATTTCCAATTTGAATGAAACTGTATTAGTGTGGATGATGAGAAATTGCCCTTAACCACTAATAGCTGGACAGGATTCATAGGAAAGCTGCCACAAGGACTGGTGCTGGTCTCCAGATCCAGGGACAAAGAGGCCAGCTGAAAAGTATCCCCAGAAAGGCTGTGCAGGCTCCGGTCTGCAACCTTTAGAAGCAGGTGAGCATGCACTGGCCATGAGAGAGGGTGAGGAACCCTGGTCTGAGATCAGGGGTGGGGGCTCCTCTGGGCCCCACTACTGACCGCCCCTGAACTTCCTCTGTATTGATCACTTGGTTGAATGCCATCAGTTTAGGGCTCTTTCTGGGCCTGACATTCTATGAATTAAAATCTAGCCCCAATACGTCCTTAGTGATCAACTTCACTGCGTGGTTGCATGTATTAAATCCCTACTGTGTTCAATGTTTTATACTCATGAGGGCAGAAAGATGAAAAACCTGTTTTTGCCTTTGGAGGGAAGATGGAAAAAGGAAGGGGACAGGACCAGTTACTGACTTGAGTCGGGCAGAGTGTAGGAGCTTTATTCGTCAATTTCACATCGTTGGCAAGAATTTTCTGACGTATGCATTATCACCCCTATTTGATGAATGGAATTTTACTGAGTCAGGAGGGATGAGTAATTTGTTCTTGGACAAGAGCTTGGAAATGGAGGAGTTGGGATAAGGGGTCTTTTATCTATGACTCCAAATTTTCAAGTTATTTTCTCTCCTCACTGTTTCTTATCATTTAATGTGATAAGTTTCAAATATACACATATAATCTAATATTTTATATCTAGAATTATAGGGAGGGAGTGCCTAATTCTGCTTTGGAAACACTGGAAGACTTCACTAAGAAAATGACATTTGCTTTGGGTTTTGAAGGATGAGCAGGAGTTGACCCAGTGGAGATGGGAGATGGGTTGGGGATGGCAGAGGGAACAGTGTGTGCAAAGACATAGAGTGAAAAGGAGGGCAAAGTGTTTCAGGAACTGAAATCATGCCATTTACCTCATTTCTGATTAACGTATAAACTGCTGAAACATTTCAGGTCACATTTCTCCTGTAGACACAATTATATCTTGATTGTACATTTTCTGGAGCGCTAGTCTAGTGTCATCATTCCGTCTACTGGGCTACGGAGGATCATCTTTGAGATGAGGTGGCATCTCAGCAAGTGGCTTGGTTGACTTTGACTTTGTCAGCCTTGACTGATTCAGTGGAAAAGGGGTTTTCTACATTTTCTTCCATTCACGTTATTGTCTACAATGTTTTGCTCCTCACTTATGATAGAAGAAGAAATAAAGTTAGTTGAGAGTACAGCTGGTGGCAATTTTGCTCTGAATTCAGAGGTTGTGGAGCAAACAGGAAATTTCATGCTGCAGCCGTAGTGGAGGCCAACAGAGCTTTAGTGACTTACACGGTGTGTCCACAACCTGCTTCCCATGAAATTGCCTATAAGCATGAACGACCTGGGAAGCTGCAGCTGAGCTGCTTCTCTAGAAGCCTCTCTGGATTTCATACGTAGGCTCCTTCTAGCACTTAATAAAACTGCACTCCCCTACGCCTTAGATTGACTGAACTTGGCCTGTGCCCTATTTTAGAAGTCAGCTGGGCGTCTAAAGTGCTAGAGTAGGGAGTCCATGGAGAGTCATCTTCTCCCATCGTAAAGATTCAGGAGGTCTCTCAATTGCTGGCTAGGAGTATGCTGTGTTCCTGGCTGAACGGACTCACTTACCTCAGTCTAGAATTTAACCTGAAGCATGCACACCTTTGGTAATGTTTGTGGTTCTAATGAAGTCTAAACCGATCCTCCTGGCTTGATGTCGGCCACTTGTGAGAATCTCACGCTCCATTTAGACTCAGGACACCTACTTCTCATCCAGAATATTTTCCTAAAAAAAATAAACTTCACCCTATGTCAAATGAAAGGGTCAAACTCAACAATCACTAAGGTCCTATCGGCTCTAGAATTTTCTAATTTCTTTCATTCTAGCTTTGTTGAAAGTGAGACCAGCTGTTTACTCTCATTAAAATAGAGTCTCACTCTCCCATTATCATTCTAGACTGTTTTAAGGCCCCATATCCTCATCATAGCTTCTCTCTTTGCTCCACTAAAGCAAATCTCAATTTATTTGGCCTTTCTCTCAGAAGGACAATTTTCCCAAACATATCATCACCCATGTGGACATGGAACCTTTTGGGACCCTCTCTAAAGTCTTTACATCACCCTCCAGTTGTACCTTCCAAGAAGAACACCAATACAAGCTTAACTGGAGTGGGGTGATGTGGTTGGGTATGGATACAGCCAGATTCTGCCTTTCCAAGCCTTGCTTCTGTGAGAGCTAAACAATTTCAGGGAGCTTGCAGCTCACTGTCTTCTGCATTTGGGTTCATTTAGAGTAGAGGCCACATTAGCTGTGTTATAAACATGGCGGCCAACAATTAATGGCCTGGACTCATTCTCCTCTTGGCTTGTGCAGAGAGAGGCCAGTCAGGTGGCTTAGAGACATTGTTGGCAGGAACCATCGCTCCCTCTATTTGAGAATGAAGGACCATAAATGGTGGCTGCCTTCCAACCTGCCAATAAATAAGTAAATATAGAGAGTGTTGACATTGGTCTCCCTGCCAAACACCAGTCTGCTTCTATTCTCATTTTGGGGGAGACGAAAGAGAGAAGGGTTATTGAATAGGCTTTTGAGAAGTAGCGTCAGTTCTACTTGGAATCTCTTCTCTTTTTGGAAACATTTCAGTCGGCTTTCTGGCCCTTACTGGAGAGTGGGACAATTCTGTCAAACATGAGGTTGTGTTAGCTTATTCATAATAATGATCAGCAATAGGCTGAAATGAAGCCACTTCTAAGGTTGAACTGTTGTCAACAGATACTTCAGCTATATTTTGGAATAATAGCTTAGCCCCTGAGAGGGAGGGTGTGAATTTCGCATGCAGCCAACTCCAAGACAATTGAAGGTGCTGGCCAAGCACGTGGCATTGTAGGAATACTCAGCTTTGGGGCTCAACTTCCTCTCAGCCCACAGATTTACCAGGTTTTTAACCCCTGCCTCCTGAGTTAGAGGGTTTTGTGAATTGATTCAGTCTGAAGTTGGACAACATGGCAGCATGTTTTTCAGCATGGAAGGCATTGAGAAGACATAGCTTGCTAACTTTTGCATGCCTGATGCTTAACATGGTGTCTGTCACATCATAGCCACTTAATATATACTTGTGGAATGAATGAATGAATTTAGAGATGCTTTGCTTTCTCTCTGCTGTTATCAATAATCTCAGGCTGTTCCTGTATTTTGAATTACTCCAGAGCCACACTCTAGGATGTCTGAAGTTTAGGATTTGGCTCTTTCACATGCTTCTATTGCCACCTACCCACGTCCAACTATCTTCTCCTTAACACCCACCCCACCAGCATGCTGGAAGGCTCTCTATAAAGGCTCTCCTAGCCCATGCTGCACACACTTTTTCCTGTTCTGAAGCACATCGCTAGAAATTTACACACTTGCTTCCCCCTTTTAAAAAAATAATTTCACTCCTTTCCTGTTCCTTTTGCCATTTCCCTTGAGAACTTTCAAGAGCCTGCAATATAAACACCTCTAACTGAGAAAATCTGACTGAGAAACTGAGGAAAGAGAAGGCCAAGGGCTAATGGAGGAGTCGGACACAGTAACTTCTCTTTTCATGAGGTTTGGTGGGGTTTTCTCCTTGGATGACTGGTCTCCTGGGCAGAGCCACTAGCCTTAAAGGGCCACACACACTTCAAATTTCCATGGTTGTGTTTTTGTTTGTTTGTTTATTTGCTTGTTTTTGAGATGGAGTCCCGCCCTGTCGCCCAGGCTGGAGAACAATGATGCAATCTCAGTTTACTGCAACCTCCGCCTCCCGGGTTCAAGCGATTCCCTTGCCTCAGCCTCCCAAGTAGCTGAGACTACAGGCACACACTTGCATGCCTGGCTAATTTATTTCTTTTCTTTTTTTTTTGTATTTTTAGTAGAGACAGGGTTTCACCATGTTGACCAGGCTGGTCTCGAACTCCTGACCTCAGGTGATCTGCCTGCCTTGGCCTCTCAAAGTGCTGGGATTACCACGTGAGCGCATCTGGCCTCTATGGTTGTTTTGACAGCTGAAGTGCAAAGGAATTAATTTTTTATTTTAATGTTATTTTAAAAATAATTTCTCCTTTTATTTTAGATTCAGGGGGTACACGTATAGGTCTGTTACATGGGTATATCACATGACACTGAGTTTTGAGGTATGAATAACCCTTTCACCAAATAGTGAGTATAGTACCCAATAGTTATCATTTTTCAGCCCTTTCCCCTCTTTCTTAATGGCCCCTACCTCCAGTAGTCCCCAGTGTCTACTGTTCCCATCTTTATGGCCATGTGTACCCAATGCTTAGATGCCACTTATAAGTGAGAACATGTGGTATTTTGTTTTCTGTTCCTGTTAGAAATTAACCCTTTAAGTCAAAGTCTTTTATAGTTTAGTTACTGCTTTTCTTCAAAGTGTGATTTATTATTCACCTCTTCAGGCATGAATGTGAGAGCATATTCACATGCACACACACACTGGATACTACTGGGTTTTTTTTTTTTTTTTTTTTTTTTTTTTTTTTTGTTTACGAGTTTAGACATTACTGATTTCCCTGCATACCCTCACGGCATCTGAATAACCCAAGACCTCCTACTAATGGTTTCAAGAGGAGACTTTCAGGTAATTAGGGAGATTCTGTTTTCCAAGAAAAGCTCTTCTTTTCAGAATTCTGGTTCCAAAGAGTTGTAGATGATTGGTTCATTTTGGGGGTTGGTATAGTTTAATGGGCAGCTTATGCCACATTGATCTCTAGCATATTTGTATCAACAAGAAGACACAAGCCTGCATGATTGTGTTTTTTTTCCCTAGGTTCCTAATATACCTTTGTTATTTGTATTTTTAATTGTGTGAAAGTACCTGAAAGCTTAGTGGCAAAGGAAGACAGTTGTAAATAATTGAATAAATAAATACATTAAAAAAAATCCAAGTTAGTGATATCTGACTTCCTCTATTCATGTTATTGCTACTCTTGTTGCTTTTTGGTTTTTGTTTTGCTTCTTGACTGTTGTTGTTTTCCAGGAAAGCTGTCATTTATCGTGAGAACAAGAGCAGCCATGTGTTGATTTTTCTGGATTCTTTTTGGATACTATCCCAGTGCTAATGAAGGCCCTTCCAAAGTGCTAAAGAGCTGGTGCCAAAATCAGTTACGCTGAAAACAATAGAGAGTGGTACACAGACAGCATATATGTATATACCCATATGTATATGCACGCCTCGATATCTGAATTAATACGTGTGTGTGCACTCCCCTCTGTTTATGCAAATATACACACGCATTTGTGCAAACACATAATGTGTGCGCTGAAGCTACACTGAGGAGAATGTGATTGCTGCATTTTAATAAAAGGACTTTTTACAGCTGCTTGCAGAAAATTTTCTTTGATCAAGGGATGAGCACAGTTTCTAGATGTTGCAGCGCTCGAATTTGTCAGTTTGGAAGCTACTGAAAATGTACTTTCATCAATTAAAAAATGTAGGGAGGAAAATATATATTATTATAGATTGTTTTACTAGAAGATGAGGAAACTACTACAAGAAACACCTGGAAAGCGCTTAGAGTAGGCTTGGTTGCTGTGCTTATATTAACAAATTCTTTAACATCGATCTTTGAGTACTTTGGAGGTAGTTTATTAGCTGAAAGAGGGGACATTTTGTAGCTGGGCTCTCTGTGCCCTCAATAGATTTTCCCTGCCTTTCTCCCAATGTGTAATTATTCTGTCCTCAATTTGTTTACATAGCTTGGAGACGGGGACAGAGTTCTCTGGCGACCATACAGTGGCGTGCAATCGCCCTAAAGAGAAACATTTAGAAGCGATAAAACCTAAATGCCCTGCCATGCACCATTACATCCCACAGTTATTCAAATTTAGTAAGTTAAATTAAATAATATCAAATAACTTGATTTCGGGGCTTTAAAAATTCATCTCTATGGTGCCCAGTAGTCAATTTCCTTTATTATTATTGTTCATCAAGTAGGATTTATGTTTTTTATGAATCAGGATCCTCGCCTGCGCCGTCCGCAGCGCTCGCGGCGAGCCTGGTGAGTTGCAGCTCGGAGCGCCATCTACCGGCTGTTTTCTGCACGGCCGCCGGGAGGCCGCGCGCCGGCCCCAGGGTTGGGGACAGGACCAGCGAGCCAGGACGGCCCAGCGAGCCAGGACGGCCCAGCGCGCTGGCCCTGAAAACATCAGAGACAGGACAGAGCTCTCAGCCGCTGAGCTCCCAGCTACCTTGGTCTCGGTCACTGGGGGTCCGTCTGAAGTCGCAGGGAGAAGCCGGAGAGACTGGCTGCTGAGGCTGGAGGAGTTTTTCTTCTCCTGCGGGAAAGCTGACACGTGTGGTGGTGCTCCGCGGCTCCCATTCTTCTTTATAAAAGCCCAGACATCCAGTTGAACTGCTGTGTCCTGGCGTATCTGGGAAGCCATTCCTGCATGACTCAAAGCCTTTCTCTGCTCGCGCACATTCCTGTTAGAAGAGGACACTGGATGTTTAGGCACAGTGGCTGCTGATGCCGAAAAGTCCCCCAGAGAAAGACAATGATAAATTTTGTCACGTATTATGTTTTTAAAAAGTATTTTGCTTCCCGGGAAATCTTTCCCTTTGATATTTCTGAAAAGGAGTTGAATTCTGGTGTGGTGGGGGCAATGGCAAGCCTTTGGTTTTCTTAGTGGCAGGTTTTCATTTACTCTTAATTTGATTGTGGTTTAGCAAATAAACAATCATCAGACAATGGCAGTGTATGTTGAAGGAAGGAAATCCCTTCAAAGCAAAGTTGAACTATTCCCTAATTCAAACCTCTCTGGCACCTTTGTTTGATCTATCTTGCTTCAGTAAAGTTCCGTAAGTGTGACACTTAGAAGTTTGCTCACATTTGCAAGTAATATCATAATCTGAGCATCCCAACAGGGCATCCAAGAAGTTCCTTTTCTTCTCTAAGCTTCTAAACAGAGTGCTCAGCATGGATATGTGTGTGTCTGAAAGTGCCTTCCGATGGATCAGCTGTCTCCTCTCTCTCTCCCCACAGCCGAGTGTTTCAACATAGCAACAGATGGTGTTTTAAGCTTTTTGCTGAGTTTAGTATGGTCTATTTTTTGCTTTCTCAGGAGGACTGTGGTGATAAGTCCACTCTGCCATTAATAAGTTCAAATGAGATGGTACAACTTTCTCTTAGAAATTAAACTGACTTCACTGAGTCCCATGATTTAGTGTTGTTAATGCATTTTTCTTTTCTTTTCTTTTCTCTTTTCTTTCTTTCTTTCTTTCTTTCTTTCTTTCTTTCTTTCTTTCTTT